>NC_054535.1:18721918-19078168 GCF_017654505.1 Polyodon spathula | reverse complement strand
TGGTATACACAAGCTATTACTGTTGGCTAAGTTGCCGTTTTTAATTGTCTTCAAGCAAATAACAAAAACAGGCTTCTCTACAAAGCATTTAAACTGCTAACTGAATGTGTAAAGTTCTAATTGTCAATAAAAATGCAGCAGTAGTGATGCTGCCAAACCGAGACAGATCTTCCATTCTGCACTTGGAATGCAAATTACTTTTATGAAACTTACTGGAGGTTTAAATACAACCATGTAGTATAATTGTGAAAATAACATTGACTACAAGGCTGTTGTGCTAGTTCTGGCCTGGAAAATACAGAAAAGCACAACTGAATTTAATCAGCGATCAAGCTACAGGAGACACTGAAAAATGACATTCATTGTTTCCAAAAAATGGTACATGCCTTGAGCCTCTGGTCTCTCCACTCCCCTTTTTTGAGAGCGAGAGCTTGTAATTAAATAGCCTTGTACAGTACATTAAACCGTTTTTATTCTAACCCAGATACTGTGAAGATAGTTTCTTCTTCTACCAGCTATTACAGGCACAGCTATTCTCTGGAGAAATGTAAAGGAATTTTGCTAAAGAAAGACATTTAATTAATTTTCTTCATGTTCATATTCTTGTTGAAGAACACAAACTCAGCTGAGATATATCCACACAGGCTAAGACTTATCTTGCTGACAGAGTGCTGAATTTTGGCACTGGCTTTTTACCAGCCATGGGGAACACAGTGACACAATAAAAGCAAAAACGCAGAGTAAACGACAATCTAACTATGGCATGTAAAACATATGCATAAAACATCTGATGGGGCAATCACGCCAAAGGTTCAATATGACCACCTCCTACTTCAACAGCACCTCCATAGAAGGAGAACATAATACACAGCTACACATATCAAGTCTTCAAATAAGAACAGTACGTTGCGACGTGTTCGTGTATCCATCTCTTTCACGTCAGCTCTTGTACTGCCTTCGATTTGAGGTACATCTTACAATTTTCAGCTGTGGTGGTCAGAAGAACACAAAGCCGCATTGTTGGGACATTCGAAGCAAAAAAAAAAAAAAAAAAAAAAAAAAGTCTGCAAAAATGATTGTCAGAAAAGCAGCCACTGGCCAGTTTTTATGGGGTGGTGCACAGTAAACACACATACGGGCTTCAACAGCACCTGAGCATTTTTATTGTATCAAATTCACTCAGTAGAGCTGAATCCGCGCATAAAGTCAATATCTCAAAGCGTCTGGTCATCAAAACAGTAAAGCCATGTGCAGGATTGGGGGGCAACTCCAATTCCATTTCTAATATCTTTGTAAAATCAATTCCCAGTTCCAATTCCAATTCCTTTGAAGGAATTGGAACTTATATTTAACAGACAATTGCTGTGATGGTTCAATTTGCTTTCATTTGAAGCCAATTTAATTGATTACCAGAGACTTAAATTTAAGTGATTTGTTGCCACAGTGAGAAGTTTATCAATAGAATACTGCTAACTGCAATTTTGATTAATGATGTGCAGGAATTGATTAAAAGGGAATTGAACTGATTTAAAAAATCACTTTGAAATGGAATAGGAACTGAAAACAGGAATTGACCCCAACCCTGTCATGTAGCAGCTAAATAAGGTCAACAAAGGTTAAAGTGAAAGGGATTGTTAGATTTTAGATAGAGTTTCCAAAAAAATTGAAAAGATGAAAGATCTCAAACGGTTCATGAGATATGTGAAGTTGTAACTCATCTACAAAAAAATACTGAGAAAGTAGGCATCTATACCCCGACTTAAGCAAAATGCAGAAAGTCACAAATCTATAAATAAACACATAGCTTTGAGTGACATACGAAGATCATATTAACTCAACAATTTGTGTGCTAAAGAATCTCCAAATTAAGTTTAATCACAGGATATGAGATTCTGTACAGTGGTTAAAGGGCTTGTAACAAGGAGGTCCCTGGTTCAAATCCCAGCTCAGCCACTGACTCATTGTGTGACCCTGAGCAAGTCACTTAAACACCTTGTGCTCAGTCTTTCAGGTGAGACGTTGTTGTAAGTGACTCTGCAGCTGATGCATAGTTCACACACCCTAGTCTCTGTAAGTCACCTTGGATAAAGGTGTCTGCTAAATAAACAAATAATAATAAAAAAAGGTGGCACACCTCTACAGTGATGTCCAATCTGCTCGACAGTGAATACAAGTAATATAGCCTCCTCAGACCATTATTTCTTCAATAAATGGTATTTTCTTGATCTTAAGCCATAGGTGATTTGAAAAATGCATCACTAAATTTCTATATTCATTTTTTTGGGGCAAGATATCCCTTTAAATTGGGGGGTAACCTTGGATCTTCCAATCTATTCCACTGTAGGACTTTGTTCCAACCAGACCCTTACTTATTTAATTGACCCTGTTGGACGTCAACTAAATCATTAAGGGTCTGGTTCTGCAGTGGGATGGATGGAAGAACCAAGGTTATCTAACCCTGGTTTAAAGGGATAAGTTGGTCATACTTTAGTGCTTCCAAAGCTTAACAAAAACACTGTTTAATACAATATAAACCACACCAAGAAGTCCCATAAAGGCTCCATTTAAATGCATGAAAATCCAAACATCCATTTAAAATGTAAATGGATACAGGGACTGAGGAGGATAAACTAGCACATGGGTCTCCAACCCTGGTCTTGCAGAGCCCCTAACCACCAGGTTTATGCGTCTTTACATTATCAGTGGCTAAAGATCTGGAACACCTGTTAATCTTGACTAATTAACCAAATAAATAGTTCAGTTAAGTAACTGAGAGATTATTTGAAATGAAAACCAGCAGCCACAGTAGCTCTCCAGGACCAGGGTTGGAGACCCTGGACTAGCAGGTGTGGTCAGGGTTAGCCCTTCCACTCCTGGTCTTTGTTCCAACCCTGTTCTAAATTGTTTAATTTGACCAATTAAACCTGCATCCAGACCCTGAGAGAGGTAATTATACAGTTAAACCTGGATTGGAATGGTTTGAAAAAAAAAAAAAAAAAAAAAAAAACAGGAGTACTCTTCCACAGTTACTTGGCTGCAGCAGAGTGTGTGTGTATGTATGTATGTATGTATATCACATACTATGTATGTATATATGTATGTATGTATATATATATATATATATATATATACATATATAATCTATCTTATATATTATATATATATAATATATATATATATATAGATATAATTGTTTAACGCTATAAGCATTGCTGTGATGTGTTTATATTACCTGTACTGTAATTAAACAACTAAATAAAGCGTGTTTTGCAATGACAAGGTGTCTAGATCATCCTTAGTTAGACCCATTAATAAGGACCTTGTGCATCCTCTATTTTATTGTCGTACTGTCTGGGGTAAAAAATAAAATAAAAAATACAGTACGTTTTATTAAGGACATTTACATATGTTGAATTACTACTACAAACTCAACCCTAGTGGCTGAAGAGAATGCTGCAGTAAAGATTATTGTAATGCTGTTATTACCGTACTGACCGTAATTAATTGTTCTTCTTTATGCACCGTACAATAATAAACACTTACCTCCACCTTATTTAAATCAATACACGACTCTGTATCATCCCTCTCGGAATCCATTTTGAAAATGAACAAAATGTTAAATGAGTTGAATGTTGTATTTTGTAGTTTATTAAACCTCCATCCCTTCGTTTCTCCCGTACCCTGGGTAAACCCGACCACCATTTCCATCTGGAGAGACGCCCGCCCCCAAACCAGCTCTCTGCAACTCCACCAATCTGTAATGGATACAAATGTGAATGACACGACAGAACTCTAATTAAAATCACATACAGGTCCCAATACCGGCCCATAGGCACTTTAAACCAACCAGAAAAGAATGTGTAGCGAGACATTTTGATTGGATACAGCAAGCCCTAGTAACAGCCACAGAAGCTGTAGTGATTTTTTTTTTCTTTCTTTAATTACATTCTGTAGCATGTAGTTGGTGTTTATTATGATGGAATACTATATTAGGTTAAAACACCTCTTTAAACACATTGCCAGCAATTATTTTGCTTATATATTATTCTTCTCCAGTCCCGTTTTTTACAGCCTTTGATGCAGTGAGACTGTAGCAAAAAGGTCAAGGTCACACAAACAGATTTAAATTTGGATCTGAAATCTCAACAATTCCATTGTCGCTGTGTTCTAACCCTTATTCGGGTCAGCTTTAGTTACATAAATAAAACGTATTTGTTAGTAATAAATAAATACAAAATTAACACATTGAATTGTAAATGTGACCGTTATGGAAAAAAAAAAAACATAAATAGGCTACAATGCCAGTGGAATTGACCAACACACATAGGCTACTTCAAAAGTATGCCTCTGAAATATCTTACAAATACACTGCCAACCATTATTTATTCAGCATTTTCTTTAAAATATTTAAAGCAATGTGACATAAATACAGTCTGTATAAAGTTATCAGATATCCTTCTCCAATATTGGTTGTATTCAGCGGTGCAGATAAGGTGCGTAAATGCAGTTTTTACGTATTAAAAAATCCGAAATACGCACTACATTTAAATTGGTTGCCTAAAAACACTGTAGCGTCGTGTCTCGCAGTGCAGCCGAGTGGAACTTCTTGTGTTCTACATTGAGCTTGCGGGGGGACCGGGCTATTACTTTTCTTGTAAATAGTTGTATTTCTGTGTATTGCTGTCCTGTCTTCCACGCCGTTTTTGTGTGTCTCCCTGCGTGAGTTTGTGCGTGGAAGCGCGTTTCGTATATAGGCAGCGCTAGCGTGCTGCCTGGATTTCACGTGCACAGGGCAGCTGTATGACAGAGGGGTCTGTGTTGGCTTCATTGTGATTTGTGTTCGGTTCCGCCAGTCAGCTCTTTGTGCGAGACAGAGGGTCTGAGCGATTAGTCCGTGTAAATATAACCTTATGTGTGTGAGCCAATAGGGCTTGAGGGGAATCCCTATTTAGATACTGCCTGCTGTGTTGTTGGCGGTGCCTAACTGAGCTTTATCGTTATGCTTGCTGTTCCAATTCAATCAAGTTGTTTCAACTCATTGTCAATTCATTGTCTTCATTTATTCCTGCTGTGGACCAGATACGCCTCTGCTACAATACGCATAGCAATTTTGCTGCACAGCTTGTTTGCCTCCCCTCCCTCCTCCCCTAAAATTTCCACTAACAACCTAACAACTAGTGCCAGAGAGTGCAACCCGTGTGCTGGATAGTGAGACGGAGCAGCAGAATATCTGGAACCCCTACCCCTACCCTCCCCGAATCCGGTGAGATGGCGGATGGGAGGACGTAGAGGACCAGGGTTGGTGCTTTGTCTGCAGGGAGTTTGGGCATGAAGTGGGGCGCCGTCCACGTCAAGAGGGAGAAAGAGCCTGTTCGCCGGAAAGCAAAAGTGGAAGAGGGGCGGCCATACCCGAAGCCAAACACGGGAGCCGGAGGGAGGTACTACCAGCCCGACTGCAAGGGAGAGAGGAGCAGCTGCAATCGCCAGCTCTTTCAAGGGCTCCTGCAAAGGGCGTGAGCAGGGAGCAGGAGCAGTGACGGCAGACAGTACAATCCCCCGTCACCCAGCAAGTGCCACCGTCAGCCTGCACAGAACCCCATCTGACTGCACAAAGCCGCCACCTGATTGCACAGAGCCCCCGCATGACTGCCCAGCGCCACTGCCTGACTGCACAGTGACACCGCCTGACTACCCAGTGCCACCGTTAGCCTGAACAGAGCCCCCGCCTGACTGCACAGAGCCTCCATCTTAGCATCTGGCTCCACTGCTGCAAGCGCCGGAGGTTCCCATGCCACCGGCAGTGTTGCTACTGCTGGCATTGTCCCTGCTGGAGTGCACCGCTCTACCGACAGCATTGCCACCGCTTGTAAAAGTCAGGTGGGTTTTCGGGGTAGGAAGGGGGTACACAGGCACCCCCTTACAGAAGCTCAGGAGTTACCATAGGGGTTAAACAGTAGCCCCTGACCAAAGACCCAACCTGGCAGAAGGAGGAGAGGAGACATCCTCTATCACAACGCTGCCTGCTAACCTCCTTACAAGGATCTGGAGGGTAAAATACGGACATGAGGGGAGAGGGGTTGTGTTTTATGGGAGTTGGTTGGTTAATAGTTGGTTAACCCCTCGGCCAGAATATATAAACATGCAGCTGTCTGCACTCACAGAGAACTGTCAGAGGAGAGACGTAAGTCTGTGGAACCATATAACAATTGCTAAGCGTGCTGGTTTAGGCGTGATAGTTGTTTGTTATTTGTGTGATTATTTATTTGGCCAACTTGTCCTTTTGTTTTGTACTGTTTTCTTTTGTACATATCTTTATTTTCTTTATTATTTAATAAAATACTGAGAACCGTTGCGCTTCAGTTTCACTGGCCAGTCCTTGTTGTGGATTGTGTTTCTGGTCTGCCGTCACCCCTCACCCCTGTTCACAGTTGGTGTCAGAAACGGGACAACAGCGCCTCCAAGTGTCAGTTCACAGTTTTTTTGGTTGGAAAATAAATAAATAAATAAATAAAAATGGGAAGAAGTGGCCAGAGGAAGCAGCAGCAGCAGCAGCCAGCACACCAGCAGCAGCGGTTAACCAACAGTACTTTGCGCTGCTGTTGTCGGCGGGAGGTTCACAGTCTATCCTTATCCTTCTTTATATTGATGTCGTCAAAACAAACGCAACACAAAATAAATAAATAAATATAAGGGCCGGTCTCTTCTTGTGGCCAGAGGAAGCGCTCCAGCACAGCAGCCAGCGTCACCACAGCAGCGCACAGGTCCTGCGCTGTCTCTACCACACTGGACGTCTACCTCACCTGCCTGAAAGGTGAGGAATGGTGCTTTGCCATTGGCAAGGTCGGGCACGTAGCACCAGACCAATCCCCTCTATGGCAAGAGATTACAAGAGATTGCCCAGAGCAGGAACCAGAGGATAAGGAGTCTGTCTGTCCACAGCCCAAGAAAGGGAAGTCCTCAGATCCGCAGCCCAAGTCTCCACCAGCAGAGGGAGAATGCCTACTAGTTCCACCCCCACCAGCAGAGGGGGAATACCTGTTGGTTTCACCACCACCCTCACGAGCAGAGGAGCAGGAGCTGCCACTCAGAGGAGCAGGAGCTGCCTCTGCCTCCATCCCAAGCTCCGGTGGGAGAGGACCTGCATCCTCTGAGGCGGACTGGTCCACTCTCCTCTGAGGGGATTTGGGACTGGCTGATGGAGCCTGAGAGGGATATCGAGGAGGCCCTCCCTGATGTGATCAACCTCCTGTGGGCCAGAGATAGGGAGCGCTGGGAGCCCTGGGAACAGCAAAACCACCCAGCATCCCTCCCAGACATCGCAGCCATGGTACTTAACTACCTGGTTGGGGATATGGGAGGGGCCCTGCTGCTGCCATCTGCAGCACCAGGGGAAGAGGAGCCATCGCTGCCATCTCCAACGTGAGAGGATGAGGAGCCCTCGCACACTGTTTCCAGTGCTAGAGGGAGAGGAACCATCGCTGCCATCTCCAGCACCAAAGGGAGAGAAGCCATCACTGCCGTCTTCAGCATCAGAGGGAGAGGAGCCATCGCTGCCGTCTCCAGCGCCAGAGGGAGAGGAGCCATCGCTGCCATCTCCAGCACCAGAGGGAGAGGAGCCATCGCTGCCGTCTCCAGCGCCAGAGGGAGAGGAGCCATCCTTGCCCTCTCCAGCACCAGAAGAAGAGGAGCCATTGCTGCCATCTCCAGCGTCAGAGGTAGAGGAGCCATCGTTGCCGTCTCCAGCGCCAGAGGGAGAGGAGCCATCCTTGCCCTCTCCAGCACCAGAAGAAGAGGAGCCATTGCTGCCACCAGGAGCAGAGCAGCAGGAGTTGCCTCTGCCTCCACCACCACCAGGAACAGAGCAGCTCGAGCTGCCTCTGCCTCCACCACCACCAGGAACAGAGCAGCTGGAGCTGCCTCTTCCTCCATCACTGCCAGGAACAGAGCAGCTGGAGTTGTCTCTGTTTCCACCTCCTCTACCTCCATGGTAGGACTGCTTGCAGCTCCCACCTCCACCAGCAGAGGGTAAATTCCTGCTGGTTCCGCCTCCTCCACCGTGGGAGGACTACCTGCCGTTCCCACCTCCACCACCATGGGAGGGACTGCTACTGCCTTGTCTCGCTCCACCCAAGGATGCCTGCCTCTCTTCGCCCAAGGATTCCTGCCTCGCATTGCCAGGGGTTGCCTGCTGCTCCGCATCACCTGGGGAGTCACCAGGTACAGGGTACAAGGGAGAAGTGGAGCTCCCGCTGCCACCTCTGTGGCCAGGGGCTCCCCTCCCAAGTTCGTCTCCCAAGTTCGCCTCCCAAGTTCGCCTCCCCAGGGTCCACTGCTGCGGTTGCCTCCGGAGGATCTGCTGCTGCCGTCGTCTCCCGAGGGTCTCCTGGGGTCGTCGGATCTACTCAGCCTGGGAACGCCGTCAGCCCTGCTTTGCCGCAGGAAATACTGTGGCCGGAGCCCCACAAGGGGGATCTGCAAGCCAGAGCACTGAATGCCTGGCCAGCCATGGGCCCATTGAAGCCTCCCTTCCAGGACCAAGACTTTGACCTGGACTGCTGGGTTTTTAAAGGGGGAGATGGCCTTTGAGGCCAGGTGTGCTGCACACAAGGGGGGGCATGTGTGACAGGGAGCCCCTCCCCTAGGTATATTGTGCGCTATTTCTATAATTTATTTGTTTTGTTATTATTATTATTATTATTGTATTTTATGCAGGCGGACGAAGTCGCTGCCATTATTTGTCGTTATTAGTTTGTATTGATTTTAAAACCTTGTGAGGATGCTTGTCTTTAAAGCTACTGATTATTTAACTAGCTGACAGTCATACATGCTTATAATCTCATGCAGTCGATGGCTGAGGGGTAATAATTAATTAATTAATAGTGGTTAACCCCTTGGCCAGAATATAAAAGCCTGCAGCTGTCTGCGCTCGCAGAGGGGTGTCAGAGGAATGACTAAAGTCTGTGGAACAATATAAGAACATAAGAACATATGAACGTCTGAAAATGAGAGGAGGCCATTCGGCCTATCTTGCTTGTTTGTTTGTTAGTAGCTTATTGATCACAGAATCTCATCAAGCAGCTTCTTGAAGGATCCCAGGGTGTCAGCTTCAACAACATTACTGGGGAGTTGGTTCCAGACCCTCATGATTCTCTATGTAAAAAAGTGGCTCCTATTTTCTGTTCTGAATGCCCCTTTGTCTAATCTCCATTTGTGACCCCTGGTCCTTGTTTCTTTTTTCTGGTCGAAAAAGTCCCTTGGGTTGACATTGTCAAAACCTTTTAGAATTTTGAATGCTTGAATTAGGTCGCCGTGTAGTCTTCTTTGTTCAAGACTGAATAGATTCAATTCTTTAAGCCTGTCTGCATATGACATGCCTTTTAAACCCGGAGTAATTCTGGTTGCTCTTCTTTGCACTCTTTCTAGAGCAGCAATATCCTTTTTGTAGTGAGGTGACCAGAACTGAACACAATATTCAAGATGAGGTCTTACTAATGCATTGTACAGTTTTGTCTTTTGCTATGTGTCTGCCCAGTTCTGAATCTTGTGTTTTGAATGACCTTTGCTGCTGCAACAGTGTTTGCCACTCCTCCTATTTTTGTGGCACTTGCAAATTTAACAAGTTTGCTTTCTATTCCAGAGTCTAAGTAATTAATGTAGATTAGGCATAGCAGAGGACCTAATACTGATCCCTGTGGTACGCCACTGGTTACCACACTCCATTCTGAGGTTTTTCCTGTAATCAGTACTTTCTGTTTTCTACATGTTAACCATTCCCTAATCCATGTACATGTGTTTCCTTGAATCCCAACTGCGTTCAGTTTGAGAATTAATCTTTTATGCAAGACTTTGTGAAAAGCTTTCTGGAAATCTAAATAAACCATGTCATATGCTTTGCAATTATTCATTATCGATGTTGCATCCTCAAAAAAATTGAGCAGATTAGTTAGATACAATTTCCCTTTCCTAAAACCATGTTAAGCTTGCTGGTTTAAGCACGATACTTGTTTGTTATTTGTTTGGCTAACATGACCTTGTTTTGTGCTGTTTTGTTTTTATTTTCCGCTGTTGGGCTTCAGTTTCACCCACCAGTCCTTGTTGTGGAGTGTGTTTATTGGTCTGGCGTCACCCGTGCAGCCATCCTGTTCACACCATAATACTTCAAATACCAAGAAATGCATAATACATGATACAGTTATATTTATATAAAAAAAGGTTCTTGGTCTATGAGGAGGGAGAGAGGGTGGTGGATTCAAGAGGACTAGAGATTGAGATATTAGCAGTGGAGGAGGAAGAGGAGAGGTTGAGTTTTAGATGATGTGGATACATCCAGGAAGAGATGGCTGAGAGACAGGTAGAGATACTGGAGCTGATGTTGGAGTCAGAGGGGGGAAAAAGAGAGGAAGATCTGGGCATCATCAGTGTAGAAATGATAGAAGGAGCCATGGGAGGAGATGAGAGGACCCAGTGAGTGGGTGTAGTGAGAAAACAGGAGGGGTCCCAAGACTGAGCCTTGGGGGGGGGGGGGGGGGGGACACCTGTCAAAAGAGTGCAGAAGGCAGAGGGTGAGCCACACCCGGTACATGCAATCTAAGAGGCAGTAGGAGAGCCAGGCAAGAGCAGTGCCGAGAGTCCCAGGTCAGCAAGGTAGGATAGCACAGCAGAACAACGCAGTTAAACGAGGCAGGCTTCCCAGCGACAGTGAGTGGGAGAAGTACAGGCGTGGAAAAATAAAAGAGCAGTTTAGAAACAGAAAGGAGAAATTGCATCTTGAATTGCTTTAATCAGAAAACAGAGGACATTGGGGAAACACAGCAGCAGCTCAAAGTCAAACAGCCGCGTGTGTTTTTCTGATAACAAACAAGCTGAAACTTGGAGCAGCCGATTCAAATTCAGTGCCGTTCTGAGACACGGGCAAGGGGAGGAGCCATCAGCACAGCAGAACAACGCAGTTAAACGAGGCAGTCTTCCCAGCAACAGTGAGTGGAAGCGACGGCGAGCGGGAAAAGTACAGGCGTGGAAAAGTACAGAGCAGTTTATAAACAGTTGAAAAGCAGGCTGACAGCTGCAGAAGAAACTAAACTTCAAAAAAAACCTCAACATGGTCAAGCCAGTAATCTGTGACACCTGCTTGATGTGGGAAATCCGAGAAAATCCAGTGGAGCTAAACCAAGTGTGCGTAAAGTGCCGCGCGATCCAGGATTTGCATAAACTAGTAAGTATGCTAGAAATGGAGCTGGAAGAAGTGAGACAGCAACAGGATCTTGAGGAACTGGCACACCCACAATTCATGGAAGTCTGCATCACCCCTCACAGACTGAAAGCCACCAGGGAGATAGAAGGTCAGAATAGCTGGGTTCAGGTAGGCAGAAGCAGGGAAAAAAAGAAATTTTGTCAAACACAACCACGAGAAATCAAAACAACCAACAGATCTGAGTCACTTCAGAATTTTGATGAGCAGAACCAACAAGAGAATGAAAGGAACAACATCTAGGATCCCATTGACAGTGGTGACCAGACAGCAAAAAGAAGGGAGGTCATGATTGTTGGGGACTCCATATTGAGAAGCACAGCAAGTTCCGTGGTGCACACGGGAAGGCTTCACCTATCTTGATCATTGGACCACTTTCTACAACGAGGACTATCTGTATAGACGGGATAGACTGCACTTAAATAACAAGGGAACCAGTCTACTCGGAGAAAAGATCCTCGAGCAGGTTCAGAAGCATTTAAACTAGAAAGGAAGGGGTGAGAAATCAACAAAAAAACAGAAGGGAGACCGCATCAAAACAAGAACAACAACTCAGGTAAGACAACCATTAAATGTGTTTATCTAAATGCTAGAAGTATCAGAAACAAAATTCTAGAACTTGAAGCTACTGCACTAACAAGTAACTATGATGAGATAGGTGTTACAGAAATGTGGTTGTCTGAGAGTGATGGGGACGAATATAATATTTGTGGGTATACACTGTATAGGAAAGACAGGCAGGACAGAAGGAGGAAGGGTAGCGCTATACGTAAGAAACAGTCTTGAAGCCCAGGTGTTAAACCTGGACAAAGAAAATAAAACCGAATCAATATGGGTCAGAATAATGGACAAAAATTCAAAGTGCATAATAATAGAAGCATGCTATAGACCGCCAGATTCAGACGGTGAGCACAATAATCTGTTATACAATGACATTAGAAATGCATGTAGCAAAGGAGAAGCCATACTAATGGGGGATTTCAACTTCCCCCAAATAAAATGGGAAAACCCGGTGGGAAGCGCAAAGGATGAAATAGAAATGGTGGAAATGACAAATGACTGCTTCCTAACACAATTTGTCAAGGCACCGACTAGAGGGGAGGCATGCCTTGATTTAGTCTTTTCAAATAACGAAGATAGAATAACTAAAACAGAGGTCAGAGAACCACTGGCAAACTCAGACCACAACATGGTCTCATTTGAAGTGTTTTTTAAATCCCCAAAAGTAAAGACTAAAGCTAAGGTTTACAATTTTAGAAAAGCAAACTATGAAGGTATGAAACAGAGACTAACAGAAGTAGACTGGAGTAAAATAGAGAAAACACCCACAGAAGAAGGATGGTTGTTCTTCAAAAATGTAGTACTAGAGGCGCAAGACAGTTACATCCCTAAAGTAGACAAATCTAAATGTAAAACTAAATTGCCAAAATGGTTTAATAGATCAAATTAAAAAAAATTCAGCGAAAAAAGGCAATATACAGAGCATTAAAAAAGGACCAAAAAGAAAGTATGCAGAAAGAGTACACAGAACTGCAAACGCAAGTCAAAAAGGAAGTTAGAAAGACCGAGAGAAATAGAAATGAACATTGCTAAGGGAGCTAAAACCAATTCCAAAATGTTTTTCCAATATTACAACAGCAAGCGAACATTCAAAGAGGAGATTAAATGTTTAAGAGATACAAATGGCAAAATCGTAGATGAAGAAAAAAAAATAGCAAATATGTTAAAATGATTACTTTTCACAAGTTTTTACAAAGGAAGATACTGACAACATGCCCCACATGTCATCCAGTTCCTATCCAGTTTTAAATAACTTTAGCATAACTGAGGCAGAAGTGTTAAAGGGACTAGGAGCTCTTAAAATAAACAAATCCCCTGGGCCGGATGAGATCCTCCCAGTAGTACTCAAAGAAATGAAAGAAGTAATTTACAAACCGCTAACCAAGATCATGCAGCAGTCTCTTGACACAGGGGTGGTACCGACAGACTGGAAAATTGCAAACGTAATACCGATCCACAAAAAGGGAAACAAAACTGAACCAGGTAACTACAGACCAGTAAGCCTGACTTCTATTATATGCAAACTTATGGAAACTATAATAAGATCCAAAATGGAAAATTACCTATATGGTAACAGGGTCCTGGGAGACAGTCAACATGGTTTTAGGAAAGGGAGATCGTGTCTAACTAACTTGCTTGATTTTTTTGAGGATGCAACATCAATAATGGATAATTGCAAAGCATATGACATGGTTTATTTAGATTTCCAGAAAGCTTTTGACAAAGTCCCGCACAAAAGATTAATTCTCAAACTGAACGCAGTTGGGATTCAAGGAAACACATGTACATGGATTAGGGAGTGGTTAACATGTAGAAAACAGAAAGTACTGATTAGAGGAAAAACCTCAGAATGGAGTGTGGTAACCAGTGGTGTACCACAGGGATCAGTATTAGGTCCTCTGCTATTCCTAATCTACATTAATGATTTAGATTCTGGTATAGTAAGCAAACTTGTTAAATTTGCAGACGACACAAAAATAGGAGGAGTGGCAAACACTGTTGCAGCAGCAAAGGTCATTCAAAATTATCTAGACAAGATATAGAACTGGGCAGACACATGGCAAATGACATTTAATAGAGAAAAGTGTAAGGTACTGCACGCAGGAAATAAAAATGTACATTATAAATATCATATGGAAGATACTGAAATTGGAGAAGGAATCTATGAAAAAGACCTAGGAGTTTTTGTTGACTCAGAAATGTCTTCACCTAGACAATGTGGGGAAGCTATAAAAAAGGCTAACAAGATGCTCGGATACATTGTGAAAAGTGTTGAATTTAAATCAAGGGAAGTAATCTTAAAACTGTACAATGCACTAGTAAGACCTCATCTTGAATATTGTGTGCAGTTCTGGTCACCGCTATAAAAAAAGATATTGCTGCTCTAGAAAGAGTGCAGAGAAGAGCGACCAGAATTATTCCGGGCTTAAAAGGCATGTCATATGCAGACAGGCTAAAAGAATTGAATCTGTTCAGTCTTGAACAAAGAAGATTACGTGGCGACCTAATTCAAGCATTCAAAATTCTAAAAGGTATTGACAGTGTCGACCCAAGGGACATTTTCAGCCTGAAAAAAGAAACAAGGACCAGGGGTCACAAATGGAGATTAGACAAAGGGGCATTCAGAACAGAAAATAGGAGGCACTTTTTTTACACAGAATTGTGAGGGTCTGGAATCAACTCCCCAGTAATGTTGTTGAAGCTGACACCCTTGGATCCTTCAAGAAGCTGCTTGATGAGATTCTGGGATCAATAAGCTACTAACAACCAAACGAGCAAGATGGGCCGAATGGCCTCCTCTCGTTTGTAAACTTTATGTTCTTATGATAGGGGAATATAGTGGTGGACTGTGTCAAAGGCAGCAGAGGTCAAAGAGAATTAGAACAGAGAGAGAGGGAGAGGCAGAGAGTAGAGAGTTGGTGACAGAGCGAAGAGCAGTTTCAGTGTGCCGGGCAAAAACCTGATTGGAGGGGGACGAGCAGAGAATGTTTTGACAGAAAAGCAGAGAGCTGATGATGTACCGCTTGCTGAAGCGTTTTAGAGAGGAAAGGGAGAAGGGAGACAGAATGGTAGTTCTGGAGGGGTGAGGGATCAAGGGAAGGTTTTTTATGATGGGGGTGATGCAGGCCTATGTGAAGGCTGAGAGGAAACAGCCAGACAGCAGAGGTGTTGAGAAGAGAGGAAATGAAAGGGAGTAGAGAGGAGCAAACATGGTGGGTTTATGGCTCTAGAGCAGGGAGCAAAGATCGAAATCCGAGAGGGGTGAGAATGAGGGTAGATTAGGGGTTGTAAAGGGTGATGAGGAGTGAGTGAGTGGAGGACAAGGGGTGGACCTACCATAAGACTTTAATAAGATAGTTCCCCCCCCATATTACAATATCAATTATTAAAATCAACAGTTGAGAATATTGGAATGTCTAAAAGACTTTTGTTTTTGTTTGGTTTAACTTTTGGGGGGGGTGAGAGGCAAGGAGATCAGGTCCAATGATTTGTAGCAGCATGGAGAATCCAAAGGATGGAAACAAGAGGAGAGGACTACAGGGATATAAATGTTAGTCATTAAAGGTGGTGCCAAGTGGTAGGTGAAAACAGATAGGTATAGGAGTAGCGAGACCATAATTAATAAAATAAAAGATAGATATGTAAGCAAACCTGGTTTGGAGTTGGAGCCTTCACGTTCATTGCTAGGATACAACATTTTGCAGCCGGTCCTCATTGGCCTGTCCTCGTTTGGACTACCACAGTTTAGACTACTGGTCCTTTGGTGAGAAAGCCTTAGTGAGCGGACGCTATGTGTTATGAGAGCGATCAACTTACTAGTTTATTTTAGACTTTTCATTTATTAGCTTTCGTCGTACGCAGTCAGTATGAAACCAAAAGGTGAAACTTTTTCCTGTCTTCCTGTAACACAAAACAGATAGTTAACACAGTCTCAGTCAATTATCAAGCTGTAATGCCTCTGAATTGAATATTAACGTTTTTACATTTTTTTTTGTTTGTTTTAAAGCATTTGCCAATGACAGACCACAGTTCAGCATATTAATCATGTGTGGCAGGATGACAGAGGGCTGAGGCTCAGAGACAGTATAAAGTCAAGCTCCTCCTCTCTGGGCTCTGGGAGCGGCGGCTCCTCCTCTCTGGGCTCTGGGAGCGGCGGCTCCTCCTCTCTGGGCTCTGGGAGCGGCGGCAGCGACTCCCCCTCTATGGGCTGCGGCTCCACCCCCATTTCTTCAAGGTGGGGGATCTCCCCCTTGTCTATCGCCAGGTATGCCAGGATCATGATGAATATTCCCTGGAGGGACCCCGGATGATGCTCTCTCTCCCACTCCATCTCTCCCCATCTCGATGCCACAGCGTGTTGGAGACAGGAAGGTCGTGGAAGAGGTCCACTCCGGGGTGCACCAACCACTCCCAGATCTCCCGTGATGGTGGTGAAGGTGGTATTGGTGGGGTGGCTGCCGAGGACTGGGCTGGTAGCTGCTCCGGGTTGTTGGGGCATCCTGCCCAGCTGTGGCCATCCAGCTCACAGCGTCCACACCAGTCAGCTAATGGCCCATCCGGACAGGACCTCCACCAGTGGTCTTCCTTCCCGCACCAGGTGCACCACGGGAACAAGCTCGCTGGGTCCTCCCACAGGGCTTGGGTTGGTGATGGCGGCTGCTGCTGCCACTGCTTCTGCTGCCTCTGTCTTTTGCCCATTCCGTTCTCCGATGAACAAAAAGAACCTCCAAAATCCAAAAATCCAAAAAAAAATTCAAACATTCCCAAAAAATTAAAAAAAAAACATACTTCTGACACCAAGTGTGGCAGGATGACAGAGGGCTGAGGCTCAGAGACAATGTAAAGTAAAAAATAAAGTTCTTTATTAAATAAAATAATCAAATAAACAGGCACAAGGGCCAACAAAAAGAGGTTCAAAAATAAATAATCAAAGTGAACTTACAAAATAAATAGTCAAGTTCCCAGGTGCTTCAACACCAAACAATAAAACAAACAAAAAGGCCTTCTTGCTTCACAAACACAAAATTTTCCAACACAAAGCAAACTCCCAAACAGAAAACACACCTCCCAGCCAGGGCCTCTCCCCTGGCTTTTATCCCCTGTGGCTGGAGGCCAATTAATCAATAATCATTCAATTAGAGCTCCAGCCACATTCTCACATGTTTTTCTGGCATGGAGAAATTTAACCCCCTCCCTGCCAGTTCCAAACATATTCATATAGACGGGGCAGTTCCCCGTCACACCATGTCATAAGATTATTTCAATCAACCAAAGGAGATGATCCAAATTCAAATTCACAGGAGATGAGAGCACGTTTCTGTTAGCCCTCCAAGCATCTTTTGAAGATAGAATGAGTACTACCACCAACAATGCCTGTGACATTGACTTCACCTCTGACAAAGTCAGAGTTGGTTGCCATGGTTATAACTTTTATCCCACCCTTCTTTTGCCTCATATATCTCTACTATGCTGCTTGGAGGAGTTCATTCAGTGTCGGATGAAGATAAAAAAAAGATTATAGGCCTATTGTCCCTGTCACAGAGACAGACGAAGTGGGCGGTGTCAGAACCAGGAGGAATGAAATACACAGAGAGGACAGATGAATGTGAAATGATGGTGGCGCTTGCTTGCGCTGGTTTATTGAAAATAAAAAGGTTGAACAAACAAACAGAAACAGGACATGGCACTGGTAGCCAAAATAAGTAGACAAACAAAAATGGACTAATACTAAACAAAAATACGGTGAGCAGATCGACAAACAAACACGGTGAGTTAAATAAACAAGTATCATGCTGGTCCCACCAGCACACAATAGCAATTGGAATTGTAACTCTCCTCCTCTCTCTCCCGTTCTCCACTCACCGAACACCTAACCCCGAGTGGGTGAAAACTTGCAGCTTTTATGCAGCTGTACCAAGACTCGACTGCTAATCAATCATTCAATTGGAGTCTCAGTACAACTGCATGTGAATTAATGAAGTGTAATTTCCCATGCTCACATATTACTTTTTACTTGCACATGAAGTGCTGTGCAATCCTCGTGCCTAAATACAAATATACATTTTAAACACTCGTGTTACAGACCCGTTTATATCCCATGTACCAATGACTATACACCAACACTAAACAAACCACATGCAACATATAACAGAAAATATACACAGGGGAGGGCACTTCGTCACAGTCCCTCATTGTGTTTGTGTTCATTTTGCTGCTTAGGCCCTAATAACTCATGTGTTATATAGTTTATATTGGATATCTTGCAACCTGGACCCAATAATGTATAAATTCCATAGAAAAGACTTTAGGAACAAGTTTATTAACTCATTTCCATGTTTACAGAGGTTTAATTGTTGGAGGAGACTCGCGGCGAATATTGTGGACAGCAGATCTGTCAAGGAGGTGTCCCATGTACCACCCCTGTGTAAATGTGAACAGACAAGCAATTTGTTTTTCAGCAGAAAAAAAACTTTTTCTTCAAGGTAAATGGTTATGTACTCTTGGTCATTATCTGCTCGTCATTCTGAAGGGAACATGATGTAAACACAGTTTAGTTAATACAAATTGACTGTTTTGTGATTGTTTTAAACCAGCTTCAAAATGAAACTTTTCCTTAAAACCAAACATTCTATATCACAATTAAATACTTAATGTGTACTTGTGACAGAAATACAATTATTCTTGGCTGTAAATCTCCCTCTAGACCTGTGAGGGCGCTAAGCAGCGAGAACAGAGTTCCCAGGACGGGCTAGCCTGACAGTTTTTTCCCAGGGTTCAAGGGAAGTCGGCCAGCCAGGAAGGGGGTGACAGCCCGTTGCAATAACACATTGATCCGGAAGGGAAACGATGTGGCAGCCTCAGATTGCAGAGATGGTTGCACTTGTTTACTAAGAGGTCATCTGTGACAGCATAAAAGGGGACGGAGAATCGCAATATGTTCCTTCACTTTGGTATGAATATTAAACTTGTAAGGACCTGCGAGAGACCCAGTGATAAATGTACTGTGAGTGTTTTGTTTTGTTTGTCTATAATTGTTTGTTTGTTATTATTAGAGAGTTAACACTTTCTGGAGCTGTCACCAAGGGCCATCACAAAACCCAGAGCAGCACTTCACTTTTGTCACAAATAAACTTGTATCACCCACCACGAGCACTGCAGCACGCACCCTGGACTGGTGACCATATTTGTACATTGTGGGAAAGATACATGTGTTCATTATTTGGGACTGTAACCCGTTTATTTACTTCCAATACAATACACATTGTTGTGCATTGCCTGGAGTTATTGTTTGGTCACCAAACCAGGATTATAGTTAATAAAACCCATTTCCAACTGGATTACAAGTCTCATTGCGCACTGCATCCCTCCTGCACCTGTAACAATCAACCACTTCAGCATTTTGCCACAGTGCTGTGTAAATATTTTTGAATGATATAACCCTAACCCTTTTCTGATACAATTGTGCACTTCTGATACGTTGTGTACCCTTTTCTGATACAATTGTATACTCATGCGCATATATATATATATATATATATACACACACACACACACACACACACACACACACACATATATATATATATATATATATATATATATATATATATATATATATATATATATATATATATATATATATATCTATATTATTTTTAGTATATTTTTTGTTTTCAGAGTAAGAGTGATTGTTTGTTTTAATGATTATGTTTATCTTCTTGGACCATGTCTGTTTTTTTTATTTTTGTTATTTTATTTTGAGTACTGATTTTTTTATACTTGCCAAGTTAGCCTAGAAATAAGCCACATTTGTGTTTTGATCACCACAGCCATTTTTTACACACAGAAAAAAAAATCATAATCACATATTATATCATGATTAAACAAAAAATATACCAGAATTGTTACACTATGATTGTATTTTATATAAAATAATTTTAACGGATTCAGAGTTCCTACAGTTTACAAATACTAAAATATTCTTAATAAACATTTTGACTATAAGTCTCTTTCAGTGTCTTCAAAAATAGAAAATGATATGCTAAATGTTTTAAAAAAATGTAAATAAAAGATTTGAAAAAAACCCTCACTGATTCATGTGCTACTACGCTGTCGGTGAGTACACTTTGAGTAGTATTGGCTTAAATTATTGATACGCCATCATATGATTGATGATTGTAAGAAAGAACTGTTTTAATATTTACGTAATATGAATTGAGTGTGACTCAGATACAACCAATAGAAAATAAAGTGGACGTGTGTGTCCCTGTGTCATCTTAACTGAATAAACAAGTCACTTCCGGTATCATTAAATAAAGTGGTAAAAAGATATATCTTGTATTTCGGAGTGTGAATATAAAACCTACAACAATCATGCTGAACACCATTAATAAGGACTGGATGGATTTTAACCAACATATGCCTTTGAGCTTTGATGATTTTAAGCTATTATTTTATTTATTATTCAGTCTGTAGCCTTCTCACCTTTCACCACAAGTTTCATCCGAATTGCACACATGACAAAAACAGGAAATAAAGAAGAGAAGCAAGTCTAAATTATTATTATTATTATTATTATTATTATTATTATTATTATTATTATTATTATTATTATTATTTATTTATTTATTTATTATTTATTTATTTGAAGCAGGTAGTGAATGTGATTGACAGGAGGCTGGGTGGAATAAGTTTGGGGTCTGACTTATTTGATAACATATACCAAGCCAAGCATATACTGAACCAGAAAGAGTCTCAGAATGCAATAAAGTCATCCTGTGTTTCCTTTGTCCTTGCTGTATAGAATATTGTATGCAAGTAAATCTGTCTAGAACAGTTCTATGCTTTGTTTGTTTGTTATATAAGACAGAGTGATCTTAGGGTACTGACAAGTTGATAGATATAGATAAAATAAAAAACATATACCTGTATAGGATTTGTTTTCAGTTTTCCTATAGATGTTTCCATGGTTATTGAAAATACTGTAAAAAGTAAAGAAATGCCTCTATAATTCTGTCTTTGGATTTGAATGAATGCAAGATTGATTCCAAAATGGGTTATTTTAATATATAATATTATCAGTGTTTGTCAGATATTCAGCGGAACCAATATTCATGGCACACTTGGTGCCATTTTAGTAATTTTAGGTACACAACATTGTGTTCATTTACCCAGTTCATCAAACCCTGTCTATTTCCTATCATGGGCTTCAGCTTTTTTGCCTGCTGTCAGTAGACAGTCGTTTTCATTTAGACCTTTCCGCTTGGGCGGATTTGTTTCTTTGAAGTCCTTGATTAGTCTGCATATTTCTGCATAAACATATTCATGTTCATTACAGGGTAGCGTACAGAAACAAAAAGTGACTATTTGAGTTAGAGACTGGCAATGCCGTTCAAGTTTCTGAAACCACAGAATGACATACTTCGATGTTTGATCTTAATCTCTCTCAAGTTCATAAAATTGTCAGAGGACTGTCACTAAAAACTGTAATATATCAGGGGCAATATTTTCAAGTCTGTACTGTAGATCTGCCTTGCAGTTGTGCTCGATTGATGATCCCTTTACAAGAGACGGATATCAAGGGGTAATTTCAGATTTTTTTAACCATAGGTAACGTTTTCTCAGTCTGTATGAAAGAAGTCATGTGTGACTGACTTGGCCCAGACGTTAAACATGCTGCAGTATGCCACAGCAATGATGCATTTCCAGCCTTGTTACTGTCATTTTTAAGCATTACACAGTCACAGGGATTTTTTGTGTATTACACTATTATAATTTTTCACTTGAGAAAGTAGATTTAAACACTGTTTGCAGCAATGTCCCTTCCAACAGTCATCAGTTTCCAGTCTGAAGATTATTGCAGAAAACCATTGTACTTACATATATGCGCACACAATTTCAAGTGAGATTTGATGCTTCACAGGGTGGCTTGACATTCTCAGATTAGTCAGCCCGTCAGTGGTATTGTTCAAGCCTGAAAATGATGTTAAAACATAGCTGTGCAGCTACCAATAACAACAAAGAACACACCAGCAACAAAAAGATACCAAACTTTTTACAATACAACGCATATGTGGAAGCTACTGTAAATCAAGGTCAGTATATTAGGTCTATAAACAATAATGCTATCCCTCTTCTTAATGATAAGATCAGGTAACTTTTTGTTTACAAATGAACCCCTGCCAATACTCTGTGGTTCACTTTAAAGAGCAAGTAGTGGGGTTCTAAAAAATCTGAAAAATATTGTGTTACTAAGTTTTATAATCACATACTTGTCATTTTTCTTTTCATTGTTAACATCCTGACAACTTTTTACATTTATAACTTTAAACTCTGTTTCAAAGCTCTTTTCAAAATATCTGCTTTAGAGCACTGATAGTGTAAAGATTATTGCCCACATTGTCAAACAGGTAACACAGCAATAACGATCCATGAAAAAACAGTACTTAAAAAAACATAGCCTGGATCCTCAAGTCCTTATTAACTTTAGGCCAATTTTCAATCTACCTTTTTTAGACAAAATTTTAGAAAGAATAGTTGCAACCCAACCAAAAAAATATATCACTCTAAATGGAGTCATGGAGAAATTCCAGTCTGGATTCCGTAGGGCTTATAGCACCAAAACAACCCTTGTAAGAGTGGCTAATGACCTGCTCTTCAGCTTTGACTTGGCTCTCCCTCAGTATCAGTTCTCTTAGATCTAAGTGCCGCATTCGACACTATAGGCCACTCCATTCTACTTAACCGCCTTTCGTGGTTTAAGTCCTATCTTGCAGACAGATTCCAGTTTGTCTCTTAAGGGGAGGACATATCTGAAAGGTCTGATGTACTATATGGGGTCCCACAGGGTTCTATCTTGGGTCCACTGTTGTTCTCACAATATATGCTTCCCCTGGGTGACGTTATCCATAGACATGGGGTGAATGACCACTGTTATTCAGACAACTGTGGTGGAGTGTCCCGCCCCTTTGTTTATTATTGTATTTGTATCGTGATTTATATGTTAATATGACGGTGAAAGCCAGTAATATATATATATATATATATATATATATATATATATATATATATATATATATATATATATATATATATATATATATATATATATGTTTGTAAGCCATCCGATATTATTATTTGTTGTGTGAGACCTGTGAAAAGCCGCTCTCATAATGTAATCACATGAATCGGGTTAAAATCCCCATTCATAAAAACCTTGTGCAGAAGGTGACCATTTCCCGAGTTAAATCATTTATTAATTACGAGATGGTCACCTGTATAAAAGAATGCAGCTGTCTGCAATCAGAGATGAGGGTTCGAAGTAGAGAATGAGAGTGGAGACAAGAGGTAAATAATCACAAATATAGCAATTGCTAAGCGTGCTGGTTTATACACCAGCACGATACTTGTTTGTTATTTGTTTATTTGTTCGGCCAACGTGCCTTTTGTTTTGTGTAGTTCTGTTTTGTTTAAATCTTTTATTTATCATTATTTAATAAAATACTGAGCGCTGTAGCATTTCAGTTTCGCCCTGCCATTCACCTAGGAGTTTTTGTTGACTCAGAAATGTCTTCATCTAGACAATGTGGGGAAGCTATAAAAAAGGCTAACAAGATGCTCGGATACATTATGAAAAGTGTTGAATTTAAATCAAGGGAAGTAATCTTAAAACTGTACAATGCACTAGTAAGACCTCATCTTGAATATTGTGTGCAGTTCTGGTCACCTCGCTATAAAAAAGATATTGCTGCTCTAGAAAGAGTGCAAAGAAGAGCGACCAGAATTATTCCGGGCTTAAAAGGCATGTCATATGCAGACAGGCTAAAATAATTGAATCTGTTCAGTCTTGAACAAAGAAGACTACGTGGCAACCTAATCCAAGCATTCAAAATTCTAACAGGTATTGACAGTGTCGACCCAAGGGACTTTTCAGCCTGAAAAAAGAAACAAGGACCAGGGGTCACAAATGGAGATTAGACAAAGGGGCATTCAGAACAGAAAATAGGAGGCACTTTTTTACACAGAGAATTGTGGGGGTCTGGAATCAACTCTCCAGTAATGTTGTTGAAGCTGACACCCTGGGATCCTTCAAGAAGCTGCTTGATGAGATTCTGGGATCAATAAGCTACTAACAACCAAACGAGCAAGATTGGCCGAATGGCCTCCTCTCGTTTGTAAACTTTCTTATGTTCTTATGTTCTATGGTTTGGTTTGTTCTGGTCAGACGTCATCCCTGCAAAGCCACCCTTTCACATGTGGTGTCATCATGGGATAACAGCACCTCCAAGCATCAGACTGGGAATATTGCAGGGCATCCAGCGCCCAGAAGGGGGGAGCCCGTGCATCCAGTGCCCAGAATGGGGGAGCCTGTGCATCCAGCGCGGTCTTACCCCCTCGGACACTAGGTCCTGAAATAAATCTTCCCCCCCCCAAGAGGGGTGTCAGTCCTGTCCCTTCTGTTGTGTCAGGTCTTGTGGTCCCAGAGTCCGTCACCTCCTGTCCTACGGATGACAAGTGTGGAGGAAGGATGCCGCTTACGGACGCACACCAAGTCGGAGGGCGACGGCCTCTTGTCTCAGCCTCGTCTCCTGCTTCCCATCACGAGACGCAGGTGGTGGAGGTGACCGTCCTCTTCCGTCCTCCTCGAGGAGACGGAGGAGCTGACGGTCTTCCTCTCGTCCTCCTCGACGGCCACGGAGGTGAGGAGCAGTGACTGCCCTCGCCTCCACTACCTCCACTGGCGGGAGCAGAGCAGCAGGAGCTGCCTACACTGCCAGGAGCAAGCCAGGTGGAGCTGCGTCTGCCCTCCCACACCTCCACCAGCAAAGGGTGAAGTGGTTGTTCGTCCACCGCATCCGAGTGTGGAGGACCCTGTGGGAGGACTGCTTGCCTCTCCCACCTCCACCACCAGAGGAGCTGGAGCTAGCTCCACTACTTGAGGGAGAGGAGCTGCAGCTGGGTTTACCATTGCATGGGGATACCTTTACGTCACCTCCTGGGGATGCCTTCCTCTCTCCGCCCAAGGATGTCTGTCTCGCTCTACCCAAGGATGCCTGCCTCACTCTGCCCAAGGATGCCTGCCTCACTCCGCCCAGGGATACTTGACTCGCTCCGCCCAAGGTTGCCTGCTGCTCCACATCGCCTGGGGTTGCCTGCTGCACCGCATTGTCTGTGGAGCCACCAGTTACAGGGAATGAGGGAGAAGTGGAGCTCCTGCTGCAGCTTCCATGGCCAGGGGTCTGCTGCTGCCATCGCCTCCCGAGGGTCTGCTGCTGCCATCACCTGGGGTCACCTGCTCGGCTTCGCCTGGGGTCACCTGCTCGGCTTCGCCTGGGGTCACCTGCTCGCTGTCGCCTGGGGTCGTCTGCTCTGCTTCGCCTTTGGTCACCTGCTCTGCATTGTCTGAGGTCGTCGTTAAAATCCCCATTCATAAAAACCTTGTGCAGAAGGTGACCATCTCCTCAGTTAAATTATTGATTAATTGCGAGATGGTCACCTGTATAAAAGCCTGCAGCTGTCTGTGCTCAGTGATGAGGGTTCGGAGAAGAGAACAAGAGTGGAGACAAGAGGTAAATAACCACAAATATAAAGTTTATAAATATAAAATAAATATAAACTACAAGTTTAAACACCAGCATGATATTTGTTTGTTATTTGTTTATTTGTTTGGCCAACGTGCCTTTTGTTTTGTGTAGTTTTGTTTTGTTTAAATATTTTATTTGCTATTATTTAATAAAATATTGAGTGCCAGGATATACTTGCGCTGGTGGGCTTCTTATGGCTAGTCTAGCAGATATTAAGTGCTGGATGACTCAGAAATTTCTGTTGTTGAACTGTGACAGAGAGCAAATTAATCGAAGTCAACAATCTCCGTCCCAACCTATGAGAGCGCTGTATAACAGGTACAGTGTGCCTCATACTGGATGGTTGGGCAGTTCATTCCAGGGTCAGTGGGAAGCCAGCCATCCAGGAAGGGGGCGGAGTCATTGTACCAGAAGTCATCGCCCTAGTACGATAAGTGATCTTCAATCATGGATTGGAGGAAACGTGATTGAACTAGCTATCTTAGGGAGCGTGACTAAGGGTATTTTAGGAGACATGATGCTGTAATCTTTTCCTTTTGATGTGATTAGTGAAAGGACCCATTAAGGAAATGGAAGTAATTAATTATCGTGAGTGCTTCATGTTTTGTTTGTTTGTTGTGCTAGCTGTTTGTCATTTGCCTTTGTTAGACAGCTAAGCACGAGCTGGGAGCTGTCGCTACAAGCCAACACTAAACCCGGACTACACTACAGCATAGTTTCACAAACTGCTTGCCTTTCACCACACCTGCACAAGAGCATTCACTATTGGGAGAAGCGACCGTGTCTGTGTTTTGTGTTAATTATTACTGTCTTATTGTTTCAGGACTGAAACCCTTGCTTTACACGGAGCGATACACATGGCTGTGTAGAGCCCATGCTTATTATTTAAGTGTTGTTGACATGCAACCCAGCCAAATAAAGGAGCTGTTTTATTGAACTTTCACTGTCTTGTGTGTGTTATTCCTGAGCACTGCAACAACACATCTGTACACTACAAACCATTTTGCCACATGAACTTAGAAAAAAACAGAGGTTATGCTATGGGTTCCAAAAAACAAATAAATAATGTGGTATTACAAGGGCCTGAGCTTAGTAACTTCTCTTCAGGTCTTAGATCAGATATAAAAAATGTTATTTTTTACCCTGCCCAGTCATTTGAGAAAGATTAGAGAAGGTTTTAACGTTTCCTACTGTAATTTGCGAAACATTGCAAAACTTTGACACATTATTCTGATATGTGATGCCGAGAGACTTATGCATGCATTCGCATCATCCAGAATTTATTACTATAATACACTCCTCTCTGGTATCTCAAAAAGTGTGCTACTTCAACTTGTCCAAAACACCACTGCTAGGATCCTAACTAAAACTAGCAAAAGGGAACACATTACCCTTGTTTTGGCTTCTTTACATTGGCGCCCAGTGGAGTTTAAAATGGATTTTAAGACTTTGCTGCTAACCTATAAAACCCAAAATGGCCTGGCACCCGTTTATGTACAACGGGTACTCACCCCTATCCCAATCATTCACTTAGCTCACAGGATGCAGGTGTTTTGATTGTCCTAAGGGTGAGTACAATTAAAACGGGTGGAAGGGCTTTCTCACACAGAGTACCACAGGTATGGAATGCCCTTCCTATCTTTGTTAGGGAGGCTGGGACTGTTACATCTTTTAAATCTAAACTTAAGTCTTACTTCTATACATTGACCTTTCTATCCTAGTACGCCATTAGATCTCAAACCCCAGTGCACTAGAGCAGACATTTTGAAAAGAGCTTTGAAACAGACTTCAAAGTTATAAGTATAAAAAGTTTTCAGGATGTTAATGAAAAAAATTGCAGGTACGTTATTTAAACAGTTATAGCAACATGTGGGGATGTATAACGCTAGATTTTTTGAGACAGCAATACATAATCTCCAAATTTGATTTTTCTTTATATCTGTTTATTATACCTGGAATGTGTTCTTAATCATTACGTATTGCTGTTTCTGCACTCATGAATAACTGTGGTATACTGTGGCATGCCTCAAGTTGCTGCAGATTTGCCATGGTGTGGTGGATGTTTTCCACAGAACCCACTGTGTGACTTGTTTCTTCTGTTTTTTTTGTTTTGTTTTGTTTTTAATCTTTCAACAGGACCAGTTGGGTGTGCATTGGTCATTTTTGCCATCTGAAACTGAGATTGTTAAAGATTTGCCAAGAGAGAGATTACTGGTGCGCACCACTCATTTAATTTGTACATATAGGCATTTTTACCAAAATATCTTTTTAATACTATTATGTATTTCATGAGGTTTTTTTCACATGCATTTGCTTTTGTGGATATCATGCTGGTTTTATGTTTGCATTTTTAGAACTGTGTGTACTTGTGATATGCAGCATTCACACCTCTCACCACCTCCTCTCACAAAGGAGGAAACTAAAACCAGAAGCTAGTCTCAATTTAAAAAAAAAAAAACACCTATATTTTGCGAGCCAGCAGTGTGATTGAAAGGAAGCTGTGGAGGTTCAGTTTGGGGTATGAAATACCTCACAGAGAAAAGTCTTCATTTATCCCTGCAGTCCTAGCAGCATATTGAACATTGTATGTAAGTAAAACTTATCAAAGTAAGTCATACATTTAATTACTTGATTGAACCTTAGAAGTTTTGTAATATTACAAGTTTTATTTAATTACTTTTGACAAAAACTTGTCTAAATTGTATTTTGTTATAAAAACCTAAATAAACATTTTATATCTCATAAACAGAAAGAAACAGCAAATAGGTTGTTTTTTTTGGGGGGGGGGGGTTGTTTTTTTTTTACGTCAAGTATGGTAGTTGATTAAATACTTCCAGCATAATGAGAACAACAGTGTTTATTTATGTTAACATCTGTATTAAGCTAAAAAAAAAAAAAATTAATTCCTGAGTAAAAATTCCAGGAAACTTTTGTAGAATGTTGTGATTGTCCAGGAAAGTTCCATGCCTGCAAAACATCATTAAATCCATCAAAACATACTTAAAAAAAAAAAAAAGAAAGAAAACTTTTAATAACTGATGAAAAGGTTTTGTGAATAGCGACCAAATATCTGTTAGCAGGATAAGACGAGTCAAACTGCAGCTAGCACTGTTGTATATAACTTTCTGAATGGCTAGAGATTTTGGGATGGTAATTGCATTATTGAATATACAGCATTGTGAAAAATGCGTTCCTCAAGGCACAGGATATTCATTTTCTATAACTTTGTAATTATTCAATATCATAGTTCCAGTCTTGACATTATTGTTTATTAAGTTACCACTGTCAATGACGGTTTTGTGTGTTTTGCTGTGCAAAACGTTTAATCATTCGTGATCAACAATCCAGATTGCATAACTTAAACTGAAGCTTACCACTAGTATAAAACTAGCAACAACTAAATTGAGGGAGGCAACATATAATTACCTTTGCAGAAGATTAAAAAGTATGTTTGTCTAAAGTCTGAGAGTGGTCCTTTAATGTTTTTTATTCTAGTCAGATTTTGGTCTCCTGACACAGCAAAGCTCTCTTTTTATGTATTATATTGACGGTTCTTAAAAGCAACAACATACACAAATTTATATATATATATATATATATATATATATATATACATATAGCTCTAAAAAATATACACACAAAGCTCTGGAAAAAATTAAGAGACCACTGCAAAATTTTCAGTTTCTCTGGTTTTACTATTTATAGGTATGTGTTTGGGTAAAATGAACATTTTTGTTTTATTCTATAAACTACTGACAACATTTCTCCCAAATTCCAAAAAAAAAAATTGTCATTTAGAGCAATTATTTGCAGAAAATGACAACTAGTCAAAATAACAAAAAAGATGCAGTGTTGTCAGACCTCAAATAATGCAAAGAAAATAAGTTCATATTCATTTTTAAACAACACAATACTAATGTTTTAACTTAGGAAGAGTTCAGAAATCAGTATTTGGTTGAATAACCCTGATTTTCAAGCACAGCTTTCATGCGTCTTGGTATGCTCTCCACCATTCTTTCACATTGATGTTGGGTGACTTTATGCCACTCCTGGCGCAAAAATTCAAGCAGCTCGGCTTTGTTTGATGGCTTGTGACCATCCATCTTCCTCTTGATCACATTCCAGAGGTTTTCAATGGGGTTCAGGTCTGGAGATTGGGCTGGCCATGACAGGGTCTTGATCTGGTGGTCCTCCATCCACACCTTGATTGACCTGGCTGTGTGGCATGGAGCATTGTCCTGCTGGAAAAACCAATCCTCAGAGTTGGGGAACATTGTCAGAGCAGAAGGAAGCAAGTTTTCTTCCAGGACAACCTTGTACTTGGCTTGATTCATGCGTCCTTCACAAAGACAAATCTGCCCAATTCCAGCCTTGCTGAAGCACCCTCAGATGAGTCCAATTTTCAGCTTTGCCCAACACCTGGTCGCCTAATGGTTAGACGGAGACCTGGAGAGGCCTACAAGCCACAGTGTCTCTCACCCACTGTGAAATGTGTTGGAGGATCGGTGATGATCTAGGGGTGCTTCAGCAAGGCTGGAATCTGGCAGCTTTGGCATGAATCAAGCCAAGTACAAGGTTGTCCTGGAAGAAAACTTGCTTCCTTCTGCTCTGACAATGTTCCCCAATTTTTTTTGGTTATCCAGCAGGACGTCTGCTGTTACGAGTGTTCAAGGTCTCTTATTTTTCTCTATATCATATATATATATATATATATATATATATATATATATATATATATATATATATATTTATATATATATATATATATATATATATATATATATGTACAATATATACTTCAGATGTACACAGTGCTTCAAGATGCACAATTGTATCAGAAAAGGGTTAGGGTTATATCATTCAAAAATATTTACACAGCACTGTGGCAAAGTGCTAAAGTGGTTGATTGTTACAGGTGCAGGAGGGATGCAGTGTGCAATGAGACTTGTAATCCAGTTGTAAATGGGTTTTATTAATTATAATCCTGGTTTGGTTTTCTTACTCTCCTCCACCATTCTTGTAATAATGCCTACACCCTAAGAAGTAAAGGATATTGTTAGAACCTTGCTATGTCACTGTGGGGAGACCTTTTTAGGTGCTTGTAAGAACCGTTTTTACATTGATTCTATGTTCTGTATTTGTAGACTTTCTGTTTTATCATTTAAGCTATGAAACATGTACTGAAAACTGGAGTTTGCAAAACAATATGGTACCAGTATTATAAACCGTAATTTACAAACTGACTTGATCAGAAAGCTTGAAAAATTAGCTCTTTGCAAAATGTCATTAAATGTTTTGTCCTTGAAAACGATGTCTCCGTCAGGCTGCTGACAAGTCTCCCACAGCCTACTGTTTGACTGCGGCAAATTAATGCCTGCTTGTACTCGGTTCTTAAAATAATCATGCAAATAGGAAGCCCGTAATTACCGGCAGCTTTAATAAAGTAGAAGGAATGTTTAATATATAGACCTTATTTCAAAATCCCCTCCCAATTTTAATGGTTTTGTTCATAAAAACCTCAAAATGACATATGCATATACAGAATTACATATGCATCAAGGGCTAAAGCACAGAGTCATTGCCCCCACAAATCACGTCTCAATTGTGTGTGTTTTATAAATCATATCCAAGAATTCAGAACCCTCAACGCCCTTTTCTATTCTACGGTAGTAGAATTCAAATATGTAACATGTCTAAGACTTTTGTAAGACTTATATGCAAGACTACATAACAGGCATGGCTCGCACCCTGTCACTAATTATATATCTAATTCGGATATTCACTATGTGTGTTATAATGTTGTAGTCCATCGCAGGGATGTTGTCGTCGAAGGCCTAAAAGACTACATGTCCCAGAAGCTTCCAGGGCTGAATGGGAAATACCCAGGTGCATTTTGTGTAATTGAATTATTGTTTGTGTTTATAATTAGTGTCTTGTGCTCGTGTATATAAGCTTGTCTTTGTCTGTGTTAAGGTGTGAGGAATTGTATATATATATATATATATATATATATATATATATATATATATATATATATACGATATATATATATATATATTATATATATATATGTGTGGCAAATACACCCTATGACAAAGAAACACATATAGAATATTGCAGCTGAATTCATGACTCTCATCACGCATGACTTGGCTTTACCAGATAAGCAACTCTGGGATGCACAATTTTTCTTGACTTAGACAAGAGGTATTGTGACCATTTGCTTCTTCTCACGATGAGCATCTGTTGCAATCATGTTAAATAACTTATCCATAACTTCAAAACCTGCAATCGTAAATGAACAGAGTCAGCTGTTTGCTAAACATCGTACTTATGCAATACTATTGAAATGACATGCAAACACACCCTACTGTTGACCTATTGAAAATAAACTAATAGTTTTTCCTTTTTGGTTTCTTTTGATGGCAAGGCAGGCAATACAAGGCATTAGTCACAGCTTTTGATCATCTATGTAAAGAGATTCAAGTTCCCTGGGAAGAAAAACCCTCTGGTAAAGCAAGGACAACTAGAAAATGTACACCACTACAAACAACTCCTGGGCTACTGAACAGAGAATGGGTAAAGTAGCAAACAATACCTGTGGAATTGACTTCACCTCTGATCAGGTCATTCTCCCTGTGGTGTACGGATTTGTCTTCTGCATTGGGCTGCCCACTAATTTCCTGGCCCTTTACGGCCTGTATCGTCTGGTCAAAACTGAGAATGTCCTTCCCGTCTTCGTCATCAACCTCCTGTTATCAGACCTCCTACAAATCAGCACATTGCCTTTCTGGATGGACTACTACAGCAGCATTCACACTTGGAATTTCGGTGTGGAAGCTTGCAGCATTATTGGTTGTATTTTCTATATAAGCATGTTTGTCAGCATCTTCTTCCTGTGCTGCATCGCCTTGGAGAGATATCTGGCCATTGTTCATCCTCTTTGGTTTCGTAAGCATGGCAAGCTTAGGAACACCTGCTTGATTTGTGCGGGCCTGTGGGTGTTTGTTATCTTGGTCACTTCTGTGGCTTTTAAGCTTGGTTTTGATGATGCTGAAAGCAGCCTGTGCATGGAAAAGTATCCCTCTGATCGGAGCTTTGCTGTTTTTCAGTTGGTTGCCATGGCAATAACCTTTCCCCTACCCTTGTGGTTCCTCATTTTTCTCTACCGTGGAATTCAAAGAAACATCAATAATGTAATTTCAGTGCCAGACGAGGAGAAAAAAAGAATTGTTGGCTTACTGTCACTTATCATAATCATCTTCATTCTGGTCTTTGGCCCCTTCCATCTCATGTGTTACGTGAATTATATCGGGGTTCTGTTATTTGAAGACAGCTGTGATTATGAATCCAGAATCTTTATCTATTTCCAATTTGCTATTGGTTTACTCAGCCTCAACAGCGCCCTGGATCCAATCATGTACCTATTCCTGAGGAAAGACTACAGGAAGGTGATGATCAGCTCTTTTCCACACCTACAGAGGATGAGTATTTGGAGTTTGGGACTTGCAGCTAATCAACCAGACAGCACCTCTGCACAGACTGCACACACAGTGTAGTGTCCCAGACACTTAAAAAACTGTACTGTACAGCTATAAGAATTTAGGGTTCAAATCAAAACTATTTTAATTTCTATTTCTGTTGTGCTTATTGACCTATAATTAACTATGAAGACTGCATTTACAGGATAACACTGCCTTCATACTGTAGTGTGTGTTCTGTTTTTACTCATAACATGTTTGGCATCTGTACAGCATCAGCATAAAAAACATTGTTAGTATTGTTTGTGCAAAGAAAATAAAAGTACAATTCACTGAAAAATGCTGTAAAATACTTCACATTTTTCAAAAGTATATCTTTAATAGATAGCATTACACAAATAACATTATTTAATTATCAAAGCAAAGAAACTTTACATGCCACTCTTCTCCAGTAAGATAATATAAACTGCATACAATCATATAAATTAGCAACACATTTAAATACCTAAGCTCCAAATGCTCCAATATTAACTTGGTTCTGTACAGTTTTTTTGAATTTTTTTTTTTTTTTTTGAATTTCAATTTTTTAAAGAAGAAAGTGAGGGGAAAAAAACTTAAGTGAAAGCATTTCACAGCTTGCTCTATCAACAGAAAATACAAATTAGTTAAGCAAACTCTGCAGCAATACTTGCTATGTATTCATTATAGTTTTCTAAATACTGTTATATACACTTAAAAAAAGAAAAGAAAAAAAAACAATCCACACTAAACCTCCAAATATGACTTACAATTGATCAATCTGATAATACAGTGATAATGCAAGAAAAAAGTTAATTTGGATGGTAACATTACCTCCATAATGTAAAATCCAAAACACAAATTTAATTTAGCTTAAAATACAAATAAATAATTGCCTTTCATAGGGAATGCTGGTGTATTAACTTGATCAGTGTATGCAGATCAAGGTTAAAGCCCTATTGCCACTAATATTTTCTCTGGCTTCTGCACACTGTTACTCAATATTGGCAAACCTTCCCATAAAACTGAATTACTTCTGCATATACTCATGAAGCAGCTCGTTCAAAGTTAATGGCCAATAACACAAAGATTTAGGACATTTTAGAAGTATATTTGCTTCCCATCTCCTGGAACCTGCTCCATTGGACAATAAGGGCATTTCAACCTGGAACACATAAAGCCAGTATAAGACAACCTGAAAGAAACATCCCTATATGCTTTTATTAATCAGGAAACACCATCATACATCAACCTTAAAGTTTATGGGGGCCAATTCACAAAGCCCTCTTCTATGCAAGTACAATAAGATGTATTTTTTTCTATAAGGAAAAAAGCACCCTGTGGAAAGGGAGAAAGCCCCAAATGTAAATAGTGAGTGTGGGAATGCAAGGTTAGCAGGGATTGGGTTCAATCTGTCCCTGCCAACAATCAAAGATGTGGTCATTCCCTACTTAAGTAATTATGTGCTAATTGGGGCATCGCCACGTGTACAAAAGGAGAGACAATGCTTTGTTTAGGGAGTGGTGTAAGGAGAAAAGCCGGCGAAGATCTTGCCTAGCCTGGCCAGTGTAAGTTTTGACCCTATAGTCCTGCGTATTGTGTTTTGTGTTTAAACTCTTTATTTTGGCCCTTGTGCCCGGTTTATACCTGTTTTGTTCTTTGTTTATTAAAGGTGGGCATAAGTGTTTGAACTGCAGCTTTCCCAACTCTTTGAGTCTCCTTTCTGACATTATCCTGTTACATACCCATTAAAGTTAAAAAACAAAACACTGGGCTGTTATGCATTCTTAAGTTATTTAGTTATTTCTAGTTTTGTATTGGTAATGTTCTTTTTTTCTGAAACTAATAGTGCAATTGTACTTGAGTATAGCAAGGCTTTGTGGTTTTCCCTAAATTATTTGTTTTTAAACTCAGTGGACCCTATTTTGAAGCAAATGCAGAGGCAATATGAATGGATGGTTGTCAACAAGGCCCATAGCTGGCTTGAAAAATGAAATTGCTGGAAAACTTTGTGTTCATAGTTGACAATATGCCAGTCATGTGAAGAACATTGGTGTTTTTTTTAGTAGAAGTGTTTGTTGGAAAAGGATAAGCATAACAATATTTAAGAGAGTGCCTTACATCTAGACTTTAAATGCATGGATGGATTCATAACATGTATCATGTTGTAAGAATCAACACAATTTTAACAGGATGTGTCAGTATAGAGGCATGTGTTCACATATAGAGATATATAATTAAAAACAGGAAACATCTATCCCCTAGTAAAAGCTCTTTGCAACAGACACTTACTTGCTTCCACTGATCATTTTATTTAAAGCATCTCTGGAGATAATATGGCCACACACCAGTTTCATGGGGGGGTTGTTATCTGTTGTTTGTTGCCGAAGAATAGGGCAGGCAAACACTGAGTGGTACCAACACTTTTTACCAAGTTCAACTTCAATCTGTTTAAACAAACAAAAAAAAAAAAGATACAGAAAAATACTGCATCCAATAAACAAATACATTCGATATTCCAAATCAGAAGCAATACATTGGGATTAGCGATCATTTTGGTTTGCACTCGACCACACAGGAGTTTGATAGGAAGGCGATACTCCACAGTATTTACTTATCCACTTTGCATCACATCTCACTTGACAGGGAAATTACCAACATCCTTGCAGTTAACCATACCATCTCTGGACTAACAGGTTTTCCTGAAAACATTCAGACCTGTCTTAGGCTATGTAGCCTTCATTAAATCAATCAATCAGGAGTCATTATTGTAAAAAATCAGATTACTATGACCTACATTCAAAACAAGACTCAAGAAAGCAGTTTTTAAGCTGTAGCCCTCAAAAGCCCAGATCACATGCGTAAGTATCATTGTACACTATGACAGATTTAAAAACCGTGAAGCTATTTCTTTAAGAAAAGCACACACCAAGGTTCATCATATTTGGATATGTAAAGAAGTGTGATGCACTGCATGTATCTGAAGTGCTTGCAGATGGGTGTCTCTACTACATCACCCTTGCCTTAGGCTAATAACCACAGTATATTAAGCACTGAATTTAGCAACACACAATTCATTTCAAAATATCTGTTTTTGGCAAGGCCTTGACTGGACGATCCAAAGTATGAAGTGAGGCTTTTGCCATAAGTTAAACTTAACCAAACAGTGCCCCTGTGTGTCCAAGTCAATATAATGCAACATGTAATGCCTTGTGTTTTTTAGGGGTATCCCCGAATAACTACATATAAAGCAGTTGATGCAATTCTTGATAATTCCCCAGTGCTCTAAAAGAAGAAAAAAAACTCCAGCTCTGGCTTATTCAACCACTGAGACACCTTTACCATACATTGTGCCAAATTTTCTAAATTCACAATCTTGGTAACAAACAAAATGAAAACTAACATAAACTATACGTTGCTAAGACAATGCTCTCTGTTTTATACACCATCCAAAATATACAAGGCAAATGAATAGCATGCTGGATTTTGTGGCAGAATACAAATTTTCAAATCAGTTGGACCCAAGAGTCCAGCACCTCCGACAATACAGTACCTTTAAGTGGTAGATGATGTAGTGTATATAGTATATATATAGATGATATAGTGTATATAGTTGATATAGTTGATATAATGTATATAGATGACATAGTTGATATAATGTATATAGATGACATAGTTGATATAATGTATATAGATGACATAGTTGATATAGATAATATAGTGCATACAGATGATATAGTTGATATAATGTATATAGATGATATAGTTGATATAGTGCATACTCACAGGCAATTCGTCCTTCTGGTTCCACACTCCAGTGCACTGTCTCTGTTCAATGACTGCTTTAATGTTTATAAGAGCTGGCAGTGCTACACAGCCGGCTGAAAAACTGAAGAGAAAAGGGCAGAAGCTGGTTAGTAAAAGCTACAAGCCTGAAATGCTTCATGTCAGACCTTCACGTGAAGCAGACTGTACAAAAAATAACCTTAACAATAACATTAGTTTTGTCCTAAGCAATTAGTGTTTTATCCCTTAATCAATTCCAAATGTATTTTTCATGTATTCGTTTTTAACAGTAATTATGCTTTACATTTACTCCTGTCTATGTAGGCTGCTAGTATATATTCTGAAAAAAAGAAAACTACAGTTGCACACCTGTAATGGTCCAATCTAAAATTCAGCTTTTAGGAGTTTTGTCATTCAGCCTCCATGGTTGAAAGCATGTTAGTTAGTAAGCTTGGTGAATAAGGATCTAAGCAGAAACAGCAGCAAGCAATTCTATAGAACACATAAAACATGGCTTTTAAAATTGTCAGAAATTAAATGTTAGGAAAATGTCAATGATAAAACAGCTGCTCACACAGACCCAGGTTAGCATTACACCTAGACTACGTAATGTTACCTTAGATTAGTGCTGTGAAACCAGTCCTCTAAAGTTTATCATTCAATAAGCAGCCACACATACTCAGTCCTAAGGTAATGAGCTACAAAACTAAGGAAACACCACACATGACCTCAGCTCTTTTTAAAAGCAACCTTGGCACAAAGGGGGCCAGATCCAAACAAGCCTGTTGGAAACACGCCTACACTAAAAACGTCCTGCCAATGGTGAACTGGATTGAAAGTCTCCTCACCTAACACTGAGAGGAGATTCAACAGAAAGGCCTTGGAGAGCACAGGCATCTCTGGTAAAAATGTCACAGATATCGGCCCACTGATTGGAGTCCAGCAGATGAACGTAGGGAGAGTTCTCAATCCCCTGCTGCAGGTACACAAGGCTTCCCATTAGGACCTGGATATCTGGAAAACAGAAGGCAATCAGATGCGAGTGTGTGCTGTCTGTGTACCTTTAACAGCATTGGCATGACCAAAAAACAGTCCAACAGCACCCTTTACTTACTTTGTGTTTTTCATTTATAATTAGAAGAAAAAAACTAAAAAACAAACCAACGTACCTTTTTGGTGGTTTACCGCAAAAGGTTGAAAGTTTTTTGCGTACTGCAGTGCTTCTTTCTGATTGGCTGTACCCCCCATTAGCAGGCTGATAAAATACAATCTGTGCAGCTTGAATTCTAAGGAGCTCTTCTGGGCCATAAGCATTTCTCGATTGGCCACTGCCCACCTGTAACAATATACCTAAAGGATCAAGCTTCAGACTACTGCTATATGACGTCATAGAATATATATTCTTTTTGACATGCACCTACTTTGTACATGTAGTCAGTAAGTGTAGTATCTATTGATGTCATATTTTATGCAGTTGCTTGTGCTTAAAGTAACTGCAGCCATAAGATTTCTCTACCATGCACATCTTTCATTATATAGGTCTCAAATATGCAGTTTTTAAAGAAAGACATGAAATCTAGTACTACAATAGGTAAAAGAAACTCAGTTTGGAAATCACGTTTCTTCTGTCTTGTACTTCCCGAGTCATTTCACCTGTGTCCCCATCCCCTCACTGGCTCCTTTCCTGTCAATAACCAAACAGTTACTTCCCTTATTGACTGGCATCAGCCAGCAACATACTTTGACCCAGAAGATGCTGCTCAGGTGAAATTAGCCAGGGAGCACAAGTGCAAACAGATAACCAAGAAACAGAGTGTGCTTTAACCTAAAGTAGTACCAGATATCATGTGAGCTTAATTGAAAATTAAAATACACGTGCACATTTGAGTCCCTATGTAGCCAATGGAAGTGGAAAATGGCTAAGAACTGTGGGAATAGTTGGTGTCACCACCTCACATTATTCATTGTTCTATGGTGAGTGTGCACTTAAATCACCTTTTACTCTACATAATGTAATGTACCATCCAACCTGAGTGATTAAAAGGAACAAGAGTATTACTTTATATTGCAGTTTAAATAATATTGTTATAAGAAGTAAATTACAGGTCAGGTTTAAGGAGTGTGAAGCAGTGCAATAAGAGTTATTATTCAATTGATGTTATCTTAACATTTTCCGTTTCATATCCTATCAAGCTAAAAAAAAAATTAAAAAAGACAGTTTCAGTCTTGTTTATTGCTTAAAATCATTTGAATGACTTTTTCAAAATGAGTAGAATTTAAACATAACCAATAAGGCTTACTCTAATGCAGGTCTTAAGTCTCTCACTCGAAGTGCTTCTAGTATTCTGTTTAATTCTACAAAGGGTTCTTTCTGACTTGGATCTATGCACAACCCAGCTTCCTGAAAATGAAGAGATAAACACATGGTTACAAAACGGGCTGTACTAAAAACAAAGCAAGCTCCTCTGTGATTAGCATTTCCAAAAAGTTTCCATTTGCTAAACGTGTCTCGTCGTTGGCTGTATAAATAAATATTGCCTTGTATAAGCCTCAGCAGCATTACCACTGATCTCCTTAGAGTTGCGCTGCAGATATGACTGTCACGCCTTTCTTTTCTTCAAGTTTTAGAACACTACAGAGTCGACAGCAACACTAAAAACACATAATCTCCACACTCGGCAATAAAGTTTCAGTCTGAATTACACAGAGTACTTTTTCTGTGCAACGAATCCGGATGAGGAAGACCCAATTTTTGGTGAAGCATGGCATTTAGTGGGCAAAACACACTACATGGTAAAGGAGGCAAGACAAAATCAAGCATAATAAATCATATTTAAAAACTTTCCATTTTTTTGTACCAGGTTAGTTTGTTTTGGCAACCTCAGTATGGACCATGTCCGCTAAATAAATACATTCTTAAACACAATTTTCTTTTTGGCACCGGAACCATTACATTCACCCCCTCCTGTTTAAAGAGCAAGTGGCAAGGGGTCATTTTTGTTTTCAACTCACAGTGACTATGCTACAGGGCTCTTGTTTCAGAATAGCCAGCATGGATTCGGAAGAGAGGTCATGCTTAACTTCCTTGACTATTTGTATGATGTTACAGCCAATGCAGATGATGGTGACACTTCTGATATAATTTATCCTGATTTTCAAAAAGCCTTTGACAATGCCCCCCACTAAAGATTATATGGGCATTTAAATCAGCAGGAATATAAGGGAGGTCAAGCAATTGGATACAAAACTGTTTAAAAAACACAAAGCACTGCCTATTGTATTGCCTATTGGGCGTAATCACTCAAGTTACAAGTTTAAAATGAACAGGATGGAAATAGGGGACTAAAGCATGATTTGCACTGGATTCAAAATTAGGTGTCCTCAGAGTTGGTTAAAAGCAGAGGGTGTCTACTAACCTCCCAGACATGGGCTGGATTTCATCAAGAAAAGTCGGTAAATTCTAAATGAAATGTGATGTTGTGGCCAGAGAGGGCGCTTTTGTGCACGACTGGTAAACAATGAACCGGACATAAATAACTCGTGCAAGATGGAAAAAGAACAGAGTATCAGCTGAGCACCTTTTCATTTGATTGTACCTTCTTGTCTAAAGGCTACTGGCGCCTTGACCACACTGAATAACTGTTTACTCCCTTGAGTGATATGTATTTCCAATGTTTTTAACCCTGAGCATCGGAACAGGTACAACATTACAATTTTCCCTTTCCTGTCCGACATCATCAAAAAGCAGAGAAAACCTTTTAATGGCCAAGTGAGACCGATAGGAGCCAAACGAAGCCGAAAAACGTAACATTGACATGGTTGATTCGCACAGGAGTAAAAAGAAGGTCCTGATTTTACAGAAGGTCCTGATGTCCTGTGAAATGATCTGGGATAAAAAGAAACTGACGATTCACATGGGTCTAAATTTCACGATGTCACTAAAAACTCCAAGGCCACCTGTTTATGTGGGGATTTTTAGTCCTGTGTGAATTGGGCTTAAGACTTTCAAAAGCCAGGAATATAGTGGAGTCATTATTAAAAGTATCACTGTAAGAGAATTGTATACTGTATCAATACAGCACCCCGATACCGACTGGTGAGTGGCACTTTAGAAATTCTGAAAAATAAATAAACAATATGTATGTGATGGCTAATATATCATAATGTGATGACATACTGATATAATTTTTTCCTTCAGTCTCGTCACTCAACTGGTTAGGGTCATTTTCTTCTTCAAACCCGATGTCCACCACATCGGTGCGAAATTGCACCCCATGAGATAGTGCACCCCTTACATAATAAATACATTCTTGTTTTGTATATTTGCTACTTACTAGTTATATATAGCGCTACACTTAATAAAACATTGAATGCAACATCTAGTTTTTTTTACACGCTTATCATCAATTCTGTAATATGAGTAAAAAGTTTTGTGACTAAACACACCTACAGCAAAAGTACCGATGTGGGAAAATATACCATATGTCCTTGTTTCTTCCTCTAGTTTTAAAATGTTAAACTCAAGGTTTTTTCCATCATCTCCCCTTACATCGCATGACATGCACATGTTAAAGGCACACTGCAGTGCTGAAGGGGTGCACTACCTCACGGGATGCCCTTTCGCACGCTACACTGGGTCGGTGAAGACAAAGGGTGATTACCCAGTATGTCATAAAGTAAGGAAAAGTTGATAGATTCACCCCACTTCTGTGTTTTTTGTTTTGTTTGTTTTTTTTTTGCTTTCTAGTACTATGCTTTTAAAACTTTACATGATGACAAACTTGATCCACAGTTCTCTCAAATCCCCCTTCATGATTTTTTTTGGCCTCCTTTTAAACACTTCTACACATCTCTGTTTCTTGCCGTCAAGCTGTTTTACGACATTAAAATCCTTAATAAAAGTGATGTCTCCTCATCAGACCAAAAGTAGCTGCATGTTCTTGCACGTGCCACCATGTTTACTGCTGTATTTGTTATTGCATGTGTCTGTTGTGGATTACGCTGCAGTCAGAATATGCTGTTTACATGACTTTATATTCCACCTCCAATATTACGAATATGCAAAGGTAGAATATTCCTCTTCATATTCTGACTATGCTGTTTACATGGCGGAATATATATTCAGATTATTCAGTATTCCGAATACTCGTGGAATATTACTGGCCATGTAAACGCACTGAATGTGTAAAACACCTAGTACTCTTTATATCTGTGACAAACGCCAATCCTTATAAAAGCATTCCAAAGATATGTTTAAAACTGTAGTGTTAACACAATCAGAACATGTGTGTAGCTTACCTGACACAATTCCTCAGCCACATCCAGCATACCTTGTCTGAAGAAGTGCTCCACCATAACCTCACTGAGAATTCGCTGGCTTTCAGACTGCCAGCATCCTTCTATGCCAACGCTGCTGATATCTGAATCAAAATTCTAAAAAGTGCAACGGGGGGAAAATTACCATAGGATAGCTGGTGACTGTTTATATAAGTACACATCACAAACTTTCCTCATAGCTTGAAACTCTTTCCTTAAGCAATAAACCTGTTGTTTCTTCTTCTGAAAACATACCAAAAATGACTCCAGGAGACTTCTGCCTTACAGATAAATTTCCCACGAGGTAACAGTTTATCACTCTGCAGCAGTCCCTCGTTAATACTGACACCGTTATGCCGTACAGCCGAATATGTCGGACAAAACATACATCCTCCGCTAATAACCAATTTAGTGTGACGCTAGATCACTGTGAATTGCATGACACAAGAGACACAATGAGAGAGAGATTTTTTTTTAAAGCGCTGTTTTACTGACTCCAAAGACACAATGAAAATAAACAGAGCAGATACTGTACAAGAAGCCTATTAAATGATTAGAATTGCATATGATTAGAAGTACAGTCTAGCGTCAGTTAGTGTGTGTCCTTAGAATTCAAGTAACTACATCATCCTAATCAAGTACAGAAGCTCTTACAGTTCTTTTTTTGAAATGACAGCACCCACTTTTTCAGCAAATTTGTGACAAAACAGTGTCCATAAAACCTTTCTCAGCCCATCATTGGCTTAAAAAATACATATTTTATGTCATCTGATAACTGACCATCATAAAATGTAACCCATTCCTATCGTATTACACTAGCAACTGTAACATTTATTATAAGAGAGAGGCTGCATTACTTGAGCTGAGATTCAGAGATACCCTCCATGGACAATCTTTTTTTTTTTTTTTTTTTTTTTTGTTCTGTTCTACAGATGAGAGAACATGAAACCACTATTTTCAGGAACAGTGGCTTGAAACCTGGTTCCAGGAGACCTAGTTTGAGGCAACTTTGCTGTATCAAACCCCATGTATCCCCTGGCTTGCCATGGAGTGGCCTGAAATCTTAGCCAAAAGTGGCTTTGTGTTCTCACAGCTTTACAGACACTTCTACAAAAAAATATAAACTGTGTTATTCATAACATCTTCAACAAACCTCACTTTATTTTTTCTGCTGAGCCAACATTAAGGCTATGAGATACAGCCACGTTTCAAGTACAGTGCTACAGAAAGAAGCTGTAAATGGAGGGTTTACTGAAATAGGAAAGCATACTTAAAACATCTACACAAATGTCCTTTTCAAGCCAGCTACAGAGAAAAAAGACACCTTGATTGATACCCTCATGTTTTACTTCTTAACAAAAGTAACATTAGTCCTACTTGTTTTAAGGAGAGGAAGCATGACAGCTGCTTAAAAAAAAATCCTGCTACAGCTCTGAAAACAAATATCAATCGATGTATTCATTACCAATCCCTTTTACAAAGATTTGAATAAGATACAAGTAAAAACCAGCATACCTTGTCAATGGCTTTTCCTACTCGAGAGACGCTGCTGTGAATGTCTTTATGGTCTGACGCTAGTTTCTGTACTGTGTCTTTTATCCTCTTACAGCATTGCGACAGGACAAGAGAAAGAGTTCCTGATAATTCAATATCCCGATCTATGGGGGAAAACGAGAAGATACCAGGACTGTTCAGTTCCAAGAGTATGATGGACTGAAACTGTTAGTGTATGTATGTGTGTGTGTGTGTGTGTGTGTGTGTGTGTGTGTGTGTGTGTGTGTATATATATATATATATATATAATATATATATAATATATAATATATATATATATATATATATATATCATCTATGTAGATTTCAATATGCAAAATATAAAGCGAAATAACATTACTTTAACACAAAGGCCAGAATTAGAACAAAATTATGGCGCTGCCATGGCCATGATAAAGAATAGCTATCGGAGGTTTAACTGGATACAGTCATGTGATGATCTCAACTTACTAGTACATGAAAGTAAAGCACTTCTGTGAGGGTTCAACAATACGTTTTCATAACATCATTCCTACGAGATGAGGCAGACAACTTATAGATTCTACTTATCCTAACTGCTTTCAACGGCTCTTAGTCTAACTCGCTCTTACTTATATACTGTATTCATTATTGCCCTCTTACCTGAATTTGATCTTACTGTACTTTCACAACTACTCACATTTGTATTATGATATTCTGTAATGTGATATTTTATACTGTCATAACTTGTAATGTGATATTTTATAATGCGATACTTTGTACCGTGATATTTTGAAACAAGTGTAAATCGTCCTGGATAAGGGCGTCTGCTAAGAAATACATAAATAAATAAATAAATAAATAAATAAATAAATAAATAACGACATTTTACAATGCCCACATTGTTTTGTTGAGTACATTTTCACGTCGACTCAATGACGCAAATGCATCTTGCCTCCTCATACTATATCGTTGCTGTGCAGCTCCTGCCTAGTACAGACACCTGAGGATTTTAGTAACTGAGGAGTAACTATCAGACTAAAATGTCACGATACATGGGGTCTGGAAAACAAAACACAATTTTCAAACCAGATCATTACCACTTAGTTAAAGTGACAAGTCTGTTGTTAAAAGAACAATTACACGACATTAGCATTCAACTACGTTTCCGATACAATTGCCGATCATGAAAAAAGGGAGATTAATACACGTTTGTCAATATTAGTTATTATTATTGTAACGAAAACATTATTTAGGCCTTACATAATACCCCTGCTTAAGGTACGTATTAAGCGCAGATGACCATACTATCGTTTTTCTATGATGAGAGAATTAAGAATTCAAAACCAACTGCACTTAAACTCACCTCCAGTCTGCGATATTTCCTGTTTCAAGCCGCTGGTATATTCGATCAGTTCCTCCAGAGTTCTATCGCAGTGCTGGCCATAGCTGGCGAATTTCTGGAGCACTTTCTCCAACTCTCTCTCCACATTGACACACTGATCCATAGCTTCTGTGTATTACACTGAGAAGATGGAGAGAAAAAAGAAAAGAAAAACAGAAATACGATGTGAAGCTCAACTACACCGAACAGCAACTTTCCTGTATCAATGTTTTTGTTTTTTTACCAAAATGTTGACCCGTTTTAGAAGGGCTAAACCAAAAGACGACAGTGGGGGGGGCGCTCTGTAAAAGCACATAGAGAATCACACAAACTGTAGCCGATTTCTCAATTTATAGAAACCTCAACCTATATAATAAAATAAAAAAATACTAATTTAAAAAGTTAATATTTAAAAAATGTCCGGTTTGAGGTGTATTTCAGCATGTTTTGTACAATTAAGTTCCCCTCCCACATATTGTGAGACAAGCTCTCAAATGCTGTTGGGGAGCGCAGCGGAACTTCCTCTTGACCTGTCAAAGTTGTGACCCTTTCAAGTGTATACACGTTATTTTATTTCTTGTTTAATTAAAGCTTTCACGTCGTTGTTTTATTTTGGTATGGATAATATCCTTGTGGAATGTGTAGAATAAGCACATATTTGCTAAAGCACTTGCCTGTGCTAATGTAATGTATCTGGTCTGATGACTAGCCAGACTAATCCCCGAATTCAAGTTATGTAGCCAGTGGAGACGTACCATTTACGCGAATCGTAATAGCGAATCGTAGTAGCACTTTAATTGCAGTGTACAGTAATCAGCGGTAAACAAAAGCTGGACAAGTTTGCTGCATGCATAGAAAACTTATTATACTAATAAAATATGTAATGTTAAATCTTGTTTTGGGATATTTGAATAAAGTTATTATATTTACATGTTTTATTATTAAAAACGTTTCATATAAGTTTCAATCTATTTTTAACAGCTGGTAAAATATAATTTCAAGCTGCAAGATGTACTGTCTCCTGTAGTTACGGTAACAGTGGGCATAAATAAAGCAGATGATGTTAGAAATGTGCCTTAGCATAAAGTAGAAGATATTAGAGATGTCCCTCAGGTTTCCTGGCTTTGAAAGAATATTGATGGTTGGGTCTGTTTTGCGGTGTAAGTGTAGGTGAAGTCACGTATATTTTAGCATAACTGCAGCTAAGGAAGTTGTGTACCGTCTCCCTCCAGCTAGGGAGAATTCCTATGGCACTACTGAGACCAAAGTTAAAAAAAAAAATAAAAAAAAATAGTAAAACACAATGTTAAAATGTAAATTTCAAACGTTACAATATAAAGTTCAGGAAGCAAACTCTGATGCTGGTTAGGTAGATAGTGATCGTTATAAAAATGTAAATGATGTAAAAAATAAAAATAATAATAATAATAATAATGTATATGCCATCTATAGCAAAGGAGCCATAGTCAAGACTCACTCAAATGGTCTACCAGTGAGGTCCTTGGTCAGACCATGGAAATAGACCTTGTCAAAAAGTACAGTAAATTATGTATTTCCCCAATAAAAGCCTTGTCAATCCTTTAAGTAAAACTGCTGAATGAATTAATATTACTACATACATGCCATAAGCCAATGAGATGAATCAGTTGTTAGGAATACCCTGTAACGAAATAAAATCAAGTTAAATGTACAGTCATTATGACCGCATACAGAGTGGGTAGTGCTTCAAGGGCCCTACATTTATTAGACTGTCTGAACAGTTTCTTTAGCTTATGGCCCAATTGATCAATGTGTCCACTTGCTTCTTTTCCACTGATGCAATCAGTTTAGTTATCCATTTACACAGGTTCTTCCAGTTGTTTGTGGTGACACCTTTCACTTGCATCACATGTCTCCCTTGATTGATAGCACGTCTCAACAACTTTAATACAAGCATGTCTAAGCCATGAGTTCAAGTTTTACTATGAGCTTAATTTGTTACACCTAAGCTTGCAGCCTGTAGGATATATCAATTTTAGGCTAAGAAGTGACTAAAAACCCGCACTAAACAAGGTAAAAGCAAAGCCTGAAATGGGTTGATCGTCTATTACTTTCAACAACACATTTTCCTCACAGTTTTAAAGATACTTTTCAGATTACCAGATAAAAAATAAATTACAAAAATTACATGGGATGTATATTCATTTGCCGATTGCCTTTCATGGAAATTGAAACATATTATTCTCAAATTTAAATTGACTCAAACTTTTACATTTCGCTTATTATTTTATGGCTTGGGATACTGCTTCTCCAATAATGAGTTATTATCATTGTTCTCTAAATCTGCCATAACCTGGCTTTGGATTTTCTACAAGTGTGAGCTAAATATGCAGATCACTCTACATCATTTCATTCAAGTAATGCAACAATGTAACGTTTCAATTCTGCCAGACCCGCTCACTCTTTGTTTAAATGTAGAGTAGGTGGGTTCTCATAATTTTAAGATCTCTTGCTCTATAATTGACTTAATAACAACTAATTATTGGAATAACAATGCCTAGCACTTTTAAGTCATGATGATAAAGAAAGCATATTAAATTGACTTTGATACAGGTATGAAGTGCTTTGAAAGCTATGACTGGTATATACAGCATGAAGGACATTAATATTCTCCAACAAGATCAATGCTTTTTCATTTCCTATATTGTTTATTCACGGTTGGTAAAAGCACATCTTCGAAAGAAAACAAATAGTAACGCCTTTCGTAAAAATACACTTGTTATATAGTATGATGTCTATGTTTATTGTTAGACAATTTTTTCATCTGCACAGAATTTATCCAAGTGTCAGTTTTCATTTCTTTTATTATCTGTGCTTACAAAGCAGCTTTTGTTTTTTGTTTTTGTTTTTTTCTACTTAACACCCCACTCACTTAAGGAAACGAAAGAATATTCTGTTTTTTATGTCCTGGTATCCTGACAATACAGGCTTCACACTGACTTGTTACTACTCATGTTGTTTGAAGAAATGTCTAAATGTCTAAATTGTAATTGACGGCTGACAAAGTGCCTGATTGTGCAATCCTCCTGTGGTTAGTTTGTTTGGGGTTTATTCTGTACTGAAATGCTATTAGAATGTTAATGATAATACATTTCACTATCCCTCAACCTATACATTAAAAAAATGCTCGTCAACAGAAATGCTTGGCAACATTGTTTTTTCAATGTCAAGAACCTCTTTAGTAAAAGTCTCAAAATCACAAGATAAACCACAACGGTTGTACCCAGAAATGAATTGCAGAGTATTTGTTCTGATCACAGTGTTGGCAGGATGCCTAATTGAAACCAGTGACGCTGCCCTTTACCTTTCAGAAGCACTATATCCACACATTTAATAATAATGTCCTACCCTTATCAATATTAAACATAAATATAATTGCAAATGTATTAATATCATTCTGATTAAATATTAACAACACAAATGATCTAAATCCAGAAAAAGCTAAATACGTGAATCAGCATGCACCAGTGGATCACATGTGCACACCAGAATCAAGTTTAACACAGCAGCAGACTTTCCGTATGAGAAGAAATGTTGTGTACAGTGCTACACTTAGAAGTATTTCTGAAACACATCGAGGCATTCCTGTCGTTTTATTACAAGGGAAAAACTATAACAAGCAATTGTGTATGTTCCGAAAATGCCAGAATTAATTTGTCAGGCTAGAGAGCCTTTTGTGCAAGTAGATTTACCGTACATGCCAAGTCAATTCAGGGCAAACTCCAACACTCAAATGGTTGGCAACAAACTCAGTATAAAGGTTATCCTCTGTTATATTATTATATGGCGGTATATAGTGTTTTGTCTGTAATCCCGGGTAAACCCCAGTTTTCCTCGCCTTACTGTTATTGTGGGGTTTAAATGAGAAAATCCAGTACGTAACAAAATTAAAGGTTTGGACCCCGGTACAAAATGTCATCACCTGACATGGCAACATTAACCCCATACGTTAAATTGTATATAGCAAAATAAAACATCACAATTAATGCATATAACGTTAACTATATATGAAAAAAGTCAACAATGATTTCGAAGGGATTTTAAATGAATGTTTTTTTTTTTTTCTTTCTAATGTATTCCTTTCGGTGACACAAACACCGTGACCCCAAATAACATTGTGGTTTTGTATATTAACGAATATAATTTCGAGATAAATATAGCACGCACACAACAGCTGTTTGTTTCACATTCGCACTATAGCCTAAGTGTTTTTTGGAAAAGCTGAGGGTTATCTCAGGTGCAGTTTTTTTCTTTTTTTCTGTGAGCTGAATAATTGTTGTCGGTCTTTCCTGCTCGGTGACGTCACGCTGTTATGTATGCCAGCTGATCTACGACTGGGAGCAGAGGAAGAGCTCCAACATCAGCAACTGCAGTGACAACGGCAATAATCTTTCGATTTAAAATGCTGGGATAGCAAAACACTGAAATACAGCGCCTAACGAAACGCAAGAAGTTACAGCTGTCAGAGAAAACCGCGACGGTCAAGAGGAAATGTAGAACAAAAGGTTTTATGTATTATTTTTTTGTAGCAAGAAACTTCTGAAAATGGTGGACATTCAGAGGCAGTATACTTGGGTCAGGGCCTTGCAGTTTTGTTTCTGAAGGAAATTGGCCCTGCGTTTTAAAGGGTTGAAATAAGATAAAAAGAACAGACAGTAAAAACCTACTAAAACAAAACAGACAAAGACTAATTAGACGAAGGTTGTATGTGAACTGCTGTACTACCAGGAAATAACAACAGTGGGAAAAGCAGGAATAGATCTCACACAAGCAAGCAAGGAAAAAAAAAAATGTGGCTAAAGCTGTTTTTCTTGCTGCTTTATTTTTTGATCTTGTTCGTTCTGGCACGGTTTTTCGAAGCTAGGGTCTGGTATGAGTCGGGTATTTTCGCTACTCAGCTAGTGGACCCTGTGACTCTGAGCTTCAAAAAGCTGAAGACTATCCTGGAATGCAGAGGGTTGGGATACTCTGGGCTCCCAGAAAAGAAGGATGTCCGGGAACTAGTTGAGAAGTCGGGTAAGCATCCGTTTCGTGTGTGTGTGTCTATATATATATATATATATATATATATATATATATATATATATATATATATATATATATATATATAAAACCAGGTACATGTAACCAAGAAAGTGACACCTGGAAACGACGAGCGCATTCATTAAAGCTGTTAAACTAAAGTCTAGTATTGAGGTTTTTCATGTGACGTACCCACAGCACAGCTCGGCCATACTGGCGGTCAAAACAACCAAGGAGGCTAATGTAGAAGCGGCATCTTCCATAACACAATGTATGCAACTACAAAGAACACTTCACCTGTTTTTGTTTGTTTGTTTGTTTTGTTGTTTTGTACGGTGAAAGCTGCTTTCTTTGTACAGTATGATTTCAATGCATTATGTTTGAAAGTGTATCTTTGGCTGGACTACATTCAACTTTGTTTTATGTGGTGTGTTATTGTGTCTATGTATGTAGTATTGACGCACGGGGTGTGGGATTATTAGTATTTAAAATGCATGTATTTGGACACGGGTGTAAAGTAGTTCACGTGCAGACTGTGCCCCGACTTGATTGAGTAATTAACAAGCAACCAAGCCCCAGCACAGCTGCTTAAAAGGTGCAGGGTTCTCTCACTGGGGGTTTTGTTTAGCTATCCTGCTACACATACACATACATATTCTTAAGTTGTATTGTATGTTGTTCAACCTAAAATAAACACATTTCTTGAGGGAGTGTCTGGGGGGAGGAGTTTCATACAGCAGCTTGTGTTCAGTCTGTGTCTGTTACAGCCTTTCACTGAACTTTATAGGGGAATTTCTTATAAGATGTCAGTGTACAGGGAAATTTGTATTAAGATCAGCTCCTTTAATGTTTGATATATCTTTGCAGGGATGTGTGCACTACTGTCACATACTATGATGTATTTATATTGCAGGTGATCTCATGGAGGGGGAACTTTACTCCGCCCTCAAAAATGAGAAAGAGGCTTCAGAGACAGTTTCCAGCACCTCCTTCAGCGGTGAGATGCACTTCTACGAGCTTGTGGAAGACACCAAGGATGGCATCTGGTTGATCCAGGTAAACAGTTAACTTACAGTACAAAGCATGTAAGGCTTTTAAAAGGCTTGCTTTGAAGCAAGAGCAGTGGCTAAAATACATTTTCCATAAGATTAAAACTGTGGCAATGTACTAAAAGAAGCAAGAAACAACCTGATTACAGGAAGAAGCTGTTATATTATTTTCCAGTTTAAAACTTTTTAAACTGTTGAATTAAAGGTTCATTTGACAGTTTTTTTTTGTTTTTTTTTTTAGCACATGACACAGGGACTCCAGCTGTTCTGATTAATCCCATCAGTTTAGTTTTGTACTTTAGTAATCTTGTGGTTAATGCTTTCAAACTTTCACCCACACTACTGTATCTGAGGAGCTATTAAGAATGTGGTTGATAACCTGGGCTGAAAGAGAGTAAAAGTTATTTCATATACTAGCAGACCTAACAATTAGCCTCATATAAAAAGATGACTAAAACATAAGATGTGCAATTGAACCTGACTGTTGGGTTATAACACCACCACCCCACACCCCCCCCCATCTAAGACAATTATGGCAAAATAAGGATGTACTAGATTCTTAATACAGTAAATATATTGATTTTTGTTTATAAGATTGCCATCAGTCTATTAAAACACTGCAGTAATAAGCTGGGCAAGCCAATTCAGAACTGAATTTTGTGGATTGACTATGTATCGCCTGAAATACAACAAGATTTAAGTTTAATAAACTTTACGAACAGCATGCCAAATACAGAATAAGGCAATATTTACTTATATTCTGGAGAGACAGACTGCAGTCCTTATTTAGTCTTCCTGCTCCAACGAAGAGCTGTAAATAAGCCTGTTTTATACCTAACTTAATGTTTACTTCTTTCATAACCGCGTCATTGTTTCACCCAATAGTCCACATTACTGTGGTTACGTAATTCTGTTTGCTTTAAATCTCTATCACTTAAGGTGGCAAAACAATTCTGGTTCACACCAGCATTAGATGTTGTGCCCTTGCAAACTTCGTAGATTCTCTACATAGAATTTTATTCTGTTCATACTATATTTAATCAAGCAGTAAGCGCATGCAACTTTCCAATGAATATATACATACATATACTTGCCCAAGGGGGGGAAGTAGTTTATTTTAGATTTAAGAAAATATTCGTGCAAGTATCGGTTTATTAGCATTGTGAAAGTGATTCCATTAGAACTAATTTACAGTATGCTTTACAGGATAGCCAACACGTTTAACCTTTGTACAAACATGAATATGTTTATAGCCCCTATTCTTCAGTATAAGATGCCTTCACCACAGACTGAGTTACTGTATATGGGATTCCCCCTAGAAGTTGATCCCAACTAATGTTAGTAAAAGTTAGTAAGGTTTTTAGTAGTTACTGTACCTGCATTGTACCAAGGCCTAACCCTTTGAACAGCATTTCAAATGTGTCAGTGGGAAAAAGAGGTTGTCCTGCAATAGATAGTTAACTAAAATGTTATTCTCTTCTAGGTCATAGCTAAAGACAGACATCCTCTTTTGAGTAAAGTCAACTGGGACAAAATGGTGAGGAAAGTTTCCCAATTCGGTATCCGCACTGGCATCTTCCACTGCTCGAATGACTCCAGGTGAGAGATCCTCAAAACTTGTGAATGCACACTGTCGGTTTCCTGACAGCTATTTCCTAAAAGCTGTCCTCAGCCATTTTCCATTTCACTACAAGATAATACTTGCCTGATTATTTTTGCAGAACTGTTTTTCAGGTTTTCATTTGATTTCTTTGTTATTGTTACAAATAGATTTTTCATAAAACATAAAAAAGGCTTTTTATAACAAAATGGTTTATGCCATGGTGATCACTGTGGTGTGTGTGGGGTGCATGGTCATCAGTGTGTGTGTCAGTGTATCTGGGCAGAAATGTGGAAAATTATATTAATCTTCAATAAATGTACAGTAAAAGTATATGCTGATCACCAAATGTAGGATCCAAATACCAAGTGGGTGGTATAGAACTAGAACAAACCCAGCAAGAGAATGACCTTGTTGTGGTTGTTGTAGTCATCAATGTTAGCAACCAGTCAGTGTGGGGATAGTCATTTTAATCAAAGGTATACAGTACAAATCAGTAGATGGTTATGATGTCGTGAGACCACACTTTGATCAATTTTGGTCACCACAATTGTAGCAGAATTGTTTGCTGAAATTACAATTGCAATGCTATTTTGTTCAATTACAATTATACTGCAGTAATTACAATTATAATTGCAATTATACAAAATAATAACATAAGCAACTACACATTAACATATTCACTTGATTTAATCTAAGTAACTAGGCAATAATCACAGGTACAAATACACAAACATACTACATAACTCCCTCCCCCCCCCCAAACAAGTGGGGTCACTAAAAGTGGTTAAATACAAGAATAATGATCTGATGACAAACAAATGTGTAATTGAACTGTAGTTCATTAATTATATGGTATAAATACAGTTAATCAGGTGTACTGATGTTCCACTACAATTACATTGTAATTGCAATTAATTACGAATTGCACAATTACAATTGTGACTGACACCAGGTTACCACATTACCAAAAGAACAGTGTGGCCATGGAGCCCAACACAGATCTTGATTGAATTCTTAAAAGGAGTTGAGAAAGTTAACCCTAATCAAATGCAGCACAGAAAGCAGGACTAGAGGTCACAGTTGGAAATTAAGTGTAGATTGATTTAGGACAGGGTAGGAGACACTGCCTAGTGCAGGGATCTCCAACCTTGGTCCTGGAGAGACCCTATTCTGCAGGTTTTCTAGGTGTCTTTACAGTGGCTAAAGATCTGGAACACATGTTAATCTTGACTGGATTTAAGCCAATAATTGAAGCTCGCTTCAAACGAAAACCAGAAGACCCAGTAGCTTTCCAGGACCAGGGTTGGAGACCCTTGTTTAGTATAAATAAAATAAAAAAATTAACCCTGTAATAATGCATTTGCACCAAACCTTAAGGTGGCAAATACTTTGCGTGTTGCATGGTTCAACTGGTTAATGTTTGAGCTGGGATAATGCTTTTAAATTGTGTTTTAACAGATATTGTAGGAAAAGAGGCTGGCTGAAGTCCACACTCATCATGTCTGTCCCCCAGACCAACACTTCCAAAGGGAAGGTGATGTTGAAAGAGTACAATGGCAACAGGATCGAAACAGAACACATCTTCAAGTGGATGACTGCTCACATTGCTTCCCGGATAAAAACCATCCACTACACCAATCAGTTAATGGACGAGTGGAACAAGAGTGACCAGTATCAGGTAAAAATGTACCTGTTTGCCAAACTAGACCAACCTCCTGCATTTTTCTCTGCTCTCAGTGTGAAATTTACTGGGAGGATAGAATTCATTTTTGTGGATGTACGAAATTGGAAGAGTCAAGACTGCTTGAAAGAGATCAGTGTACAACAGATACCTTCATACCTACTTAAAACACCTGAAGGGAGCTATAGATATGGGAACAGTACAGGGGAGTTTATATCTCTCAATGCTATGGACGCTTTCCTACGTTCAATACAGCCAGAAGTGAATGATTTATTTGTATTAAGCCTGGTTATGGTCAACCTAATGGCCTGGATGGATTTATTTATAACACAAGGTGCCACTATAAAGCGCTTTGTGGTCCTTATAAGTACACTTGGGACATACAACTCCTTATTAATAATTTCCTGGCTCCCTATACTTGGCTTTCTACAGTTGCCATACCTAGACAGTTTTTATGAATACAGCCTCAAGTTTTTAAGGTATGCCGACACAACAACCATAGCCTCTTGGGTAAGAGCTGATTGGTCATTTTATTCCTCCCATCCGGCTCTTTTTCTTAGCACTTACCTTGGTCATGGATTACTGATCGATTACTTTGAGAAGAAGAGGAGGCGCAACAATAATGACGACGAAATCAATGCCAATAATCTTGAATGGCTGTCCAGCCTTTGGGACTGGTACACAAGCTACCTGTTTCACCCCATTGTTTCCTTTCAAAACGTTCCCATTGAGTCGGACTGGGATGATGACCCCAACTTGCTTCTGGAGAGACTGGCATTCCCAGATCTGTGGCTTCACCCATTAATCCCCACTGACTACATCAGGAATCTGCCCACTTGGCATTTTAAACCTGTCTTTGCCCAATCCGAAGAAGCTGCTGCAGAAAACTGGCAGGAAAGTGGTTGTGAGTCCGAGAACGAAGCCAAGACTAAAACTGAACTGTCGGATGATGAGATGAGAGCCACCCAGAGTCTATCAAAAGAGGAATGTCTTGGAGGAAGTCTTTGTGAATGTACTTGCGTTACTAAAAACTTTGAAGGCAGGCCCAATGGTAGAAAATGCAAGGGCCAGGGGACTTGTAGCACTAAAGAGAACATTGAACCTGACTGGTCCTCATGGCCCAGGGACATGTTGCAATGCACGGAATGCGTGGTGTGTCTAGAAAATTTTGGAAGTGGTTGCATATTAATGGGCCTTCCATGTGGTCACGTGTTCCACCAGCAGTGCATTGTGGTCTGGCTTGCAGGCGGCCAACACTGCTGCCCAGTTTGTAGGTGGCCGTCCTACAAAAAGAAACATTGCAGACCACTACCGCAGCAGCAGCAGCAGCAGCAGTAGTAGCGGCGGTGGTGGCGGCATCAGCCAGCTTCTTTTATTGGGTGTAACTCCTTATTAATGATGGCTGAAAGTCTGTCTCCTGCATTTAAATATCTTAATATTTGATGTGTTAATGTTAGTTGTTTAGGTCTGTGCTGATTTTGTGGTTTGAAGTTTAGTTTACACGTTTAGACAAAAAAAGAAGAAAAAACAGATCCACAGCATATTAGCCCTAAAATTACAGGACAAACTTATATTTGGTTGCCTTCTACAATGCATTTCAACTATAGTGAATATTTTTGTTGTCTTTTTCTTTTATTTTAAAGATACAAAGACTAATATTTCTACAAAGTTAAACAAAACATAAATATTTAAAAACTTGAAAATGGTGAATACCTGTTAAAAATCAAGGTGTGTTGTATGTTAGTGAATTTGTACTGTTGTCATTAATTGAGCTTCATGTTGTATGTCAGAATTGTTTACAACAGGGTTACACTACAAAAGCACAAGGCTGTTCAATGTACTGTGATAAAATTTAATATTAACAAAATAAATGCATTTAAACCCAACTTTCAAATTCAGCTGTATAGTTGTTTCTCAGAATTAGATCTTCTTTTGAGGCAAGGACTTGGCCTGCAGACAGAAAAGTAAGGCTTCTGATTCAATTGTAGTGCTAACACATATATGTACATGCATGTTATTGCAAAACAATTACCCAAATTAACATGTGCTTTGTTAAATAGGTACATTGAAAAAGAAAAACATAACAGTAATGTTAAATGTTATTCACCAGTAAGTTTCATATTTTGTTTTCACTTGTTTTTTAAAAAAAAAAAAAAAAAAAAAAAAAAAGTTGTTGTGCACTTGATTATATTACCATGAGCACTGAGGTACTTTTGCAATTAATTCAGTCAATAGATTACTGATTCATCGACTTCACTGATTTTTCTATTGACACTAGGTTGCGTTCAAACTTGATCTTCTAATCTGGGGGAGTAAATCAGGTTTCAGGCAGGTATTGAGATTTTTAGTTTTGTTGCACTGTACTGTGTGTAAGTTAGTTTTAGTCATGGTGGGCAAGACCACAGATTTGACAGACTGTTGATGCTCAGGTGGTAGGTGCCTCTGTATCCAAGACAAACTTGTGCAAACTTCAAATGCTTTACAAAGCGATAGCGGTGATACTCTTAAAGCCAAATGATTGATATGAAATGTTTTTTTTTTTTTTTTTTTTTGTGAATAGCAGATACCTTAAGCATTTAAAACCCCCTTGTTCATTTGTATTGTTTTGCTATAGCTTTGTGCAGTGAACTCAGTGTAGACATTTTACTGAATCTTAAATAAAATTACATTTACAGCATATATTGTGTGTAGTGTGTTTCTCTAATCCATATTCAATATAATTATACCTTGCATGGGGAAGAAAATGTATTAAGTGGGTATTATCCAAGGGAAAGCAATACTAGCTAAAAAGTGTCTGCTGGTTTCACAAACCATATTTAGCACTAATCTTTACCTAATGGTCAGTGAAACTTTTATAGATGCATCTGGTTTTGTGTTGTCTTGAGCATTAATTGTGCAAAATTTATTAGGTTCTGTATTTTATTGAATGCTTAAAAAAAAAAAAAAAAAAAAAAAGTGAAACAAAGAGTTTAAAGTTATAAGTGTAAGAAGCTGTCAAGGTTAAGAATGAAAAGAAATGACAGGCACGTTATTTAAGCAGCTGTAGCAACACGTGGGACGTGTAACGCTATAGATATCGGAGCCCTGCTACTTGCTCTTTTAAGGGTGTTTATTAGAATGAGTATCTAATATCCCTTTTAAAATAGCTGGAATTGGTTTCATGAACTGCAAACTTGATTTAATAAGTCAACATGGACTTCAGAAATGAAGTGGCATATAATGAACAAGTCTAGAATTAAGACAGACCTTTTGTATGAGAGAAATCAGTTATATTTGACTGGGTTCTATACCTATGCAAATTTCTTTTTTTTTTTTTTTTTTTTTTTTTTTGCACAATCAAATTGCTTGCACATATGTACTAGTAAGAGCTAGTTGGGTCTGAAACATAACACTATTTAGCTCTTCTGATCACTCAAAAACAGAACCACTCTCTAATATTCGCCACCATGGTAAACAGCAAACCTGGTAGACTGTACATGGCTGCCGACGGGCCACGTTGCCTTTGTGATATTCTTACTACAGTAAGAAGACAAGTTGATTTACTGTCCACTACCCTTGAATCTCTTATACTCTGCTTTGTAGCATATAGATTTGTAGTTTTACTGTAACTTTAAGTAATGCCACCTATGCCCACTGGGAGTAACAGGTAACAGAGTGAGCTGGATTGTTTTATCCTAAATTATCACGTTATGTGATAGAACAGAAAACATTGCAACTGAACTTTTTTGTGTTGTTATACAAAATTTGATAAATAGTCTAAATTAATTGGGGTAAAGTATTAGGCGGCCCTGGCATATTACTTTGCCTAGAAAAAAAAAAAAAAAGTCTAGAACATAATGCTCATTAGTGGTACCTAATAAATGCTAATAGGGTGGTTTTAACTTATGTGATTTGGAGATTTTTTTTTTTTTTTTTTTTATCAAACCTCATACTTCTTACAGAAAACAGTCCTTCCAACACATTCATAAAGCATTCACACACGTGGTTAATAGTAGTACAGGTACATCAAACTTGACTAGTTCATGTTGTGGAAATGTGGATAACATATTGAAAGCCTGATATTCCATGAGATTTATGAGGACGACGGCTGTTAACACCTGCCAGGACATTTTCTCAGCAAATGATTACACAATTTACACACAATGTACGGAACACCATAGTTTTAGCCCCAATACGGGGTCTGTTTCGGTTATTTTGTTCAGATTACCTGTAGAAAATGGGACTGTTCAGGAAATCACAATAAAAACTTCCAGAAGATCTGGTGAGGGAATGACATTTTGTCAGATTTATGTCAGTGTATGTTTTCTTTACATCAGGCGGCGTCAAGCTACTACACAACTTCTCTACCAGAAACATGACATCAGCGTATAATATCAACAGTGTCTGGTTTGGTAGTCTGAGTAGTGGTAATAAATCGGGTGTCCCTTCATTGCCTGTGACTGCATGAACGGTATTAAGTAACTTTAGGTACGTGTTTTATTCAGTTTGTGGCGTTCAATATATTATAAGATTATCTTTCTGACCCAGCACCATTTATTTTATTTTGTTTTATCTGTTTATGTATTTATTTTATAGATGTGGCCTTGGCTTTGAAAATAAGTTATACAAAATTATATATATATGTATATATATATATATTCCTTGATTGTTTGAACGAGTAGCTACACACGGCGTATTTGCAAAAAGCACTACTGCGCTGTACAACGATTATGAAGGTAAAAATCTAACAAGTAATACTGTATCATTAAGCACTAGGTTCAACCACTGATACACTATAAAGTAAAAATTGCACAAGTGAAATACTAGCCATTGTATGATGTGAGATATCGCAAAAACAAACAAACAAAAAAAACCAAACAACACTGTAGTTCACCTACAAACTCGTGTATGTTTACAATTTTATCAAACCCAATTTGTTGCTCATCAGGTAGTCACATAAATTAGCTGAATTGTGAAAAAAAAAGTATATTAAAAAGAACTGTAGGTGCTAAACTCAGTCCATCGCACCCCCTTCAGATGGGCGTTTCCTTGTTTTCTGAGCTAAAATCATTTGTGTATGCACAGGCAAGCACATGGTGTGCCACAAAATAACACTCCAACTGTGGCATGTCAGTTATATTTAGGTATGAGAGTGTACACTGTAGTCCATCAAGGAGAACACATTTTTATGTGTCACATGAAACAATTTACACATTTTTAAAGTTTTCCCCAGTAGGCAAAGTAGCACTGAACATGATAAAACAGGTCTTGCAACAAAAAGCCTGTCCTTTGTTCTAATGGGAACAGGTTCCACAGTGTAGGTATGGCAAATACATACACATTACAGTATAGTGATTAATGCTTTCAAAAGGCTAAACAAACCAAAAAAACTTTGCTTGATCCAGATATTTGTATTTTGTAAAATAATTGGCATCTGAAGACCACCACATTTATAATATACATTTTGGTGTATAGAACTTAGCAAATGAAACCCCTGAAACGATGGTTAGGTACCCCAAAGGAGTTGGACCGAGAGGGAGACGTGTAATAACACTCTTAAACAATTACTTTCATAACACTCCCAAATACTGTTGCTTTACTGTATTAAAGGTTTTCACTGTGTTTTGCTGCACTGTAAAATGTGAATAATTTAATCTGAAAAATAATGTTAGAAAGCATATGTGATCTAGTAAATTACCTATATTAGTTTGTTATGCCTAGTTTTAGGACATGACTAAAAGCTGTTTGTATATTTCCTTTCAGAATAAATGTTCAGTGTTTGTATTGGACACCTGGTCTGGTCTGTGTTGATTGGTTAGGCACCTAATCATACAATGATATTTTCTGATGATACTTACTTGCTGTTGATCTGATCCATTGTTCAGAATTACAAATATTGTGACAAAAGCAGCTTTTTGTAAAGATGTGAAAAGAGATGCGAGTGATCGACAGGCAGATACGAGGTAGGTTAAAAAAAATACCCTGTCAATAACAATTGATCTCAGAGCACTTAACAATTACACAGTTAAGAACACAGAGCTTGGTTTTAACTGGGATTTGAATGTGGTCAGGGGTCTGAGTGAAGAGCATTCAACAAGGGAATGTGCAGCACAGTGTTCTATTTAGATCTTTTGAAATAAGAAGTTAGAAAATAGAGTTCACTTTGACACCTACACAATGGCATATTTTAAATGATCATATTATGGGTAGATCTAAATAACTGGATCCAAGACTCTAAAGGCTTTTTGTTCATGAGCAATTGTTATTTAAGTAATGGATATAAGTTATTGGTCACACACTGACCCCTGACTTTGATTGCTGTTGAAGCTCTGTGCACTCAAGTAGAATAGTGTATTCTGGTATACACTGCCATTATTAGTTATGCCTCATTGGCTGTGTGGTCCACTGGTTAAAGCAAAGGGCTTGTAATCATTTTCAGTAACTTTGCAGCTGATGATTAATTCACACACCCTAGTCTCTGTAAGCCACCCTGGGTAAAGGTGCCTGCTACATAAATAATAATAATAATAATAATAATAATAATAATAATAATAATTTCCACTGCCTTTCCCCAGGTATAGCTGAGCTGGCCGGTCTGCGTGAGGTGTAGCTGGAGAGTGTTTCCACTGACACTCGGCTATACCTCAGCTACACCTCAGACAGTACAGTTTCGTGACTTGTACCCAACGGTGCCAAACTGTTCTGTATGGAAGTACATCATCAAAAGGCATGAGGTAAAGAGACAGTTTTGAACAATAGCTGCCGTTTTGCACCACTTTTCTCTTATTGCATTATGAAACCTCATTAAAAAGACTACCGGCAGCTGTGTAAAGACCGAAAATAAAAACAGCCACAAATGTTTGTTGAACTTTATCCATCGTCCCTTGTTTGCATATGTTCAATTAATCCCACAATCCACCGCCGCACTGCTACTATTGCGAAACCTGGCAAAGTGACAGTGGAACGCAGAGAGCCGTTTTTAACAGCACCTTGTCCAGACCGCCCAGTTAAACTGTACCTGGGAAAAGGCAGTGGAAACTAGGCATTAGTAGCTGCAGATAACCCTACAGTAACACACACCTACTGAAATGTGATTTCAGCTATGGTGTAAAAAATTTGATCTGAGCTGCACTTTGTATTTTTTTAACCTTCAGATATTTTCAGAATCACTTTAGTAGCTCATTAGACCTTACTGATTTAAAGGTTTGCACATTTTGACAAAGTAGTTTGGCTTTCACCTGTTTTACAACAATCGTTCACGTTTTAGGAGTGACACCACATATTCAATTACATTGAAAGACTTGGTATTGGAATTGATTAAAAGGGAGCGGGAATTGGAATTGAGAATTTGTTTTAAATTGGAATTGAAAAAAAAAAGGAATTGACCCCCAACCCTGATTAAAAGTGCTTTGCTTACAAATAGAAGAGATACCAAAGCATGCATGTTTTCAAGGCTAGCATTCTGCAGTAATGTACACGATCAGCATGAATTTACTGTGAGTTCACAGTGGGCATAGTCTCCTTTACCAGAAAGTGAAGCACTCAGTTAAGGATGCTGCCAAGAAGGGTCAGAGGGATGTGTGTGTTATACTAGCAAGGAGATTGTTCGGTCGAGAAGGGCCGTTAAACTGTACGCTTCCAAAGTTCAGATGAACTCTCTGCAGCTCAGCATGAAGAATCAACTCAGTAAGTACTTAGCAGTGTTTGAAGCCGGGGGGCTGGTCGGCCTGGTCATGGGATATTAAACTCCTTCCCTGTAAGACGTTGCTTTGATTAAGCTCAGGCACAGATTGGCATTTTGGATGGTTAAGAAATTTGGGAATCTAAGGACACAGTCCCTAGCTGGAGTCTGGCATGGGGCCAGTAGTTCCCTCATAGCTCTGCAAAAAACAGCCCCAAATGCATGTTAGCTCTCATTATTTTAATGCATGACAATTTAAAACTGCTGCCACAGATTCTTGGTATATCAATAGACAGACGATGTCCCAACTAACTTGCAGAGCTGAAATGTGGTACTGCTTCTTAAGAAAGGTATTGCTGGGAAATTACAGTATTTCTGATAAATAGTTGTATAGTGTTAACATTTTAATAGACAGCCAACATAGATTTAGATCACAGCAAGGATGTACACAAACATAGCAGCTGAGAAATCAGTGGAAATTCAGCTGGTTAAAACACAGGAAGCAGAGTACTTGTAATTAGAGTAATTCTAGTTGGAGCCATGTCCTGTACTCAGTCAGATGCTGGGAATGTTGCTCTTTCTTATTCAAATACATTATCTAGACAGGGGGGTAAGTAATAATCTTTGTAAAATCTAGACACCACTCAAGACATCAAAAGGGTTTTGGACATACAGAATAGGGCAGCATAGTGTAACAAAGTGAAATTGAATCCACATTATTGCTTTGTTTCCCAGCTGTTCTGAGAGTAGCAGGGACTTTGCAGAAGAGCACAGAGGTCATGAAAGCCATGCAGAACCTGGTGAAGATCCTGGAGATCCAGGCCACCATGAGGGAGCTCTCCAAAGAAATGATGAAGGTGAGGCACACAGCTGCTTTCTATTGAAGAGATGCATAGCTTGGAAGCAGCTAGTAGCATTCTCATGAGCAGTCTGACAAACTGAGGTAAAAAGAAAATATACTGAGAGCGAGAGTAGCTTAACAATTTAATGGCTTCAGCTGTTTGGAGCTTTTATGGTGCTCGTAAGCCTGTGACATTTGAATTGATGTGTCGCACCACATCCATTACTAGCCACGAAAAATATACCATAAAAAAATCAAATACACGTTTGCCATAATGTGTCTTATTTGGGAAATGTGAGACCTGTGAAATTATATTGAATATATAAAATTTTGTACTGACGCCTCTGTAAATGATGTGGAAGTAGGGCTGCAATGATTAAATAGAAAAATCAAATTTTCAACTCCATTCCTGATTATAAATACTGGATAATCGATTCAATAATTACATTTTTGTAACGTGTATAGTTAATAATATTGTTTAAGTTTATAAGTGGGCGTGCTCTTCTTCTCCTGCTTGTGTTAACTAGCATCTGATTTGCTGGTCCCATCCTACCAACGAATCAGTTTTGAAAATGCGTTATAAGTACGTCCCTCAATTGTTGTGCGCAAGAGTTTACTTCACAGCAATGATATTAAAATAATAACATCGCAGGAAGAGGAAAGGAGCAAAAGTATATGTGGGCGGTACAATCATCGATATTTAGTCAAACGATTATATTTTGTGCGCCCAATTAATTTATTGCTATTTTGAGACTTAACTGACAACTTTATGTAGAAGTATCAGTCTGAGCACTAGCTTTTGAAGGTGGCTATTGTTTTCCTTATTTCATGAGGCAATCTCGTACTTTTCTGTTCTTAGGCTGGTATCATTGAGGAAATGCTGGAAGATGCTGTTGAAGGAATGGAGGATCAGGATGAAATGGAGGAAGAAGCAGAGATGGAGGTGGACAAGATTCTGTTTGAGATCACTGCAGGTACTGTAACCCGACGCTTTTATCTGTTATAGAAATATACTGTAAATTGCACAGTCCAGTGTTTGGAACTCGCAAGCTACTACTGGCTTCATGGTTGCAGTCACTTTATAGTCATAACTCTCGTAATGAAGCTGCTCTTCAATTTAAAATATTTAAATGAGCAAGTGCTCAATATTGGTTAATTATGTCTATTCAGGTGCCCTTGGTAAAGCCCCCTGCAAAGTCACAGACGCCCTCCCAGAGAGCAAAATCGTAGATGAAGAAAAAAAATAGCAAATATGTTAAATGATTACTTTTCACAAGTTTTTACAAAGGAAGATACTGACAACATGCCCCACATGTCATCCAGTTCCTGTCCAGTTTTAAATAACTTTAGCATAACTGAGGCAGAAGTGTTAAAGGGACTAGGAGCTCTTAAAATAAACAAATCCCCTGGGCCGGATGAGATCCTCCCAGTAGTACTCAAAGAAATGAAAGAAGTAATTTACAAACCGCTAACCAAGATCATGCAGCAGTCTCTTGACACAGGGGTGGTACCGACAGACTGGAAAATTGCAAACGTAATACCGATCCACAAAAAGGGAAACAAAACTGAATCAGGTAACTACAGACCAGTAAGCCTGACTTCTATTATATGCAAACTTATGGAAACTATAATAAGATCCAAAATGGAAAATTACCTATATGGTAACAGGGTACTGGGAGACAGTCAACATGGTTTTAGGAAAGGGAGATCGTGCCTAACTAACTTGCTTGATTTTTTTGAGGATGCAACATCGATAATGGATAATTGCAAAGCATCCGACATGGTTTATTTAGATTTCCAGAAAGCTTTTGACAAAGTCCCGCACAAAAGATTAATTCTCAAACTGAACGCAGTTGGGATTCAAGGAAACACATGTACATGGATTAGGGAGTGGTTAACATGTAGAAAACAGAAAGTACTGATTAGAGGAAAAACCTCAGAATGGAGTGTGGTAACCAGCGGTGTACCACAGGGATCAGTATTAGGTCCTCTGCTATTCCTAATCTACATTAATGATTTAGATTCTGGTATAGTAAGCAAACTTGTTAAATTTGCAGACGACACAAAAGTAGGAGGAGTGGCAAACACTGTTGCAGCAGCAAAGGTCATTCAAAATGATCTAGACAAGATTCAGAACTGGGCAGACACATGGCAAATGACATTTAATAGAGAAAAGTGTAAGGTACTGCACGCAGGAAATAAAAATGTACATTATAAATATCATATGGGAGATATTGAAATTGGAGAAGGAATCTATGAAAAAGACCTAGGAGTTTTTGTTGACTCAGAAATGTCTTCATCTAGACAATGTGGGGAAGCTATAAAAAAGGCTAACAAGATGCTCGGATACATTGTGAAAAGTGTTGAATTTAAATCAAGGGAAGTAATGTTAAAACTGTACAATGCACTAGTAAGACCTCATCTTGAATATTGTGTTCAGTTCTGGTCACCTCGCTATAAAAAAGATATTGCTGCTGTAGAAAGAGTGCAAAGAAGAGCGACCAGAATTATTCCGGGTTTAAAAGGCATGTCATATGCAGACAGGCTAAAAGAATTGAATCTGTTCAGTCTTGAACAAAGAAGACTACGTGGCGACCTAATTCAAGCATTCAAAATTCTAAAAGGTATTGACAGTGTCGACCCAAGGGACTTTTTCAGCCTGAAAAAAGAAACAAGGACCAGGGGTCACAAATGGAGTTTAGAAAAAGGGGCATTCAGAACAGAAAATAGGAGACACTTTTTTACACAGAGAATTGTGAGGGTCTGGAATCAATTCCCCAGTAATGTTGTTGAAGCTGATACCCTGGGATCCTTCAAGAAGCTGCTTGATGAGATTTTGGGATCAATAAGCTACTAACAACCAAACGAGCAAGATGGGCCGAATGGCCTCCTCTCGTTTGTAAACTTTCTTATGTTCTTATGTTCTTATGAGATGGAGCCCACCGGAGCAACAGCAACATCCGAGGACGAGGCGGAGGAAGATATCAAGGAAATGCAGTCCCGACTGGCAGCCCTGCGTAGCTAAGCAGGGCTGCAATCAGCCCTTCAGAAACTGACCAGAGCACAAGAGACCATTGGTGCGTCAGGTTTTTCTGGCCTATTCTGAAATCTGACATTGTATTTTCCTCCTAATTCTGTGCTGTCAATTCCTGCACTTTACCAGTTCAAGCAGCAGTCTCTTGACACAGGGGTGGTACCGACAGACTGGAAAATTGCAAACGTAATACCGATCCACAAAAAGGGAAACAAAACTGAACCAGGTAACTACAGACCAGTAAGCCTGACTTCTATTATATGCAAACTTATGGAAACTATAATAAGATCCAAAATGGAAAATTACCTATATGGTAACAGGGTCCTGGGAGACAGTCAACATGGTTTTAGGAAAGGGAGATCGTGTCTAACTAACTTGCTAGATTTTTTTGAGGATGCAACATCGATAATGGATAATTGCAAAGCATATGACATGGTTTATTTAGATTTCCAGAAAGCTTTTCACAAAGTCCCGCACAAAAGATTAATTCTCCAACTGAACGCAGTTGGGATTCAAGGAAACGCATGTACATGGATTAGGGAGTGGTTAACATGTAGAAAACAGAAAGTACTGATTAGAGGAAAAACCTCAGAATGGAGTGTGGTAACCAGTGGTGTACCACAGGGATCAGTATTAGGTCCTCTGCTATTCCTAATCTACATTAATGATTTAGATTCTGGTATAGTAAGCAAACTTGTTAAATTTGCAGACGACACAAAAGTAGGAGGAGTGGCAAACACTGTTGCAGCAGCAAAGGTCATTCAAAATGATCTAGACAAGATTCAGAACTGGGCAGACACATGGCAAATGACATTTAATAGAGAAAAGTGTAAGGTACTGCACACAGGAAATAAAAATGTACATTATAAATATCATATGGGAGATACTGAAATTGGAGAAGGAATCTATGAAAAAGACCTAGGAGTTTTTGTTGATGTCTTCATCTAGACAATGTGGGGAAGCTATAAAAAAGGCTAACAAGATGCTCGGATACATTGTGAAAAGTGTTGAATTTAAATCAAGGGAAGTAATGTTAAAACTGTACAATGCACTAGTAAGACCTCATCTTGAATATTGTGTTCAGTTCTGGTCACCTCGCTATAAAAAAGATATTGCTGCTCTAGAAAGAGTGCAAAGAAGAGCGACCAGAATTATTCCGGGCTTAAAAGGCATGTCATATGCAGACAGGCTAAAAGAATTGAATCTGTTCAGTCTTGAACAAAGAAGACTACGTGGCGACCTAATTCAAGCATTCAAAATTCTAAAAGGTATTGACAGTGTCGACCCAAGGGACTTTTTCAGCCTGAAAAAAGAAACAAGGACCAGGGGTCACAAATGGAGTTTAGACAAAGGGGCATTCAGAACAGAAAATAGGAGGCACTTTTTTACAGAGAATTGTGAGGGTCTGGAATCAACTCCCCAGTAATGTTGTTGAAGCTGACACCCTGGGATCCTTCAAGAAGCTGCTTGATGAGATTTTGGGATCAATAAGCTACTAACAACCAAACGAGCAAGATGGGCCGAATGGCCTCCTCTCGTTTGTAAACTTTCTTATGTTCTTATGTTCTTATGAGATGGAGCCCACCGGAGCAACAGCAACATCCGAGGACGAGGCGGAGGAAGATATCAAGGAAATGCAGTCCCGACTGGCAGCCCTGCGTAGCTAAGCAGGGCTGCAATCAGCCCTTCAGAAACTGACCAGAGCACAAGAGACCATTGGTGCGTCAGGTTTTTCTGGCCTATTCTGAAATCTGACATTGTATTTTCCTCCTAATTCTGTGCTGTCAATTCCTGCACTTTACCAGTTCAAGCAGCAGTCTCTTGACACAGGGGTGGTACCGACAGACTGGAAAATTGCAAACGTAATACCGATCCACAAAAAGGGAAACAAAACTGAACCAGGTAACTACAGACCAGTAAGCCTGACTTCTATTATATGCAAACTTATGGAAACTATAATAAGATCCAAAATGGAAAATTACCTATATGGTAACAGGGTCCTGGGAGACAGTCAACATGGTTTTAGGAAAGGGAGATCGTGTCTAACTAACTTGCTAGATTTTTTTGAGGATGCAACATCGATAATGGATAATTGCAAAGCATATGACATGGTTTATTTAGATTTCCAGAAAGCTTTTGACAAAGTCCCGCACAAAAGATTAATTCTCAAACTGAACGCAGTTGGGATTCAAGGAAACGCATGTACATGGATTAGGGAATGGTTAACATGTAGAAAACAGAAAGTACTGATTAGAGGAAAAACCTCAGAATGGAGTGTGGTAACCAGTGGTGTACCACAGGGATCAGTATTAGGTCCTCTGCTATTCCTAATCTACATTAATGATTTAGATTCTGGTATAGTAAGCAAACTTGTTAAATTTGCAGACGACACAAAAGTAGGAGGAGTGGCAAACACTGTTGCAGCAGCAAAGGTCATTCAAAATGATCTAGACAAGATTCAGAACTGGGCAGACACATGGCAAATGACATTTCATAGAGAAAAGTGTAAGGTACTGCACACAGGAAATAAAAATGTACATTATAAATATCATATGGGAGATACTGAAATTGGAGAAGGAATCTATGAAAAAGACCTAGGAGTTTTTGATGTCTTCATCTAGACAATGTGGGGAAGCTATAAAAAAGGCTAACAAGATGCTCGGATACATTGTGAAAAGTGTTGAATTTAAATCAAGGGAAGTAATGTTAAAACTGTACAATGCACTAGTAAGACCTCATCTTGAATATTGTGTTCAGTTCTGGTCACCTCGCTATAAAAAAGATATTGCTGCTCTAGAAAGAGTGCAAAGAAGAGCGACCAGAATTATTCCGGGCTTAAAAGGCATGTCATATGCAGACAGGCTAAAAGAATTGAATCTGTTCAGTCTTAAACAAAGAAGACTACGTGGCGACCTAATTCAAGCATTCAAAATTCTAAAAGGTATTGACAGTGTCGACCCAAGGGACTTTTTCAGCCTGAAAAAAGAAACGAGGACCAGGGGTCACAAATGGAGTTTAGACAAAGGGGCATTCAGAACAGAAAATAGGAGGCACTTTTTTACAGAGAATTGTGAGGGTCTGGAATCAACTCCCCAGTAATGTTGTTGAAGCTGACACCCTGGGATCCTTCAAGAAGCTGCTTGATGAGATTTTGGGATCAATAAGCTACTAACAACCAAACGAGCAAGATGGGCTGAATGGCCTCCTCTCGTTTGTAAACTTTCTTATGTTCTTATGTTCTTAATTTACCACTTTACCTTCAACTCTACTGGATATCCCTTTTCTTCACTGGGTTTTATATTTATGGCAGCGATTCCAAAATCAGATGTTGTTTAAGAACACTAGACTCCACATGTATGAAATACAACCTTGTCTTGTTTTCTGCTGTTATGGCACTATGTATATCTATATATTATGTTTTCTTTGGAAACAGTTAAATGCAGAATGCATCAGAAGATTTTTTACACTTAATAATGTCATCCAGAAGGCCATTTGACTGTTGAGTGAATGTCATTATGAAATCTGTTTAAAAACGTTATGTAGTAAGTGATTACTACCCCACATCATATGTAATGAAGTGTTATTGAAAATAAGGCTTTTTTTTAATACTTTATCTCAACTGAATGAATTTGTTATTAAAAACCCTATGCATTCAAGGGTAAAAATGCACAAAACTATATGAACAGATTTGTTAGTAATAATAATAAAGTTTTATTTTGTCAGTAGTAAATGTGCAGGCAGTCCAATTAATTGACACACAATTATATTAAGACTACACCTGATAATTGTCTAAGATTAAATGCGGCAAAACTCCCCTTAATTAAATAGCAATAAAACCAGTGATTTGTGTAATTTCTTTTTATATTATGTATACTCTTAATATGCTGTATGTCTACAGTATATGATTCTCTGTGTTTGTACAGTACTTTGAGACGCATGCATTTGGGTACTTTATAAAATTATTATATTATTAATTCTGATAATAAGTTGTGAAGAAATAGGCTCTATTAGCCCTATCAATTACAGCTCAAGATTTGCACATACATGCATGTAGGTTAAATATGGAAGAAAAACAAAGTATTGACTGGAAAAATAGCTTGAAACAAATGTTCTTAAAGTAAGTTTAATCTGAAGATGCAGCTCAGTAGATCACAGTGACCTATATTCTCATCCTTACAAACACTTGGGCTGAGAAATGTCAATAACCTGGTAACGGTGACGAAAAGGAAATTTTTTTTTTTTTTTTAAATTACACAACAGCTATACATTTGTCACACCCATAATTAAATCAATTACACAAGAGAAATATTTCAAATTCCTTAAAGATTTACTTCAACATTACAAAATAAAAGCCAATCAATTTGATCCCAAGTTCTGGCTTAAAAATGATTGCACAGTACTTAACATTTTTAAATAATTCAGTAATAGGAAGAAAAAAAAAATAACCAGGCCCCCCCTGCATTAAAAGATAAACAAGTGAAAATAAAGATGAATGTTTTCTTAGGATCAAACAAATAAATGCACAATGTGTAACAACAAACCATTTAATTGTGGTTCTGATCCATACATTCTTTGCAACACCAAAATTTACAATAAATAAAAACCAGTAACAAAATACCCAGTTGTGTTAACTTAGTAAATCACATTTATAACTGTCAGTATAATACAACCACACTATTTTCTTTATTCAAAGTTAATTCCTGTAGGAAACCTTCTTATGGCTTTATGCTTGATTCATGTGTTTTCAGCATTCCAAGCACATCTTTCACAGCATGGAAAATAACATTCTTTACCTGGAAAAAAAGAAAAGTAGAACATGTGTGTCGGTACTCAAACTAGTTAAACTGTATTTTAAAATAAGTGTGTTATCCCTTCCCTGAAATGGACAACGTTGAGGTCACGATGAACAGGGATGCAGAATACTCATGCACAGGTTAAGTGCAGAAAAGGATTTGGTAGGGCCCCACAAAAGGTATGTGAATTTCATTCTTCTGTCAGCACAAGAGGTCAGGCTCAGTTGCCTTGTTTGTATGCATATCCCAAAATAGGATTGACGCTACCCTGGTCAGGAATCAATTCCCAAATCCTCTACATATATCCTGCATGTAAATCTGTTCGGAGCTGGAGTCGGGTTGGGGTTTTAATCAGACTGAAGTGCATTCACATCCCCCAGTAAAGAACAAACTCATACAAACTAAATTGGCAGTGTTTTTCTCATTCAAATCTAAGATGCACTCTTGTCACTGTAGTTTACATTAAAGAACACATGCTTTAAACATATCCCATGATCCACTGTGAATTAATAAACACTACATACAGTGCCTATAGAAAGTCTACACTCCCTTTCAAAATGTTCACCTTTTGTTGCCTTATAGCCTGGAATTAAAATGCATTAAAAAAAAAAATGTATCTACACATCCTAACCCACAACTTCCAAGTAAAAAAAAAATTCTACAAATTTGTAGAAAATTAAATTAAAAATAAAAACTGAAATAGCTTCGTTGGATAAGTGTCCGTAGCAATCCTAAATTAGCTCAGGTGTAACCAATCGCCTTCAAAAATCACACACCAAGTTAAGTGGCCTCCACCTGTGTTAAATTGTAGTGATTCACATGATTTCAGGATAAATTTAGCAGTTCCTGTAAGTTCCCTCTGCTGGGTAGTGCATTTCAAAGCAAAGACCCAACTATGAGCACCAAGGTGCTTTCAAAAGAACTCCTGGACACAGTTGTTGAAAAAGGTACAGATCAGGGGATAGGTATAAATAAATATCAGAGGCCTTGAATATCCCTTGGAGCACAGTCAAGACGATTATTAAGAAATGGAGGGTGTATGGCACCACCAAGACCCTGCCTAGATCAGGTCGTCCCTCCAAACTGGAGGGCCGACCAAGAAGGAGACTGATCAGAGAGGCTTGCCCCTTGCAAGAAACCTGAAACTGGGACAGAAGTTCACCTTTCAGCATGACAATGACCCAAAGCACACAGCCAAAGCTACACTGAAGTGGCTAAGGAACAAAAAGGTAAATGTCCTTGAGTGGCCCAGTCAGAGCCCCGACCTAAATCCAACTGAAAATGTGTGGTATGACTTGAAGATTGCTGTCCATCAATGCTCCCCAAGGAACTTGACAGCTTGAACAGTTTTGTAAAGAAGAATGGTCAAATATTGCCAAATCTAGGTGTGCAAAGTTGGTAGAGACCTATCTCAACAGACTAACAGCTGTAATTGCTGCCAAAGGTGCTTCCACCAAGTATTAACTCAGGGGGGTGGAGACTTATCCAATTATGATCTTTCAGTTTTGTATTTTTAATGTATATATTTTTCCCCTTAACAGTGTGGAGTGTGGTGTGTAGATAAGTGGAAAAGGGGGTGTACACTTTCTATAGGCACTGTACATAAGAGGTTAACAATACTGGGATGAATTAGTTTATATTCCTCAATAGATTAACATTACCTGTAGTTTATCTTCATGGTTGGTGTGAGTATTTGAGAGGTATCTGAATTCCTGAGTAAGGCGGAAGCAATGCTTCACATGTTCTGGTGACACAAAATCTTCAGCCACTTTAATACAACTGTATAGGTTATGCACCTGTAAACAAACAAAAGATAAAATATTAATGTATGTAAATATAAATTAACACTAGAACCACGGCAGTCAGTCATTTTGACAGTTTTCAAATTTAAAATTACTCTGCGTGTCGGAGTTATGTGGTTGTCCGTTTCTGACTTTTTTTCCTAAATACATGTATTAAATACCCTGACGGCGTTTGAAAGGCAGGACCGTGAAAATAAGGAAGTTATATCTCGTCTACCTAGAACTACTAAAGGAGTCATTTTGACTGCCTTTTACAATATGTGTTTTTATTTTGAACATAACCTAAATTATTCTATTTTATTTTTATTTATATATATATATATATATATATATATATATATATATATATATATATATATATAATATATATATAGATAGATAGATAGATAGATAGATAGATAGATAGATAGATAGATAGATAGATAGATAGATAGATAGATAGATAGATAGATAGATAGATAGACACACACACAAGCCTGTTGTACTCTTTACTGGACCTTGCAGGCATCAATTCCTTCGTTTTGTACAAGGAATTCTTACTTGATGTGGAGCTCCGGCTGGGATGAAAACTGCATCCCCAAGAAACTGCACAATAGCCCAGCCCTGTACTCCGTATTCCTGGAGTAGCCTTTTCCTCAGGGGCCTGTCCAGATACCAGCTCTGATCATGAATTGGATCGTGGTCTGGTGGGTTCTCATGTCCTTGTTCATCTGCAACCTGAAAAAAACAAAACAAAAACAAAAACACACACCACCACATTATTAAACCACAAGTATTAAGCACCAAGAACCAGCAGTTTTCCTCCCACACCCCCTCAACAGCAATGTCAAATCAATAGGCAAACAAACAAAACCAAAGGAACCAGTGATAAGATCCTTCAAGTGTTCTGTTTAGGAATGTTTCTAGCTGGCTAACAACATCCATTTTTCCGCTTCTGTGTGTTGAACCAATGGAAGAAGATTCACCTTTTTAAGAAGCTGTCGGATTTTAGCAGTGTCCTTTGCAGAGTAAATGTGCCATAGAGCTCCAGGCTTCTCCTTTTCTTCAACCAAACGTTTTATTGTCTGCTCGTCTGCATCTCCATCCTCTATGGTTTGTATCACTGCTGTTAAGGGTGGAAAGGAAAAGTTTACACATAAAACCAGTTAGACACAAGTCATTGGTTTGAAAAAGAATAACACACTTGTACTGAACATGTAGTTGAATTTAGTTAAAAATAACAAGGTATAACACAAAGTACTTTTGTTCACTGCATGTTTGACAAATTAATATTTTCCTTGCATTTCAAACAATGTGCAAAATGAACAAAAATATCAGTTACCTGTGTTCAGAACAAGATCTGCAAAGTTTATTATCAGTAACACACACTTCAGTCATGTTTTAAGCACAGCATTTGACACAGAAATCATATAAATAAGAAAATTACTGGGCTTCAAATTACAAAACCCAAAGTGACCATCAGAAGTATGTTTAACTTCTGAAGACAATGGACTTGCGCTCTTGTAGAAGCACATTTTCAAAGCCTTACCTTTCTCCTGATCGGCTTCTCCTTTAGGGATTCCCACATATACCATAACATTAGCAGCATCAGATATGTCCAAATGGAGATTTGTTGTCCCATACTTCCTGTCCTCATCCGTTATCAGGCCTGATAAAATAAAAATAAAAAATTCTATATAGCCTCAGTTTAAGACAGCTTTAAGACAAACCGCTCCAGTTACCTTTGTGCAGCATTCTGAATATTTCACAGAAGTCAACACAACTCACCATATGCATTGTACATCTTTGGTCCCAAATCAGGTCGAACAAAATAATCAGGAAGTCTTGATGCCAGGTTCAGTTTGCCTACTCGTCTGGTGTATTCTGGAAGTGGTATATTGTTCATTAGATCATCAAATCTGGAACATAAAACCCAAAAGCAACATTTAGCTTATTATGATTATTTACACAAAGTTTTGTTTTTGTTTTTTTGTTCTTTAAAAATCTAATAGTTTGCTCCTCCTCAGATTCATTACATATTTCTACTGCCAGAGGGAACCAAAGCATCAGAAATTCAGTTAAGTACAGCAATATGTAATGAAAATGCTACAACAATTAAATGTGTTTTAATGAGAGTTTGTGCTTATTTATATTATTCTATACTGCTCATCATGATCAACAGATATGTTGTGCATTTCTTACAGTTTGGTAACATCACCACTAGCGTGTATCCCAGAGCCTGAGCAGCCACTCACCGCGTCGGCATCATGTCCCTGAAATCCTGTCCTGGGGGCCAGTCTTTCAGCTTCAGGACCATTGACTCTCCCTCCTTTGTTTTAAGTCGCTCTACGGGAGGAAACTATTCGATTAACAAGGGGAAAGGCTTTCCTCAAACCAGAACTTTTAAAAGCATCTGGTACAATTTCCTCACTTCTGGATTTTCTTTGTTTGTAAATACTCTTGTTGCAAAAAGCCATTATCCCCTTATGCATGCAATAACTTTATTACTGCTGCACCCCAAAGCACTTCTGCATTATTATTATTATTATTATTATTACTATTATTACAATTATTATTAGCAGATGCCCTTATCCAGGGTGACTTACAGTTGTGTACAAAAAATATCCTCAAAAAAAATCAAGCAGGTTAGTTAGACATGATCTCCCTTTCCTAAAACCATGCTGACTGTCTCCCTGGATACTGTTACCATTAATTTTCCATTTTGGATCATCTTATAGTTTCCATAAGTTTACATATAATACAAATCAGGCTTATTGGTCTGTAGTTACCTGGTTTGGTTTTGATTCCCTTTTTGTGGATCGATATTACGTTTGCAAAAAAATAAATACAACTTAATGGTACCAAGTCAAGGATTGATATTCCACTCATCTGTATGTATTCAAGGTAAAACTTATAGGAATGTAAGAAATCAAGTAGCCATAAGGTCTGTTTCATTTTACGATATATTTTATTACGCGTCACATGGATGTGTGAACAGCAGTATTGCAAATAAATGTAAAAGCCTTACTTGATAAATCTTCAAAGCCATTCCAGAAGTCCCCCACCGTGGTTCCAGATATAATTTCATTGGTGCGGCAGTTCACCAGCTCCACTTCCTGCTCGCCAAACTCCTTTCTGAACGACTCCGGCTTCCACAGGTCTGAGTTCAGAATCTTGTGCATTCCAGACACCATTACAGGCTGAATGAACATTAAAAGCAGTTCAGAGACCAGGAAAGAAAATAAATAAATACATAATATATAAGACAAATATTGACAACGGTATGATTACCTTTTTTGTTTGTTTTATAAAATACATTTTATTATCTATTTTACTGAAAAAAAAAACAGAAAAACAAAAAACCATAACATTTAATTGTAAATTGTTTCTTGGCATCATTAACATCGGAGAACTAACCTCTCTTAAAAGTGTTCCACAGGACAAAGTGGCTCAAGTGAGTAGCACATTCTTCTACAACACAAAAGCCCTGGTTACAAATTGACAGCTCACCTGCCCCTGCTTCCAGCATTCCCTGAAAATGTTCCAGTTATTCTTGTGTGTCGGGTCCTGGAGACACAGCAGACGATTGTCACAGAGCCAGCTGTGCGGCACCTCCTGGCTCAGCACTGTGCTCTGTCTCACAGCCTCCTTCACATCCACTCTTCTGGAGGAGTCACTGGGAACTTTACTTTGGACTATTGAAGCAAAGATGTCATCAAGGATTTTTGGTCTGCTCTTCTGTCCACTGTCAGTCTGGGGCAAAGCATTTTTTACAAAGCATGCATTAGAACATTGACAGTTTTGTAAATGCAACATTGTGTTACAGAGCGTATGGTATTCACTGAACTACCCAAATGCTACTAGAGTGAAGACCACGTGCCACAAAAAAAAAGCTGCGTTAAAAACACATTTAATAGCAACAAAAAAGTGAAATATTTGTATGCTGTACCAAAGTATAATGAAACCGACATTCTAACAAAGAACATAATCAAAACTGCAAAATGCCCAGGTACCTGTCCTCCATTCAATAAGCTGCGCAGGCTGCCTGTATTACTGTTGGTCACTGGTGTTAAAACCAGACTGTTAAAGGTCTGAAGGGTGGAACCAGGCTTGGCAAGAAAACAATTGAGAGATGGAAATAAACTGCTTGCTTTGCTTTCATTCTTTACTGTTGAGGCGAGAACTTTATCTGTAAAAGTAAAAGAAAAAAATAAATAATAAAATCAGAGCATATGGAGGGGCTTTTCAAACGATTACAAGTGGCAGTTCTAAACCCCAACCATAAATTTATAGTCCATTAAAAGCATACTTCAACAACCTTAGCATTTATTCATGTCTAAGTAAGCTTGATGAGATTTTGGGATCAATAAGCTACTAACAACCAAACGAGCAAGATGGGCCGAATGGCCTCCTCTCGTTTGTAAACTTTCTTATGTTCTTAAATGTTTTTTGTTCTAAGTTTGTATTTAAGCAGTACTTAGACCCGTTACGAAACAGTCAATGACAAGGATTTGTATGCCTCACTCACATTTCCTTAAGAATCCAAAAGATCACTGAAAAATTGCACATTCCCACCACCCCCCACTTTGTTTTTCCTCATGCATCACTGACAGAATACTGAATTTGAGGCTTTGGCAGCTAATTGTGCCTCCAATATATGCTTATATAAGCTTAAAACCAGATATATGAAATAATGTAAAAATTTAAAAAAAAAAAAAAAAAACACAGAATCGGTATGGAATGTAAAAAAAATGTGATTTGGACACAAAAATAGATCTGCATTTTGGATTTGGTAAGAAGCTTCCTATTTTTAAGGTAGCTATATTGTTGTTACTTGCAAAAGTATTTGCTCCCCTTACAGATTTCAATCAAATGTGGCTAGAACAGGGACATCCAAAAAGGTGCTGACTTCATTTTCTTTGCAGTGGAATCAGCGTCATTTTTGTTTTGTTTTGTCCCTTCATGGTTAACCAGTTCACAGCAAAAACACACCTTTATTTTCTTTGTTTACACTCGGATTTGCAAATTCCGTTATCCAGCTGAAAGGGTTTTGGTGCAGGATGCTGCTTGCTGGGTTTGTTGCTGTGTCAGTTGTCTTGGTTGAAGTGCTAGGGACCAAGTCACTGGGCTGCTTGTGAAATAAAGGCCTCAATGAGAGACTTATGGCAGCGATTACATTCTAGGGGACAAAAAGGAAAAAACATGTTTGACTCAAAAAACTAAAATAAAAATATAAACATGCATTTACTCTGTTTACACTTGGCAAATGTAACACACTAGTACCTTTTCTCAGGTTACACCAGCAAAGCTTGGAAGTGTTAATGCAGCCAAATTCAAGCTGATGACATGCAGTCAGTGCTGGCTGAACTTCATTATTCTACATAACATTAATTGCTTAGTCCAGCTGATTCAGTTTGATGGATTGAGTTAATACATTACTTCCTGAACTGAATTCAATACCTGCTGTTTCTGCTCTTCCTTTACAGCTGGTTTTGGACTGGTTTTGCTGTGTCTGTTTGAACAGGGACAGTTTGCTTTGATTCCCCATTTTCCTCTCACAGAATGAACAATGTCACCAACATCATACAGCGCTGCAATACAAGACGACCGATTACAAATTCACACATATTTAAAACATGCAAACTAAACCCGATAACTAGATTATTGTGTAGGTATTTTTTTCTGTATATACTTTCTACACTGCAAAAGATGGTATGCTGCTTTCAGACTAGCACACAAACTGTACCTGTTCCAGGAATGATCTGCGTTGGCATCAAGTTATCAGGTTCATGCAGCTGCCCCTTCACACACCTCATCCAAGAGAAAACATCTGCTCTCGTATCTGTTCAAAAACACAAAAATGGACATGACCTGTATTAGTGCATGGAAGCCAGGATCAATTCTCCGCAATTAGTATTAAAATGTCCCTCACATCACAATTACAATGAACGTTAAATATGTAGTATGAATGACATGCAGTGTTGGTTCATTTACCAAAGAGGACTGCACATGCTTAGCTTTCCCCACAGTTTGGCGGGTGTATGGATCAGGTTGCCAAGTCATGATATCGGTGCTACGTTTTTGGAATCACAAGGGTCCTTCAAGAGCTATCCAGATGCAGTTCTGGGATCAATTAGATGTTAAGAACCGGAAGAGAATTATTTTGGCCTTCTCCAATAGCTAACAGTACAACAGGTAACATACATACTCTTCTATGGTCATAATAATTGCCATTGTTTAACGTGAATTACTCAGGCATGCTTCCTACCATCTGAGTTGTTGCTCTTTTTTATCCTGAAGCAGTCTGGACACACTCCAAAGCCACACTTTGGACAAACCCAGTGGATATTGAAGAGAGTGGTGTCACAGACATCACACATGTCCCGTACACCCTGACTGCACGCTTCCAAACAATTTCCTCTGAAAAGAGCAAATGGGGGGGGGGGGAGGGGGGGGGGGGGGGACATGACAGACAGATATTTAAAAAACATACCAGGTAAAAATAAATACATAAGTGAGAGCTAATGTTTACAACAAGGGCAAGTGTTCCAAGACTTTGATTTGAAATTATTACTTTATATGCACCGTCTTTGTCAAAAGATACTTTTGGATTTTATATTTGCCAGGTAGGAGATCTAATACCTTAACAAAATGGGCAAAAATGGTGGTGAATTGTTTTACTACTTCTGCTGTAGCTGTACTACTGTATGCATGTATTGAGGCTTCAAAACTCCACCTGCCTGGATAGAAAGAAGATGCAGTGCATAACAGTTTGAGTCTTAACTTAATTAGGAAAACAAATGGAACGAAAAACTCAGTTCGCTTGCATCCCAAATCTGTGTTTGGAGAACAAATTTCAAATTTCATCAGATTTCCACAGCAATGAAAAACCCTGGATGACAAAAAGGATCTACAGTAAAGAAGAAAGTGTCAACTAAACTTATTAATACTTACTATATGGCTCTATTGAAGCCATAATTTCTTTCTCTTGCATGACCAGCTGACAAAATTGATCCCCAATGTTGGCCAATATATACTTGGAAGTTTCCAAATCCAGTCCTTTCACACGGCTAGGCTGAGGCATCCAGAGGCTGAGTGCTTTAGAGTCATACTTGTCTGGGGTCAAAAAACCATCCTCCCGCAGAACACCATGCTTAGTGAACTGCAGCCTGCAAAAAAATGAACAAATAGCAATGAGTTAATAAATAAATAAGTAAACACAGGATTAAAAATATCAAAAGTGTTCTAAATGCTTAAGGAGCTGAATACAGCTGAAAAAGACAAGAAAACCCAATACTGTAGAATGAACCTGGAGTGATTACAGTGCACTGGGGCCTCAAATTAATAGGACTTAAATATGTAAATAAGCTCACAAAATACACAAGTAATTATCGCTGCAAATGTTGACAGACATTAGAAAAGATTAATTTAAAAAAAAACAACAACAATACTCTACATTCTCTGCCCCAATGCTGCTCAACAGGTATGTCAATGTTGTCAAAAAATAATCTACCTTCTGAAATGGAAGAACCTGCAGAAGACAGAACCATCCTCATCACTGCGGCTTTTCTTGCGGTAGTTGACCAGACGGCATTCTCTACACTTATGAAGCTGAGGAGCGATGCTATTGCAGGAAGCATCCTGAAGAAAGCACTCTCCAGATCTCTGCAGTCTCTTCACTTCCTCAGCATCGTTCAAAATCGATTTAGAGGCCTTTGCTATAGGAGGAAAAGGTTCATTTGTGATTTTTCATTACAAGCATTTCGCTTATTTATTGCATAATCTATTACCTCTAACTAATGAATGAAGGAACTAACTCAGATGAACAAAGGAAGTGCAATTACGTCTCCATTACATGGCTCCAGACCGCAACAAAAATATTTTTTTGGGGGGTGGGGGTGGTGGTTGGCGCCTGTAACATAAAAATACTGTATATTGCTAGATTCTGGGAACATGATCGGGTAAGCACAATAAAAAACGCAGTTCGTGTTGTTGACTTACTAGCCCACCATACTGTGCAGTACAGCTTGGATATCATTGGGGAGTGGAGGGGTCAAAACATGACAGAAGAATGTTTACAGCCAAGAAAAAAACAAGAAATCACTGTAAATCTGATGTATTTGACTTATAGTTATATTAGAACATTCATTCTGTCTCATGTGTTTAATAAATATGTTTTTACAACATTTACAAATATCAAGAAACAAGTGGATATAAGCAGATACTATTTCATGAACTAGATTTATCAGGTACATTGTTTGTCCTTACTGCTGACCCCAATAAACTTAATCTGGCCCTGCTCAGAGGTATAAAAGCTTAGCCTTACACTCCAAAATAGTCTAATTCTTTCCCAAGCTGTTGCAGCAATTGAGAATTGTGTCTTGACAATTAAAAGTATGAAACAAGCGCCACTAAAAAATAACAAACTCTAGAAGATTTTGCAGCAAGTGGATTCCCAACCAGAGCCAGATCCACAGCAGCAGGGGCAGAGTCATCAGCAATAGATTTACCAGCATTACATTTCAGGCTATTAAACTTAAGGTCCCCCTGACCCATGACATTTTTAAAAATGCCATAGAGACACATACTGAAAAAACAGTTGCAATCACAGTTAGGGGGTTTGAGTACACGTTTGTCAACATGATTAAGCTTTCCACTGAGGAGGGGGTTTCAGGAGGACCCCAAATTATTCCGTTTTTAAATTTTCTGCCATGATGCATGGCCTGATGATCTTGTGGACTTTGGTGATGAACAGTTAAAGTTTTACTGAATTGGTATTGAGACCTTTTAGCAAGAAATACATGCAATGTCAGGGGCGTGCAATTCGTATCGTCCGACAACCAGGACAACAAGATTTGTTTGAGGGACAACAAATTTTGCCGTTATAATTAGCCTGTTAGACAAGTAGTTTTTTTATTTATTTATTTATTTATCCTATGTTCCTTCTGTTGCTAGAAAGACACTCTGGGTATATTTATAGAGTCACGCATTTTTCTGAAAACTGAATTCAGTAAGTGTTTACGTCCTACCCCAATCACTTCTTATTGGCTAGCTGTGGAAGAAGCTGACTTTCTATTGGTTACAAAGAAACCCAGAAATGACTACCTGAGAGCTTCTGGCAACGCACAAACTAACCTTTTAAACTTAAGGTATTACTGGTATTCATGTTTTTTGTAAATTAGCAAATAAATGATATTGTTTTAACACATGAATCTAACATTTTAATGCAGCAATCTAGTAAAGTCACAAAAAAAATAAAAATAACCACACCATAGTCACTAAGGTATTAGTGGATTATAAAAAATTGTTGTGTGATTTTAAACTAACAGGAGCTTAGTAGCAATAAGCAGCATATAATGTGTGTACTTGTTGGGATGTTTAAAAAAAAAAAATAAAAAATAAAAAGAAGTGTGACATTTACTGTTTAGAAGCATTTCAAGACAAACTTTCCCTGGCAAAAAATGCAATGATTTTTTCCCCCAATTTTTGTGTTGCTAACCTAGTTTGCTATTAACGATATTTACATTTTTTTATTATTATTATTTAAAACGCTATATTAAAAAAAAACATGAAGATTGACAAATACAGTATGTTTACAATGATAGAAATAAAATGCTTATATTAGTATGTGTACAATATAGTACTATTTTAAAATAAAATAGACTGTAATGGCAATCTGTTTATGTATTAATTCATTTGTGGAATTATTTTTCACTGAGAGTAGTGCAGGTATGTTGCCCTTCCCCCCTCCTAAAAAAAAAAAAAAAAAAAAAAAGCCCTCAGGGTATGAAACCAGGATCACTCTGCTGCAGCAGTGTTCCACTTAGCCATCATGGGATAAGATGTTAGATGAGGATAAATAGTTGTAAAATGTTGCACATGGTTTAAAAAAAAAAGTATAATAAACAAAAGAAAAAAACATATTTTGTCTTTGCAGAATTTGATGAGACAACAAACCAGTGAGTACAAACATTACATTTTTGCTTTTTTTATCATTTTAGTATTTTTCTTGCATTTTAATCAGTTGAATATGGACGCAAACAGCTTGCTCTTAAAGTGGCGCCCCACAATTGAATTTGCCGGCCACAACGTTTGGCCTAAGAGCCACTGCCTGGAGCCCTGCACTATATCCCTATCTCATGGAAGTTTGTTTGGTTTGTAGTGAAACTATACCTTCTGAAAATAACACATGAATATAAGTTAAGGGACAACAAATAAAAAATGTTGTAAAAACCAACCGTTAATGCCAGCAGGACTGCCACTCTCAAGCAAAGCCTTTAGTACATCTTTGTCATCCTCCTCCTCCGACTTTTGCCTTAGCTCCCATTGATTGTCCAGAGTTTTCCCATTTAAGTGATTCCAGGAGCTCTCTTTATCACCACACGCAGGGGGGCGTGTAACGTTTCTGTCTTCAATATTACAAAGCTGGCGCGCATTCGGTACAGTGCTTTGATTACATTGCTCCTGGTTTGCAGGACACCCCACTGCTTGTTCAGTACGTTTAGAAGATGTACCATTCAGAAGATTTGGGTATCCTGTTTGTTTCTGCGCATGACAACTTGTTTCAAACAATTTTCTCAGCTCCAGGGATGGTGGAGGGGCCATCTCCACTTTAGAGTTACTGAGGTTGAAACTGTGGTTCACATGGCTTGCTTGTATGGTCAGGAAGCTGCCTGTGTTTGACTGTATTTGCTGCAGCTTCTTACTGGTAGCTTGTTGTGTGAAAAACGAGGTAAATGCTGCTTCAACTGGATTCTGTGTTTTGCTGAACTCCGTTCGAAACAAAGAGTTTGGTTGTAATCCTCTGCTGGGTTCACACATATCCTTTAGAAAATGATTTTCATTCTGGGGTGCAGCTCTGTAAAATAAAAATATAATATCCACATAAAGCAATTTTACATGTTAATTTAACTTCTGCAGTAAATGGTTTAACAGAAGTACTAAATAAAAGTAATACAAAAGAAATTTTTTTTTGATTTTTCACAAACATTTTAACCAGGTTGTCTTCATCCACAGATTCTTTTATCTTGATATTTTCATACAATATGTTTTCATAAAACATATCACGAGATTGACAAATGTGAAATTATTTGATCATATTGAAAACACAATACTAATATTTAAATGTAATCAACTTGATATACATGTTAATGTATGTATTGTCTCCACTATTACAAAGACCACATACCCTGGAGGAGTTTCCACTTGGATGCTGGGAGGCGAGTGTGCTGGCAGGGGTGTTTGTTGCAATCTTTCTTTTGTTCCAGGAGTTGAAGCAGTGCTTCCCAGTAGTACCCCGCTGACATGAGAAGGAATTGATGGCATGGTCTACAGTATTATCAAAAAATATACATGGTATGGATTAGTATTAGGAATGCATCCCCAAAAAATCAATGAATACTAGGTTAGTTATACCCCTTAGAAGGAGATGAAACAGACAAATATTACTACCTACCACTTGCTGATTTAGAAGACAGAATGCCTTTAATTTCTCATGAACTCCAGTCTGTGCCTCCACAGGTCTAGGCTGCTCCTTCATAAACATGGACCTGTCGTTGTCTCCATTGTATGCTGCTGTGGGAAAACCCATTGCTCTTTCATTTGAGTCTTTGGTTTCAGCCTTAGTAGACTGGGTTTGTCTTTCTGTCGAGAACTCGCAGCAAAATCTTCCTTTTTTTGCTTCAAGGTCAGTTACATTTTTACTAGACCTCCTTTTCCCACTGGCGGTTTCTGCTGAAATATTAAAATATGTAACATATTGTTTATTGATAAAGCCATAAACATATGGGTGTATATATAATGTTGTAATTGGGATATGCAAATGTCAGCATTACAAGAGCAAATCAAATTGTGAGAAAGTCGGATCAGCGTGGCCAGCGCTTTTGCCTTTATTTTATAGTACGACCTTACAATATGCAACACTTTAAATAGAAAAAGTGTCCCAGGAGTAAAGACTATGTTGTGTGGGACTCACTTTACTCCAGTGAATTAAGTACAAAACAAAGGATGCAAAATAACAGTTCAGGTTAAATGTTGTTTTGTTTATTCCTGAAATAAATAGGGCATAAAAGTTGACACCTCATTTTACTTATTTTAATTCCTTGCCATTTCTTCACGGTAAACAGTGGCCATAGACCTGTTGCCATGAAGTAATGACATGAGGTTTACTTGGGCCTTTGTGTAGCTGAACAAGCAAACCAAAAATTGAAATATAACTTTAAACACTTCAAATAAAACAAACATGAAGATGGCGTTGTACAATGAAGGAGGGAATTTATAACAGATTCCACATAACAGATCGTTGCACAAAAAATATACAACATATACAATCTACTTAAAAATCATTAAGCAGCACAATGCATTTGACCCAGATGGCCTTCCATAGAGATCACTATGTATGCATGTGCATAATGTGGCTTGTTTACTTTTTGCTCTATAAAACTTTTAAATAGAGGCTCAGGAGCTGCTGTTTTGATCCTTACACACACACACATTATATATATTCTCTCGTACCTGATTCTCAGCTGCCATCTTTAAGCATTATAGAAACTCAGTACACTGCAGTAAGTAAACAGTTTTTAAACAGTCTATATTAAATCTACTTGGTGTTATTTTGCAAGCAGTCACTTTAGATTAAAAAATAAATAAATAAATAGAAAAATGGAGCGCTGGTTGAAAAGAAAAGCACCTTGCACTGATGAGTCAGCTGATTCTTCTGCTGCAGGCAAAAAAAGTTTGCCAGAGCCGTTAAACGAAAACAATGCAGGATGTACAACACAAACAAATGATAGCAGTGAAGGGAAAGGAAAAAAATATACATATTTGCCAGACTGGCTGAAGATTTACCCATGGCTGGATAACTGTGAAATGAGCTGTTCAGTCTGCAGTCTCTATGCAACTTTGCTAGCCACTGCTATAAAACGTCTACATTAAGACATTCTAGTGGCAGTACACACAACATAGCTTTGAAAAAGGCAACGGCAAAAGCAATGGACAGTGCTGTCTCACAGTGATGAACAGCTGTTAGGTCTCCAGAAAGCTGCCTATTTTACAGCAACACCAGTGTGAATAATAATGCAGTAATATATATATATATATATATATATATATATATATATATATATATATATATATATATACACACACACACACACACACAATATCCCTGTAGCATAGGCTGTATGGGAGATATATTGGCTACAGCACAGGGGTGAAATCCCCCTAGCACACAAATTTATTTCAAGCCCTTTATGGTTTGTAGAAGTATTCACGCCCCTGCAAAGTTTTCACATCTTGTTCGCACCTGAGCGTACTCCACAACGCTTTCAAATTAGACTTTACATGTAGAATCTACACAAACTACTCCACATTGATAAAGTTAAAAAATGCATATAGAATATAAATAAGTAAGACTTACAGAGAAAAACAGATTAAATCTCAGTTGCACAAGTATTCAACCCCTTTGCTACTGCAGCACTAAATCAGTTCAGGTGCAAATTATTTGTTGAAAGGTCACAAAATTAGTGAAACGGTGGTTTAAGTTGTAGATAATTTATCTTGGTTATATAAAGACTTTAAAGCTGCAACTCACATAGTAAAACAACAAAGCAACCACAAAGACCAAGAAGCTTTCAAAACAAGTCAGGGATAAAGTGGTAGGCACAGAGTAGGAGAAGGGTACAAGAAAATGTCAAAACACGCCGATTATCCCATTCAGCACAGTGAAGTCCACCATTAAGAAGTGGAAGATGCATCATATCACTCAGACACTATCTAGATCAGGTCGCCCTCCCAAACTGAGCAGCTGGGCAAGCAGGAAACTGGTTCAGGATGTCACTCTGAAGCCAGCAATGACCTTGAGAGATCTGCAAAGTTCTGTGCAAGATGGGAGTCAGTGTTCACACATCAACAATAAGCCGGTCCCTACAACAAAGCTGGCCTGTATAGAAGGGTGGCAAGAAAGAAGCCATTAGTCAAAAAGCCTCATTTTAAGCATGTATGGAGTTTGCGAAAAGGCATGTAGATGATACTGCAGACATGTGGAAAAAGGTTTTGTGGTCAGACGAGACAAAAATTGAACTTTTCGGTCTAATTTCCAAGCATTAAGTCTGGCGCAAGACCAACACTGCACATCACCCAGTCAACACCACCCCAACTGTCACGTATAGTGGTGGCAGCATCATGTTATCGGATGTGTCTCTTCAGCAGAGACTGGGAAGCTTGTCAGGATAGAGGGGAGAATGGATGATGCAAAGTACAGGAGAATCCTTGAGGAAAACCCATTTGACTCAGCCAAGACTCTGAAAATGGGGAGAAAATACACATTTCAGCAGGACAATGACCCGAAGCGCAGAACCATACTGGAGTTATTGACCAAGAAGAGAATTAATGTTCTTGAGTGGCCCAGTCAAAGTCCTGACTTGAACCCAAATGAAAACTTATGTCGAGACTTGAAGACTGCAGTCCATATACGATCCCCAACAAACGTATCAGAACTGGAGCAATTTTCCTGTGAAGAATGGGCAAACAGTTCACCATCCTACTGTGCAAAGCTAGTAGAGACCTCTCCAAAAAGACTCATAGCAGTAATTGCTACAAAAGGTGCTACTACCTAGTACTGACTTAAGGGGCTGAATACTTATACAACCAGTAAATTTAATTTTGTACATTTTCTTTGCAAGTTTTCTTCTGCAAACCACTGTGTTTTGTGTATAAAATATACTAATTTATATATATGTGACATATACACACACACACACCTAACTTCGTAGTCACAACTTTCACAAAGGCTGAACTTTCAGAACACTTCCAATTTTAAAAAAAAGAAATAAATGACTTGAGGTTTTAACAACTGAAAAGAATATGCGTGAGGCCGCATCAATGTACCTTTAACGTTGTAATGATAATAATATAAATAATAATAATAATAATAATAATAATAAAATGTACTGTATTTTAACAGAAGTAATTTGTAGCTGAACTATGGTTGTTCATTAGTGTTAACATTTTAATGTCAAAAAGCAAGGCAAAACATTTAAAATAATCACACAAATCTGGACTAATTTAACTATCATACTAAATTCAGCTTATTTTATATAACATTGCCATATAATCCAAACACAACATGCTTTGAAACAAAAGAAAGGCAAAATCGGTAGATTTAATACATTTAAAACAAAAACAAAAAACGTATTGCCTTAATTTTTTAAAATCAAGAAAACATGAACACTACAATAGGCCTACTTCTGAATTGGCTTATCCAACACAAAATGTAGAGGCCTAAAATGTGTATCCTAGCAACACCCTTATCTACCATACTAGCACTAAAAGAAGAGCACTCTCACACAATCAAGGCAGGAGACTTCAAACTGGGTTCTAATTTGATGCATTGATTCACCAATATATAATCAAAGCACTGGAAATCTAAGGACACAGGATCAATAATCGATGCATCAATTAATTTTTGCACCCCTAATAATTTTATATATATATATATATATATATATATATATATATATATATATATATATATATATATATACACACACACACACACACACACACACACACACACACACACACACATACTTATATACACACAATACATGTGTGTGTGAGTGTAACATCCTCGTTTTGTTTCGTTAAATTTACGTTATGTGTTCTCCTTTAAGGTAATGCTTAGTCGTTTTTACAGGACAATTTTTGAATGCACTTACAAGATGCAAAACCGATTCCTGAAGTTAAAGTTCGTTTCGTCCCAATTGCAAGACATTCCAAGGTTTGACTAACTCTTTTTATTGATAATATATATTAGATATAATATATATATATATATATATATATATATATATATATTATATATTATCATTATCAAGAACATTATCTTGTTAATCAATTCTCAAATACAGTTTATTTTGTCTTACAATTACATCAGTGGTATAGATGAACTATATGAATAAACTGGTGCATATTTTTGACTGTGCTATCAATTTCAGCCCCTTTTGGTCAATCAATTGGATCAGTGATTTTATCTCAATTTATTACAGGAATACAGTATGTTGCTTGGGATAGGTTCTGTTGTGTGTCCTGTTTTATATTTCTATTTTTGAACCATCAGTTTTATGTTTCTGTATCCACAACCTCCACAAACCCTCCAAGTCACAGATATTTTATGCTTTGCTATTTTTAATTTTTTCACATTTAACATTCGTACAAGCCTTATTGTATCGGTCACATGTTATATACACCAACACCTTACAACAGTGAGTTTCTGTTATTTAAAATAAACCATCTTTCAAAAAAACACTATCATGCTGGCAGAGCTATTTGTGTTTATTTTTCTTAAGTAACAGGCTTCTGGATAATAAATATATTCCACATTTCACAATCAGCTTTACCTGTTCGTTTTGGACCTGCAAAGTCTGAGTATATTGATCTTGGTGCTTAACGGTTGCATAGCACCACTGGCTTGAAGACTCCATACAGTAGACCTTTACTTTATAGCCAGTTAAGTTTAGAGTTCCTAAAATAAAAGGAAATAAAAATAAATCATAAGATGAAACATCTCCATAGTACACAAACACAATGCTGCCAGGAAAATGTTTCCAAACAGGTTTTTAGTCAACTGATTAAAAATCAATTGCGTTCACCCACAATTGTGTAGATCTTTAAAGACATCTTTAATCTTGGGTTACTCGCAAAAAAGCTTTCACTGAGGAACTGAGCTCTTTCCCTACCTTCCAACAGCAGCTGCACATAGGAATGTTTCCTTTGCCAGGCTTCAACCTCTTTCTGAAGTTCTTGCAAGTCCTTAACCGAAATTAGTGAGCAATCAAAATCCTGTAAATGTTTCCTGGACACCAGGTTGCAGTCACATTCCTGAATGCATTGGAACAGATACAATAATGTATTGTAACTTGAAGGCTGGCTGCAAATATAACAATATCATTTTCTAGGGCTTCAAATCATTGGAAAAAAAAATAACAAAAAACATGGTGTCTTGAATTCATGTGCCACACCATCTTTACCTGAACTGACTGCAAGGTCCCTTGAGATACAAAGCATCTTTCCTTAAATAAGAGGTATTCCACAAGAATTAGGACCACTCCAGCCTTGTCCACCAAAGGTCTAAATAGCTGAAAAAGAAGATGCACGGGCGTATAACCATATCCTGCTGTATATATAAAAAAAACTGCTTTATATTTTAAAGAACAAAAGCATCACCACCAGCACTGACAGACCTATCTATGTAGAAATGTCATATTTAAATGACAACACCCGCAACTGAATCTGATAGTTTGAAGAGACAGCTGTGCAGTAAATAAAGTATTTATCCAAAAGCACTTAGTCCAAAAGCTCACATGACCACAATATAGCAGCCATATTAGCTCAAAGGTCAAGGCAGATACTTAAAAAGAGTTTATATAACCCTGGACATTAGGTTTTTGAAATATAAAATAACAAAAAGTTTTTCTTTGGAATGTAAAGATTTATTTATTTATTTTAAACCAAGTCAAAAACAGCCATGTAATAATCCTACAGATCTTACTCCAGTGGTCCAAATGAATAATATTTAGTGCTCATACCACGGCTGGCCATTGCACATCTGTAGCACTTCCAGGCCATTTCCGTGCAGCGAAAGTCAGAGAGTGTTCCACGAGAAAAATCTTCATCGGAGGCTCGTAAACTCGAATCCATCTTCTGTTTTCCAGTTTCTCATGGTCAAATTCCACAAACACCTGCATAGGAAAAAGGGTGTGCATACAGTACTCTGAGTATACACTGTATATGTATTTCCATTTTAGAAGTGCGTGCTGTATAAAGTTATAAACGAGGAAGGGCTTCTAATTTTAACTTCAAACAAAAAAAAACCTGAAAATCAATCTGTGTCTCTATGTACACTGAACAAAAATATAAACGCAACATGGAACAATTTCAAAGATCTTACCGAGTTACAGTTCATATTTCATCAGACCATAATCTATGGATTTCATACGACTGGGAATACAGATATGCATCAGTTGCTCACAGATACCTTAAAATAAAAAAATAAAAAAAGGTAGGGGCGTGGATCAGAAAACCAGTTAATATCTGGTGTGACCACCATTTGCCTCATGCAGCGCAACACATCTCCTTCGCATAGAGTTGATCAGGCTGTTGATTGTGGCCTGTGGAATGTTGATCCACTCCTCTTCAATGGCTGTGTGAAGTTGCTGGATATTGGCGGGAACTGGAACATGCTGTCGTACACGTCAATCCAGAGCATCCCAAACATGCTCAATGGGTGACATGTCTGGTGAGTATGCAGGCCATGGAAGAACTGGGACACTTTCAGCTTCCAGGAATTGTGTACAGATCCAGGACACATGGGACCGTGCATTATCATGCTGAAACATGAGGTGATGGCGGTGGATGAATGGTACGACAATGGGCCTGAGGATCTCGTCACGGTATCTCTGTGCATTCAAATTGCCATCAATAAAATGCAATTGTGTTCGTTGTCCGTAGCTTATGCCTGCCCATACTATAACCCCACCGCCACCATGGGGCACTCTATTCACAACGTTGACATCAGCAAACCGCTCGCCCACATGACACCATACACGCTGTCTGCCATCTGCCCGGTACAGTTGAAACTGGGATTCATCTGTGAAGAGCACACTGCTCCAGCATGCAAGTGGCCATCGAAGGTGAGCATTTGCCCACTGAAGTCGGTTACGACGCCGAACTGCAGTCAGGTCAAGACCCTGGTGAGGAAGACGAGCATGCAGATGAGCTTCTCTGAGACGGTTTCTGACAGTTTGTGCCGAAATCCTTCGGTTGTGCAAACCCACAGTTTCATCGGCTGTCCGGGTGGCTGGTCTCAGACGATCCCGCAGGTGAAGAAGCTGGATGTGGAGGTCCTGGGCTGGCATGGTTACACGTGGTCTGCGGTTGTGAGGCCGGTTGGACGTACTGCCAAATTCTCTAAAACGACGTTGGAGGCGGCTTATGGTAGAGAAATGAACATTCAATTCTCTGGCAACAGCTCTGGTGGACATTCCTGCAGTCAGCATGCCAATTGCACGCTCCCTCAAAACTTGAGACATCTGTGGCATTTGTTGTGTGACAAAACTGCACATTGTAGAGTGGCCTTTTATTGCCCCCAGTACAAGGTGCACCTATGTAATGATCATGCTGTTTAATCAGCTCCTTGATATGCCACACCTGTCAGGTGGATGGGTTATCTTGGCAAAGGGATGTAAACAAATTTGTGCACAAAATTTGAGAGAAATAAGCTTTTTGTGCATATGGAAAATTTCTGGGATCTTTTATTTCAGCTCATGAAACATGGGGCCAACACTTTTCTTTAATGTAATGGTTGCGTTTATATTTTTGTTCAGTGTAGAATTCATCAACAAAAGAAAGTTATGTCTCAGCCAAAGATGGTGCATGAACCTGATCCTTCTGCAAATTGTGACCATAAGGTCACTGTCTGAGTATACACCTGCATTTAGAAATCCATCAAAAACAGTGTTTCTTGGCCATATTCCCTAATAACGTTTGTAATAGCCATCTTACAAGTAAAATTAGATAGAAAACAGTGACTTGTGTAACTACAGTGTTTGCCACATTGCTCAAATATATTTTAATACCCATCATACCAGTAAGAATTTGCAAAATACTATTCTGTTTTTTTTTTTTTTTTTTTTTTTTGGCATTTGCCCACTGCAGACTGTATTAATAACAGTATTTTTCCAAAAAAATGTATACAAAACAGTGTATTTCACAATTACTGATCGATTAAAAGAGGTGCCTACCAAAACACAGTAACACAGTAAATAAAGCAGACACTACTGTTGGAGTCTCTAGTGTCTGTCAGAGTAAGTTGCAGGCAATCATTTCAGTCATCCAGGTCTTCCTTTTAGTACGACCCCGGTTTAAGTTCGCTTAGTTAGAGCAGCTGTTATATGCTTGATTTTTTTTTTTTTTTTAAATGTATCTTACTGCTGTTGGTATTATTTTTAAATCAGAGAAGAATGTTTCTTTAAAAAATGTGGCCACATATTACATCAATAGCATACATATGCACCGGTAGCCAATCAACATATTAAAATTCATAGCAATACAGAGTAAATATAAATATTGTATAAATGTGAAGATAGTAACACGGGTTATTCACAAATGTCAGTGTTAGCATACGTTTCTAAAATTCTCCGGTTTGTTGTGATAGTTTTTTTTTTTTTTTTTCCTAGATTTCTATTGTCCAACAAATTATTCCGTAGCTGTAAAACAGGTGGCTTGGCGCCTTTCCAGGAAAGTAATGTAATATTTACCTGTTTTTTTTTTTTCTTCTGCATTCTCTGTAATTAATATATAACTACATTCTATGTATGAGAGAGAGAGGTATTGTAATAAAAAATAATGTATACCAAAAAAAGAAACTTACTTTCAGATCTTGGTCTGAAGCATCCTTGTGAGAAACTGCTCTTATTTTTCCAGACTTCCATTGCCATTTAGTTATTTCCTCAACTTTTAGGTTGACATCTCCAGTAACACAGAGAAATCCTTTCCCGACCAGAATCTGACGTGCTTTGTTGCACATCTTGCTTGACTTGCACTGGCTGCAGCCGTCCTAGAACGTACCGCACTTCAACATAAATTTTATTAGCATACCATTCGCAACTATTTCCAGTTGTGTTCATTAATTCAAGCCAAATTCAATTCTGAAAAACGTTTTGTTTTACTATCTCGACTCAATTCCCTTCACTTATTCTTCTAATTCCGTTTTTAATTCGATTTCTTCTTTGTTGTACAGACCTCGTCGTACCGAGTATGCCTACCAGTATTTCAGAAAACTACATTAAACAACATTTTTTTAAACAAAAATTATCACATTAAAATAAAAAATATATATATATATATTTTACTTTGCATTCCTTGAGTTAGTCGATATTTCTTCCTGGGACGAACGGTGCTACACCGGTATAAAATAAATACACACAGTAATTTTTACATTTCCAAATTTAGTGTTAGCTAAAACCTGAATAAATCCTTTATTTTAAATTTGGTGATAATCTAAGTTATTATACTTTTGCAATTAAATCTAACTTTCGCTTTTTCCTTCATTCACAAACAGACCTCATTCACTTTGTATTTCACTCCCGCAGTGCTGCAGGCAGTTGCCTGCTGTATACATCGTACCTGCCCACTCTGATAGCGATTGGTTACTATATTGGAAGGGGCCGGTCTCTGAGCTTTATCTGTAAAGCGATTGGTTATCTTTAATTTTGCATTCCAACCCTGGACCAGTTCACGTCGTACAGCGATAATTTGCATTGAATTAATGCGCTGCGCGTGCATGTTGCTTCATCACGTTCATTTGGCGCAAAGTAGACCTTTTCAGACACCGCAGCAAGAGTGCTATTGAATGGAAAATAATTAACACAATATTTTAAACAGACATATGCAAATATAGTGTTGCACAAGAGTTAAATTTGTCGATATATCTGCTTTAAAAAAAACGTTGTTAATAACCGCGTGCAAGTGGAAGGTTCCTTTGTTGTGGTGCGGGGTGTGATACGGTTTGCATACGTGCAGTTCTCGGCGTACTTCGAGAGATGGGGCGTGGCAGTGGGGGAGAACAGAGGGTTGGTTTTAGTGCAGCGACTGCCGGTTGGTTGTTATGGAGTTTGCGTTTTTTTCATTTTTTTGGTGATGCCGCACTCAGTTATTGACATGTTAATGTTTTTTCTGTTTGTTTTGTGGTTATTATTATTATTATTATTATTATTATTATTATAGCTCGCAAATCATAAACATAACGCAAATTTGATGGAAGCAGACTAGAGGCTTATACCCTGAACTAATTAATACATCATACATTATTTGGAAGAGGTTTCTTAGAAAGTGGTTTCTTAGAAATCTATATAGCAAAAAAAAAAAAAAAAAAAAAAAAAATTAGATTAAACCTCACAGAAAAGATATCTAATGTGTCTGTTTTCTGCATCCCCCATACTTGTGATATCAAGTGATATCAGGTATTTTTAGCTGCCAATGAAAAGTGCTTGCTTCTGCATCCCTGTTAGGAGAATAGGTATGCTCATACTACTACTGTACTATGGTGTTTGAATTGCTCTTCATCAGAAAACACGGCTTGTTTGCCATCCATTTTAATTATACCCCCATATTTAGTTTTAGCTGCAGACATTCATCCTTCATAGCCTTTCTTAAAGCCATATAATAAAAGTATGCTAGCAACACACGTACACCCCTGCCACAACTGCAAATGGAACATCCAAGCTGCCAGTAGGCCTGTCATGAAGGAGATCAATATGCCCTAAAAATGATCACAGTATTTTGTCATTATCTGAAAATGTGGTTCTCTTGCCAGTGGGGAATAACATATAAAATATTACATTGGACATTCTTGATATTACATTGGACATTCTTGATTTATTTGATTGGTATGCTACCTTAAAGTGATTGTAGGTAACAAAATAATTCAATAAATTCTACACGTTGTGCACTTCCATTCGTTACAAGAAGTGATCAGAGCCCATGCCAAGAAAAGCAAAACCTTTAATCTGCCGCTTGATAGTTCTTTGGACACTTGGTAAAACACAATCCGAGGGTAGTTCTTTGGACACTTGGTAAAACACAATCCGAGGGTAGTTCTTCGGACATTTGGTAAAACACAATCCGAGGGTAGTTCTTTGGACACTTGGTAAAACACAATCCGAGGGTAGTTCTTCGGACATTTGGTAAAACACAATCTGGGGGTAGTTCTTTGGACACTTGGTAAAACACAATCCAAGGGTAGTTCTTTGCAGGGTTGTCTCCATTCTCTCTTGCATCATTATTAAACAACGTCAGGCTGATTAGTCAGACCACAGTCCACTCATGATGATTCACTGCCCATCGCTGAGCTTTACTATCCGATAGTGTTTAGTAATGGTGTAAAAGATCATTGTCATGTGTATCTGTTCTGGATAGCTCACTCACTGCCTGCACTCAATGTCTGAGTTATTATACATATTAACTGATGTCTTTCAGATGTCACAATCCTCTGAGGATATTGTCTTCCACAGTTGGTCAACCATCACTTTCAACCATATAGACCAGCCAGTAGTTGTCGTCTAGGACATTTTCCATTCCTTACCTTGATTTCTTGATTTCTTATTGTGGACCTGCTACATTTTGAACTAAATAACAACTAACTGCCCTGAGCCTTATTTACTGGATAGAAGATCATGCCATGCTGTATTGGACGTGTCATTACCACTGACAAAGTATGGCTTTACTTAAATCATATTTTATATAACTAATTATTTAAGAATACAAATACAAGATGGTAAAAAATAAATAAATGTATTTGTGTCCTCAGTCGTCAGTACACTCTAAAGAGGGTACTGTGCTTATAATTGTTCTGTACCTTTCAATACCCCAATTCTCCACCAGAGGGAAGTAGAATAATAATAGTCAAGATCAAAGTGGTCTTTTAATCCAGTTTTGCCGGCACTTGTTTAAAACAGTGTATTTTAAAACAAAAAGTTACACTGGATTATGTAAAACTTTATATTGCTGCCATAGTTATGCTTTATAATAGGTATGGTGCCACCATAATGTTGATTTAATCCAGGTCCAGGTGTTTGTTCCAACCACATTCTTAATTGTTTAATTGGACTAGATAATCTCCAACTGGCTCCTAAAACAGTTAAATATCTTATTAAACCTGTTTAATAACCTGGTATAGAATGGCCCCCCAAAGACCAAGCTGTCCATCCCTGACACCTGTATTTTTTTGGTTCCCTTGTAAATCAGAGATTGATAACTCCTCTAGACCAGAGGTCTTCAATCCTGTTCTTGGACGGACTGTATCCCTCCTGATTTTTGTTCCAACTGTATCCTAAATTAGTTAATTGGACCAATTAACTTCTAATATGCACTTAATTGGTCTAATTAAATCATTTAGGCTATAACTGCAACAAAAACCAGGAGGGACACCGGTCCTCCAGAACCAGGATGGGAGACCCCTGCTCTAGACCAGGCTGTGCTACAACCATGCTCTTAACTGTTTAGTTCAGGGATGGCCAAAGTTGACCATTCCATGCCTGGTCTACGTTTTAACCCTGTTCTACATTGTTTAATTGAACCAATTAAATCTCCATCCAGACGCTGAAGTAGTTAATTATATATTTGTACCTGTTAAACCTGGAGAGGAATGACCCTGCAGGGCTGTGATTGGACACCCCTGGTTTAGTTAAAAATCTCCAGCTAGGCCCTAAAGCAGTGAATGATCTCAGTAACCCAGTTAACCCTGCTGAACAATCGAGTGAGTTGCGCACGACTGTTGTTAACAAACTTGTTCTTAAGTGACAAATAAACAGGTCTGATTCTACTTTTATTTGAGATCTTGAGACCTTGAAGGATAATTCAGCTGAACACATATTTTTTTGCACTTACGTAAATATGGCAATTAGAAACAAAATAGCATTTTAAACTAAAGTATATCTATATATCTATATATCTATCTCTCTCTCTCTCTCTCTCTCTCTCTCTATATCACTATATATACTTTAGATATGAGAGAGATATATATATATATATATATATATATATATATATATTATATATTATATATATAATAATTATATATACCTTATGTCATGTGGAATTTTTCGTTGTTTTTACCCTACAGTACAGTAAGAATTCAGTAGTGGAAAACGCTTTAATCAAAGTTCCTCTAAAAATGTGTTGCCAAAAATGTGTAACTCATAGCATTGCATAGTAAGGTACAGTAATGGTTTGAATGGGAGGTGACTTTCCTCACTTGTCAGTGATAACCTTTAGAACTCTCTCTTGTCTTCAGTCATGCATTACTGATTATATTTTAAATGATATACCACTGAACTGAAACATATGCACGTTCCGAATTTCACCATCATCCTGCAGGTGTGTGTCTGATCTCAGTAATAAAAACATGTGATACAGCCCAAGCTTAAAAAGCTAATTTCCAGTCTCTTATTAGCATCAGCAGCATTGTCGCTGGTTCCCCTGTTATTGTTTTTTTCTTTTTTATATTCGTTCTTAATTTGCATTTTTACTATGGATTTTTCAAACAACACATTATAGAGCAGATACCTACATCAAATTGACATCCACCCCTTCCACCACACCTCAAATTGACATCCACCCCTTCTACCACACCTCAAATTGACATCCACCCCTTCTACCACAGCTCAACTTGACATCCACCCCTTCTACCACACCTCAAATTGACATCCACCCCTTCTACCACACCTCAAATTGACATCCACCCCTTCAACCACACCTCAAATTGACATCCACCCCTTCAACCACACCTCAAATTGACATCCACCCCTTCCACCACACCTCAAATTGACATCCACCCCTTCTACCACACTTCAAATTGACATCCACCCCTTCTACCACACCTCAAATTGACATGCACCCCTTCTACCACACCTCAAATTGAAGCTTCACTCCCTGATGATCGTTCAACTATGACATGTTCGGATCCAGTAAACATTTGGAAGCTCATCAGACCAGGGTACAGGTCCTTATTTAATATCCCTGAAGGCCAAATGTAATAGAAGGGAATGTGCCCAGTCACCATCTCACTGGTGATGTGAGAAACCCGAGATCTGTCACCTTTCTGAAGATTTGTAGCATGAAGCAAGAGATTGATTTAACCCAAGCTGCATCTTGCAGTTACTGTATTTGTCCCAATTTACAGTATAATGCCCTTCTACAACATAAAACATATGGAGTTATAGTGTATGCAGCAGATCCCCTGCCAAGAACACAAACAACTATATCACCATGATTACCTACATCTGCAGCACGGAGAGCCCAAGATGTAGCTCAGGCATTCAGTATTGTGATTAATAAAGTTTCACACAGTTCTCAGGGAATGATGTTACAGCCTGTGACAGTGTGGCAGGATGAAAGCCCTGCCAGTGCATGTGTTGGTGTGGGGAATTTTGAGTTGGCAGGGAGGGGGTTAATTTCTCCATGTCAGAACATGTGGGAATGTGGCTGGAGCCGACAATTGAATAAATGATTAAATGATTAATTAGGCTCCAGCCACAGGTGTATAAAATAGGTGTGCACCCTTGTTACATAGAGTGATTAGAATTGATGTAGGTGATAGAGTTCCGTGTTTTTGTTTTGGCCCTGTTGCCTTTTATTTTGACCAGTGTGTTTTTGTTAGTGTTTGTAATGTTTTATTTGTGTTTATTTATAATTAAAAAGAGAGCACTAGCGCATTTATCCTTGCAGCTTTCTGTGTCTGAGTCTCTGTTCCAGCCAATACCACCTGGGCTGGGAGGCTACCGCGTCATATGGCACTAAAAGTAATTTGATCCAAGCACCTTTTTACTTGCTGCCTCCTCTTTTTTTTTAAAAGCAATTTTCAAATCTGAAAATAGACACTACCGTATATATCTTGGTGATAACGGACAAACACAAAACATTTTTATTCAGCTGCAACATTAAATGTGAAATGAGATCAAATTATCTCATTTATAGAATGTTCTGTGAGGTATCTATCAGCAGTCTTTCCTTTAGTGATGTCAAGATATATAGTCACTGTAAAGGAGAGGTCCAGTAATTTATACAATATACTAGGCAGCATTACACTCTAAATCTATGATCACATGACGTGGGCAAATCTCACCCGAGACATCAACCAAGTTGAAAGGTAAGAACATCACATGATTAACTCAGGATGTAAAAAAAACAACCCGCAGGCATACAAGCTAGGCAGCAGCAGTTAGTTGAGAACATCTTAATATTAGAGCAACAGGACTTGCATCCGTTCCAAATGATTGCAAATCAAGGGGAAGTTAGTAGTTGAAGTTCAGAATTTATGGATATTCATGTTTTCTAAGCTATAGATAACTTCATGTGAAGATATTTTGTAGGAGCACTGATGTCCATGGTATTTTAACATAATTATTTATATTTTGTGTTAACCCTCCTATTATGTTCAGATTTTAGGTACATCTGTTATATTTTGGGTCATATTTAAACAGTCTTCGATTGATTAAATGTTTTTATTTGCAAAGTTTTTACTCTTTTATGCTCTTTTAGTCCAGGAGCTGTGATAAAACTTCTTTGACTGCCAACCTGGGATCTCCTCATTTTGGAATGTCTTTACCAGTGAGATGCTGTTGCAATACTGACAGAGAAAATTAGGCTCTGCCTTGTAGATATATATTGTTTGTTTTTTTGTTTATAAATATCTCCAGACAGGTGCAGCCATTTCCAGAAGTAATAATACAAATATAATAATAATAAAATAATAAATTAAAGAAGTTTGCTTTATTCCTGCACACAAATCTACATGGATAGATGCCACGAGTCACAGTGACCTGAAACATCTTATTCGTACACATGACCTGTTCTAAAAAAAATAAACATCTCAAAGGTTCTGTTTTCTGTGTATAAGTTCATGACCCCAACTTAGGAAAAGTCATAAAATATTATACAGGAAATGAAAAGAAAAATAGCATTTAAGCTAACTGGAAACTAGAGTCGGGTCAAATAGACCTGAAACCTAATAGGAGGGTTAATAAAAGCCCCTCTGATAGCTCTGGCTCATCTTAAAGTCACATAGTAGATGAGCAAATTATTACTTAATGTTTGAATAATTATGCGTACATCAATTAATTAAATAATATTTATTAATTGTGTTCACTTTTCTTTAAAGTCACATTTCTTTAAAATGTGATTTACACCACATTTCCATATAAGGAATATTATTATTTTTGCAATATACTAAACTTTAAAATGAAAAAAAAGAAAAAATAATAATGTGTAATTCATTTTGAAGTCCAAATTTTTAAAGTTTTTAATTTTTTGATTGATACACCATACATGTCTCCTCTCAGCTGTTGGTGGCAAGTGGCACAAAAGGGGAAAGGAGGGGGGAGGAGATCAGCCATGAAGGATTGCTTTATTTTGTTAATCAGTGGTCAAGACAAGAAACAGCAGCCGGGAGAAACCTGCTTGATTCTATCAGAGAGGGTGACCACCCTAATCCCAGCATTCCTGTCACCTAATGGGATCGGCTGGTCACCATGGCTACATACATTGCTATGCAAGATGTCAACACCTCATTAACATTTCTGTTTAAATTATAGTTTGTTTTTTTTAAAGAAACTGTATCAATCATTTACTTTTAAATATATAACCGACAATAAACCTCATCGTTGTTTTTCAACAAATGCAGATAGACTGTAATTAAAAACAATGTATGGATAGCGTACAAACTTGATAACTCCCTCCTTTTTGAAACCGAGATAAGTGCACTTTAAATTTCTGATGGGTTGATTTTCTGGCAGGAGTTAACCGTTTCTTTTTGTGACTGGTTACCATGGATACTGCTCGGAGGGCTTAATACTCTGGCATGGAATTTCTGTTTCCACTATTAAAGCTACATGTCAAGATAACCCAAGCTACCCAATTTTGATTAATTAAATAAAGTCTGCAGTTCACAAAACCCCTTTCAATTGTTTAAGACAAGACTAATCGTTTATTAGTTTACTTTTGTTTGTCAATGCACTGTCTAACCTAAAGGAATTAGTTTTACCTATTTACCTTTTGAGTAGTGTCTTGAAGATGAACAAAATCATCTTGATCCAACAATTCAATTCAGTGACTGGAGAAAATCCAATAGACACTTAGCTGATGAAATGCTGATGGTTTTACCAATGTCTTAGTGATTTTCCATGATTGCTTGTACTGTGTGTTACAATGCTTTCACTACGGTAGACCATAGGGTCCTGAGGCATGTCATTTATCGACAATGTTAAAAATTCTGTAACATATATTAAACTTTGTCCAGGAAATGTTAACAAACAATTGCATATGAAAATGTATATTTTCAGAAAAGACAACCAATTTCCCTTTTCTTTTTCACTCTCCCCAGTCTGATACATATTTAGTAGGGTTTAGTACTGAGCATCAAAAGAAACATATAACTATTATAACACTTTAAAAAAAAAAAAAAAAGGTATATAAATGATGGACATTGACAAAATGTTTTTTGTTTCTTTCTCATCATTTGATCATTCATCCTTGACCATGACACGCTTGAGTGACTATGACTAAAAAACCTCATTAGTGAGACAGTTGATTGGACACTGAATAAGGAGTGATTTCAGCTGTTGAATTGCAAGAAAATCACAGAAAAAAAACAATATGCCACGTCTGTCAAGAGAGCAGCATCTTCGTGCAATCGACATGTTGGAGACTGGACTAGGGCAGTGTACTGAGGCTCGTTGTCTTTAGTGCTCACAGCCAGTAATTACAAACCTGGCGAAATGGTATAACCAGACAAACTCTGTCAATGACAGGCCACAAACTGGGAGATCAAGAGTCACAACACCTGCACAAGATCGACAGATCATTTTGCAGCATCTTCATGATGTAATTTCTTAATCAGCACAGTCACTGCACCTGCTCTAAAACAGAGTTTGTCATTTTCCGATCACATCTAGTGACTTTTATTGAAATATAGGTGATAAGTTTCTTTTGATGCTCAGTATACATTCTAAAATACAAGAGCTGGCATCATGGGACACAAATATCAGCTTGTGTGCAAAATGAAATCCATTGTTTTATATTATGTAAGCCCTAGGCCATCATGCTTCTGATCCTGTATCCAAAAAAACATTGCAATATATATTCAGATAAATTGTGAATATGTACTCCTGTATTCCTGTCCAGATAATTAGTCAATGTGACCTTATTTGGGTATTTGACTATGCTGGTGAGCAGATCTATGGAGAACTGTTTGTGTTGACAACAACAGAGCAGTATGATGTATGATATTTTGCATGTGATCTTGAATAATGGAACAACTACATAGGGGACATTTTTTACCTGGGTTCTGTATTTATAGGGTTCTATTTATTATGGCTTCTATTAAAACCAAAGGGTTGTAAACAAAACCTCTGGGGGTTCTATCACACAACTGGAAACCCTCTTTTCTAAGTGGATGCCAGAACCATTATTAACTTAACTGGGATACTTACTTTATATTAGAATATCTTTATGTATGAAATATAACTTCAATATGCATTACAGTGTATACTTGTCTACATCCGTATCCCTAGCTTTCTTTTAATATTCGGAAATTCAATAAAACAAAGAAAGGTTGATGAAGGATTGTGACGGGATGGCAAAGGGTTAGAGAGAGACTCCGAGACAGTAGCTGCGCGTTTAATTCGGCTCTACGGCATCTATTTAACAAAAATAAATCAAACCACTGCTCACAGAACAAATTAAAAATACTTTTTTTAAAAAAAAATTTAGGAAATTACGACTAGTATATTAATCATTATTTTACAATATTGCTGTACTGTAACTGTACATACATTTTAAACGATTCTTTGGAAGTGATAGACGAATGAATGGTTCTTGGCTTGAGGTACTCTTTAGCAATGACAATTTGATCATGTTTGTCAAACGCCAATATATTTTTGGTGAGTTTACTTTTGTTGCCTATCGTAAACTCGCATTATGTTGTTGCTGGGCTGCGCTGTCCTGTAATAAATCTAATTGACTAGCTCCCTTGCAGAACCCGACGCTCGCGCTGACGAAACCGACAAATGGCCGAGACGTTCAAGAAGAGAAAGGAAACTCCTCCCTTCAGAAATACCACACACGGGCACCCTGCACAGCGCCATGGTCTCATGGATCATCTCTAGATTGGTCGTGTAAGTTCATGTTTATTATTATTATTATGATTCTTATTTATTTATTCTCCATTAATGCCACCATTTCTCCTTTCTCTGAATATAACAATAAGCGTTCGCGCAACAGACGAGGTGCGTACCAGAGGGCTTATTGCCGTGGACAGGTCACCAAAATTTAGGCACCTAATTCTTGCAGCCTGTGATAGAATAAACAAGGATAGGCTTACTGTCGAATTAGCAGTGTTTTTAAAAACTCCTAAATAAGCTAATGTATGCGCTGAAAACAGATATGTTATGTTCTGGTGCTGGGGAAGAATTAATGGGCAAATACTCCCAAACTGTAACGACGATCGCGATGCATTCTGAAGTGCTAGCAATGGCCATAAAATAAAAATCTATTTTGGGTGGGATTTTACACATGCAATTCTTTAAAGTCTGTTCGTGTTTTAGACATGCCATTGTTTGTATGTGTAGTGTGTCCTGTTGCAAAAGTAAAATATATTGTACATGCTACAGAACAGACTGTATACAACACATATTCTTTTGTATATTATATAGTACAGGCAGTGAAGAATTTCATAGCGCAGGTGGATAAATCATTCAGCTTGCTGTAAGGAAAATAGAAAACAAATATACAGAGAGGTATTAAATAAATATAGTTAGATAGATAGATGGGTGGATGGATGCGTGTCTTTGTGTAACATAATTGGTTTATTTTGATCTATCGATTACATGGACCTGACGTCAGTAGGCGCTGTTCAAAGTCATACTAGAATCACACGGAATAATTTCTTTATGATTGGTTTTATTGTTCCTGTCTCTCCATCATTTAGCACTCATTTTTTAATTACAAAAACGAATTACTAATAACAGTGTATAGTACAAAAATAATTTGTCAGCTTAATGCTGTGTAATTTAAAGGCAAATTACGTTTATGTTAAAGGCCCCCGGGCTCTAGTATAATAAACCCGACAGACAAAAACACCAAACGTGATTGGTAGATTTCTTCCCATCTAAGATAAAAAAAAAAAAAAAACAATAATAAATAAAACAAACCCCACAAAACTTCACATTGCGAGGTATTGTGTGCTTTCAACTATTCCCCCGCAAGGGAGAAAAACAACATTAAAACCTGTTTTGGTGTGGTCTGACCAGGAGTTATTTTTCCATTGTGTTGTTATGGTCCCGTTGTTTGGGAAACAATAGCTGGTTATAGCTCATCTACTGTTGGTGTCTGAAGTATGAAATACTGTTACATAAATATTTCTGAAGTGTATAGATACATAATTGATCACCTAACGTGACAGCGGATTCTTTTGTACAAAGCATTAAATATAATTTTAGATGGTCTTATATTTCATCCTCTGTGTAAAAATAAGTTATACAAAAAACATCGTGTAGCTTAAATTCTGTAGCTGGGATAACCCGATATGTTTGCATTTGAATTTAGTTCAGTTATGTGATCAGGCCGCGCATGCAGCTGTTGCTACCTGGTTGTTGCTGTATTTGTGCTACGCTATGCTAAACATCGACAGTAGGTTATCTGGATCAGAAACACGGGGGATGGGTTAGTCTGCTTTTAAAATAACAATTATTCAACTGTTATTGGGCTGACGATACATTCAAATATCACTATTCTCCTTAAAAATTTTAAAAATAAAACTAATGACATTGTATTTATTATATGACAAATAGAAGGCTGTGTGGTTCAGTGGTTAAAGAAAATGACTTGTAAACGAATGGTCGCCGATTCAGATTTAGGTAGTATCGAATTCTGTTGCCAGTAGAATTCAGTATGTCATTGTACAATTGAACCATGCTTGAGTTCAGAGCTAAGATTTTTTTAAAAATGGGTGTTATTTTCGATCCTGGGTTAACTTTTGAATCGCATGTGCTGAATACTTTCAAGATTCCCTTTTTCACCTTAGAAATATTGCCAGACTGCGTCCCATGCTTTCTCTGCCTGCAGCTGAAAAACTGACTCATGCTTTTGTTTTCTCCAGGATCGATTACTGTAACGCCCTGCTCCCTGGGGTGTCTAATAGCATCCTCACTAAAATGCAATTTGTTCAAAATTCTGCGGCCAGAATTTTGTCTCGGTCCCCTCTAGCGATCGCATCACACCTGTCTTGAAGGCCTTGCACTGGCTATCTATCAGGTTTAGAATTGATTTTAAAATTGTATTGCTGATTGCTGACATATAAGGCTCTTCATGGGCTAGCTCTGACTTATCTGTCAGATCTGTTATCTTTTTACACTCCCACTCGCAACCTCCGCTCTGCTGATCTCAGACTGCTGTGTGTCCCAACTGCTCGCCTGCGCTCTATGGGCAACAGGGCCTTCTGTTGCTCTGCCCCCAAATTATGGAACTCTATTCCACTAGAGATCAGGGATTCAGCTTCTTTGAGTGTATTTAAAGTTAATTTAAAGACTTAAGATTTTTATGATTGTTTTATTTCCTTGTGTTTTTTTATGCATAATCTGTTTATTTATTGATACTGTACTGTAGATGATTGCTTTTAAGAGCCCTATACAAAACAAAGTTTATTATTATTATTATTATTATTATTATTATTATTATTATTATTATTATTATTATTATTAAAAGCACAGAAGTGGAAAAGTTATAGCATGAAATCAACACGGCAGCAATGCAAATTGTTATTATTAGTAATATTTTGTATTTATTTTGTAATATCTGCGCTTTCTAAATAAACGCCCAGAGCTGGTAATTTTTTTTTTTTTTTTTTTTTTTGTGATTATTGTGTTTTGCTGTGTCTGGCCTGTCATGTTGTATACCTCTTGTGGGTTTACAGTTTTGTATAAAACCACTTACCATGAACTGCGTATGCCCATGTTATAGTATTAATGCAGCTGTTTGAGAATACCCTTGCTGCTTAAATGTCTAACTGAATTAATTCTCGTCCTTTTTTGATCCCAGTATGCCCAAAGACAGTGCTTGTCTGCCCTCCACGTTAGTAAATGTAGTTGGTGAACTGGACGTCATGAGCCAGTTCGATCACCCTAAACAGCGCAACAACATCCAACAAGTTGTTGATGCTCTCTCAGAACTGACCAAATAAAATTGCAAATGAACATATTGACTGTGTTTTATTTGTTTGCATCATAAATATTTGACACAACAGTAAATCCAACACAGCTTAAAAGAAAGGAGAGAATCTCTGACAGCACGAGCCTCCTTAGATCGCTCCTGTCCAATTGAAACTGGCAGCTGAGGTAACCTTCACAGTTGCCAAGTCTGCTTATAATAAGCAGAATTGGGCTTGTTTTTGAGAGTCCCTGGTTGGAACTTGCATAAACACCTATACTCTAACCTTCCCCATCTGTCTCATAGCAGGCAGTGCCAATTTTGGGAAGGAACTAATGCTGCACTTCAGTACGTTTCACCAGTATCCGCTACCTCCCTTTCAAGTGCCCACTACCCAAGCATGGTGTTGAATGCTTCCTCAGCAGCTGTCAGCAGTCTAGATGGGTAGGGTTTCTAAGCCAGGGTAGTATACGCAGCATTGCCTGAAAGAAGTGTATATATATATACACACACACACACACACACACACACACACACACACACACATACAGTGGCTTGCGAAAGTATTGACCCCCTTGGCATTTTTCCTATTTTGTTGCCTTACAACCTGGAATTAAATTGATTTTTTGGGGGTTTGTATCATTTGATTTACACAACATGCCTACCACTTTGAAGATGCAAAATATTTTTTATTGTGAAACAAACAAGAAATAAGACAAAAAAACAGAAAACTTGAGCGTGCATAAGTATTCACCCCCCCCCAAAGTCAATACTTTGTAGAGCCACCTTTTGCAGCAGTTACAGCTGCAAGTCTCTTGGGGTATGTATCTATAAGCTTGGCACATCTAGCCACTGGGATTTTTGCCCATTCTTCAAGGCAAAACTGCTCCAGTTCTTTCAAGTTGGATGGGTTCTGCTGGTGTACAGCAATCTTTAAGTCATACCACAGATTCTCAATTGGATTGAGGTCTGGGCTTTGACTAGGCCATTCCAAGACATTTAAATGTTTCCCCTTAAACCACTCGAGTGTTGCTTTAGCAGTATGCTTAGGGTCATTGTCCTGCTGGAAGGTGAACCTCCGTCCCAGTCTCAAATCTCTGGAAGACTGAAACGGGTTTCCCTCAAGGATTTCCCTGTGTTTAGCGCCATCCATCATTCCTTCAATTCTGACCAGTTTCCCAGTCCCTGCCGATGAAAAACATCCCCACAGCATGATGCTGCCACCACCATGCTTCACTGTGGGGATGGTGTTCTCGGGGTGATGAGAGGTGTTGGGTTTGCGCCAGACATAGCGTTTTCCTTGATGGCCAAAAAGCTCAATTTTAGTCTCATCTGACCATAGTACCTTCTTCCACATGTTTGGGGAGTCTCCCACATGCCTTTTGATGAACACCAAACGTGTTTGCTTATTTCTTTCTTTAAGCAATGGCTTTTTTCTGGCCACTCTTCCGTAAAGCCCAGTTCTGTGGAGTGTACGGCTTAAAGTGTTCCTATGGACAGATACTCCAATCTCCACTGTGGAGCTTTGCAGCTCCTTCAGGGTTATCTTTGGTCTCTTTGTTGCCTCTCTGATTAATGCCCTCCTTGCCTGGTCCGTGAGTTTTGGTGGGCAGCCCTCTCTTCCCAGGTTTGTTGTGGTGCCATATTCTTTCCATTTTTTAATAATGGCTTTAATGGTGCTTTAATGGTGCTTATATTTTTTTATAACCCAACCCTGATCTGTACTTCTCCACAACTTTGTCCCCGACCTGTTTGGAGAGCTCCTTGGTCTTCATGGTGCCACTTGCTTGGTGGTGCCCCTTGCTTAGTGGTGTTGCAGACTCTGGGCCCTTTCAGACCAAGTGTATATATACTGAGATCATGTGACAGATCATGTGACACTTAGATTGCACACAGGTGGACTTTATTTAACTAATTATGTGACTTCTGAAGGTAACTGGTTGCACCAGATCTTATTTAGAGGCTTAATAGCAAAGGGGGTGAATATATATGCACACACCACTTTTCCGTTATTTTTTTTTTAGAATTTTTTTAAACAGGTTATTTTTTTCATTTCACCAATTTGGACTATTTTGTGTATGTCCATTACATGAAATCCAAATAAAAATCCATTTTAATTCCAGGTTGTAAGGCAACAAAATAGGAAAAATGTCAAGGGGGGGGGGGGGGGGGGGTCAATGCTTTCGCAAGCCACTGTGTGTGTGTGTGTGTGTGTGTGTGTGTGTGTGTGTGTGTGTGTGTACCATACACACCATATATATTATATATATATATATATATATATATATTATATATATGTTATGATATGTTATGATAATAGAACACAACTTACGAACTCAAACTTATGAGAATAGAATAACAATACAAATACAAATAAGAATAATTTTGATGAATTAACTATGGACCTATTTCAAATGGAGAGTTCTTAATAGTCTTAATTTGCAGGTTGACCCACATCGCAGGAATACATTTTCCTAGAAGCCTGGTGTTTGAGATTTGCCGGTTTCAGTTTAACCTCGTTTGAACTCTTTTTCAGGGTGTCCGATACAGCTTTTCTGACACTTGGACGTCTCACCTGCAGTTGCCCTTTTTCTAGTTCAGCCAGGCAAAGTCCCTTCAGATTTACACCTCATTTACAGGATATCCTAGAAAACTAAAGTATTTATAAATGAATGTAAATACACATAAAAATTAAGAATGATTAAAAAGATGCATGATTTATATAAATGTTTATAATGTAAAGTAGGCTGTCTGGTCTACATATGAAACCTTTTAATAGGATTCGATGAGTATGCATTGAGGCAGAGTATGGAGGAGAAAATATGTAGTTCAGGGGTTTTCTGCAGAACTACATCTCCCAGAATTCCACAGGGTTGTAGAGCCAGAAGTGGAATCATCTGAAATAAATAAATTAGCAGGTCAAACTGTGTTTGAGTGGTCTGCGTGAAGTCTAAGGTTTGGAGGAAGCCTGTGGGGACAGGCCTATATTGAAGGTATTGTTATACTTTTGTTTGGGGACTGGTAAACAGCTGATCCATCCAGTTATAGTTTAGAACCTATTTACTAAGTTTAGTTAGCATGCCTTGGAGGAGTTAGGCTTTCGTTTTATTTATTTTATATTTGTGTTGTGTAAATAAATATACAGGCATCGCCCTGTTTACACCCTGTCTGCTGTGCCACATTGGTTCTGTTTGCACAAGAAGACAGTGTTAAAGGTCACAAAGCGTGGCAAAGCTACCCCACTTTGCCACATACGGTAGAGAATGCGGGCACATTTTTAAAAGTCTTTGTGTGAAAGAAGAAAAATAAGTAAAAAGGAAAACATGGAAGAGTTATTAAGGGCATTGATACAGGGCACTGCAGCACAACGAGGCCAACTGCCGACAGCGAGAGGCCAACTACAGTCAGTGAGTTACTGCAGCTGCCAGAGTTGCTGCTGCCAGTTTCCTGTGCATTGGAGCAAGAACTGCTGCTGCCAGGACGAGAGCTGCCGCTGTGTGCAGAGCCCGAGAAAAAGGAGCCATCGGCTACAGAAAAGGGGGAGGAGGTAAAGAGACTACAAGCGCACCAATCCAGCACTGCTGGGTCAGGTCCCTTGCTCCGTGCTCCTAGACACCCTTGTCGTTGTGTCTGGACCTTGTGTGGGTGGACCTAGTTCCCAGGTTGATGCACCACCATTCACAGTCGTTCACCTGGTCACCTACTTCACTCCCTCTGATGCCTCCCTCTGCGCTGTCATCACACATCTCTGGTGTTCCCCACTGCCTCCTGCTTTGTTCCCCCTGGTGGATCAGATGTCGCTGCGCACAGCAGTCCACGTCTGTGGTATTTGTACAACTTTAGTTATGTGGCTACAAAACATGAATGGTCCCTTGTGTGACCTGAGTCTGCCAGCTGGCTCTTTGGTATGTGAAGCAGGTCAAAGACATTTGAAAATGTGATTGTATTGAGAGTTGGTTTCATTAGAGTTTTTTTTTTTTGTATGGATTTCAGCGTAGAACTGTGATCTCATTTGGAAGTGCAAGAAAGGGTAATGAGTTCCTTAGGAACCCTTCTCCTTGGGCTTGCAGCAAAAAGACCTGTGGAACTTGTGATTTACAGCACTGGTTTGCAAACTGGTAATCTGGAACAATACAAAGATGAAGGAGGAATCTCGTAGGCAAAGGGGATACAGTAGAGGCACCTAGATGTATGTGAGCTGTTGCTGAAATGTAATATATTACCTGTCAGATTGTGATGGGGTACCCCCGCCCCGGGGTGTATTTTTGGTGTACTTTGCATAGTTTGGGTTATGATTCACGGGAGTTATTGTATATTGGTACGTGAGTACGGTGATGTTGGTTTGTGTGTGTATGGAATAGTGGTGACAGGAAGGCAGTTAAAATTCTCCCTATAAAAATACCTGGGAATTTAGCTGTAGCAGAGAATTGAATAAATAATTAAATGATTAATTAAGGCTCCAGCCACAGTTGTATAAATAGGGTGATCACATGTGAGAAAAGGGTTAGTGTGTTCAGACGTGGAACGAGGGTTGGGAGGTAAAGCGAAGGAAAGCTTGAAAAGTCATAACAATTGCTACTCGCGCTACTTGTTTATTCAGTGTCCATTTGTTTTGTTTGTCTGTTTTGGCCACTGTGCCGTTTTGTTTTGGAGTTCAGTGTTTGTTCCTGTTTTGTGTAAACCTTTTATTTTTGATTAATAAAGAAGCGAGCCCATTTGCTTCTAAAACCGCAGTACTGGCCTTTGTTGTTGGCTATTTCTTCCGGGTCTGAAGTCATCCACACAAGCCATCATGTGACACTCTGGGAAAGAGGCTTCATAACAACTGGCTTCTATTTTTATCTTGTAACTGGCAGAAATCACCCATTCCCCTATATATTTTTTACCATAGTAAAAGCATAGCAAACTGTAATAAAGCATAACAAACACATTGTAAAGCATAGAGGTGTGGCAAAATAAGTTAAAAAAAAAAAACCCTAACCATGGCAAACCAGAGTTAACTATGATAAATGAACAGTATAACCATAGGAAAATCATGGGAAAACTGTAAAATTCCTATGCAAATTTTCTGTAGCAAAGTAGACTGATAACAACTTCACATGCGCACACAGATAACAGTTGTAGGAAGTACATGACTTATGGGTAGCAGTTTAGATTATGAGGCATACATAACCATGTAATAACTTAGTAACTACCAATGATTCCTTCTCTTACATGTTAAATAGTGTGTAATAATTATGTCATAAGTGTGCGATTGCATGGACATGGCTCATAAGTAAATGTAGTTCACAAAGCCATTGTCTGTGTAATTGCACAGAAGTTAACATGTAAGAGCAGGAAATCTGGTTAAAGAAAAGGGCTTGTAACCAGAAGGTCCCCGGTTCAAATCCCGACTCACTCACTAAGTCATTGTGTGACCCTCAGCAAGTACCTTAACCTCCTTGTTCTCTATCTTTTGGGTAAGACATTGTAAGTGACTCTGCAGCTGATGCATAGTACAGACACCCTAGTCTCTGTAAGTCGCCTTGAATAAAGACGTCTGCAAAAAAAAAATATAAATAATAATAATAATAATAGAAGTGACAGGGAAATCTGCAAAACAGTTAAACAGTAAAGATAGTAAAATAGAAATACATTACTAGCCATACTCAAAATACTGTACATAATGACTGATCCTATCAATTGAGTCAAGGCACATGATAGTAATTGGCACATAAGGTTAACTGTGGAAGTAAACAGCACATTTTCCAACTAGCTGGACTGAGCCTGACCATTTTGTTTCGCTTTTTGCCTCGTACGGTACATTACTGAAAACGTTTTTTTATTTTGGCTGTCTTTTTTCAGAATGCCCATGTTGCATAAATATACAACATTAGGTGAAACCCAACTTAATATTGTTTAGGGTAATTTCAATTTATAAGCCACTGCATCGATATACAACACACACACAAGATCATAGAAATTAATTTACAGAAAAATACCAATTAAATGTTCTGATGAAAACAAAGTAGCCTAATTCACCTACAGTGTCTTGGATGTCCAGCTGTGTTCTATTTGGGATAAGGGATTCCTGTTCTTTCTTTCCTGAGGGTTGATGCTCACTTAATGCATGAGGTTTTCAATTCATGTGAAAATGAGTGCAATCTAGAGTCAGACATAACAGTGACTTAATGAGGCAAAACTATGTTGGTGGTAACCAGGGCTCTGAATTCTAACCTACACCTTCCCAATGTGTCTGGAGATTGGGGGACATGTTGATGGATGACTCCATCCTCCCACTTCAAAAGCTTCAAAACCCTACTCGCAACACTGCTTATGGTTACTGCTTCGTTACTGTGCAACATATCTATCTTCTTCCTTTGATGTCTGCTAATAAATACAGTAATAAAGGATATATTTTAAATCATTTACCAGTTGGCCGTATTTGCAATAATGAAATTAACCGTTTTTGACGAATATTTTTTAAATTAGATTAGATTTATTTAGATTATTGCTAAGATAAGAGGATGCAAGCCCATGACAACACATCTGTGGGACATTTAAAATCTCCCTCTAAGCTCATTGCTGTGCATGCAGACACTGTGGTGAATTGTACTTAAGTTGGTAATCTCTGACTAGCTCATAAATTGTTAGAGCCACATTTTTAAGTTTCTGTTTTCTTTTCTTTTTAGGCTTATTTTTGGCACACTTTACCCTGCCTACTACTCCTATAAAGCTGTGAAATCAAAGGACGTCAAGGAATATGTAAGTATCCTGAGCACTTCAAGGCAAAGGTGAAACTGAAATGATTTTGCATTTCAATTTGGGATTGATCCAAACAGAACAGATCCTGAGCACATATTTTAACCTTGCTGGAATCATTGCCCCAGTACATTGTGCAGTAAGAACAGCCTCATGTTTATAGAGCTGTATGTTATGTTATGTTCCAGTTATTATGGATGTGCTTCATTGGTAGAATGAACTTCTTCTTTTCCTCTGTGCAGGTAAAATGGATGATGTACTGGATTGTATTTGGACTTTTCACAACGGCAGAAACCTTCACAGATCTCTTTCTGTGCTGGTGAGTGCAGGGGCATCCAAGAAAGGGACTTTACAATTATTCATTTAAACAAACCTGTTAATGTTCTTGGGGAAATCAGCAACACTGTAATTATGTTTACCAGGGCAAATTGGAGAGATGATTTTACAGTTTTGCTATACCTTTCCCATGCAGATGTCATGCATTGCCCAACATTTACAATTATTTATCATGCTTTCTATATGCTTTACAGCAGTCTGCTCCTACCATTGCAAACTGTTCTAAAGGTACAGTTAAACATTACAGATTTATAGCAGTACGGTACAGTACACATATACAGTATATATCAGTGTTCTTCATTGCAAGGCCTGCGGGCCACTGGTGGCCCCTGGTAGACTTTAGTGCAGCCCCTGACATGCGGCCCCCGACAATACACAAATGTGAAAAAGGCAGTGTGATGGCCCTCACACTGATGTCTTATCGGCAAAAGTGCCCCCCCTCTGAAAATTAATGAACAATACTGGTATATATGCTTTAATATTGCACAGTTATAAAATTGTACAGCAGTACATACCTAAACTTAAACAGTTTGCAATGATTTTGAGCAGTTGCAGTTATTCAAATATTGCACTGTGTGTAAGGTGCTTTGACCTGAGAAGTTGCTCTTTGATTCTTGTTGCCAGCCATAGACATAATGTGATGTGAGAGGGCGTCTGTCTTACCAGCAATACAAATAGAAACTTGATCCATAGTCGCTATTCACCAGTTTGCAAGTGTTTATTAAAATAAAGGCATTATGGATGAACTTTAGACAGTATAGGTCTATGGCTGGCAAATAGAACTGAAGAGCAACTTGGGGGGAACAGTGTATACCGGTATGTAATTTCAAGTACTCAGAATGATTGCAAACATATGAAAAGGTAAGGAGACAGTCTTTATGTTCACTGTTCATATTGTGTGGATATGCTGTAGGACTGTGACATTTATCTCTTGCTTCATTGTATTCACATTTGTAAATTGTTGTCACACTGGAACCTCACTGTAGTGTCTTATGCCTCGTTTCCACTTCCTGGCACTGCAGGCTTCAGCTGCCCACGGCTAGCTGCCCTAATCAAAAGTGTTTCAGTGCTTTTTTTCCAAACCTGGCCAACCTCGGAAATTCTTGCCATGTGTCAAAGGTCACTGGGGGATTGTGGGATCATATTGTTTTGTTTTAAAGAACCCAGCGGTAACACTGCGTACAGAACAAAGCAGTCTGAGCCATGCAAGCTGAAATTGAAAGAGCGTTTACTGCTGTTTTCATTACGGCTACATACGATTTTAGACACTCTTCTCAAGACCTAAATGAATAAACCCTTCAAAAGAAGATGGATGGAAAGTGAAATGTAAAACAATAATGCATTGTAAAGAAATGCCATAATAACCTATGCAGCTCATTTTGGCTAAGGTTGCTTAGTTTTTATATATCAAGTTTTACGTGTTTCATCATGGCTGTAAACAAAGAGTTTAAATACCCCTATATCAATATAGACTATCTTTGGTTTGGCTACATCGAGCTTGAGACACAAAACCTGACCAGATAGCCACACTCAGCCTCTTGGGAGAGCAGTGGAAGCACCTTGTTTTGTTGCCATGGCAGCTGTGAAGTGCCAGTGACATTCCAGGCTTACCTGGTGCAATAAGTAAATATATCAATTTATTTTGCCTTTCAGGATTCCGTTTTATTATGAACTCAAAATTGCCTTTGTGGTGTGGCTGCTGTCCCCCTACACCAAGGGATCCAGTGTTCTTTATAGGAAGTTTGTGCATCCAATGCTGTCCTCGAAGGAAAAGGTAAGATTTTTAAATAATAATAATTTTTTAATAATTTGATTATTGTTTTTACATGGTTTACTTGTACCAATTATTATTATTTAAATGTAAGTGGAGGTGCAATTTTGTGACCATGGACTGCGCTACAGAGGTCAATAGATGACCTTTGTAAATAAGATTTTATATCTGTAAATCAGTAAAAACAACTGGAACTATAAACACAGTTTGCAACAGAGAGAGAGAGAGAGAGAGAGAGAGAGAGAGAGAGAGAGAGAGAGAGAGAGAGAGAGAGATCCATTCAAACAAGGTTTTTTTCATCTCAGTGCTTTTGTTCTATTCAGTTTTATATTTCATTTAATAAGCTGTGGCAGGAGAAGCATTGAGAAGTCAGGGTGTTGTTACCTGGCAACATACCAAAGAAAGTAAAAGCAGCAGCTTTTTGAAGGAGGCACTGTTTCTATAGAAGGGGCTGTATTTCAGCCATTCACCCCGACATATTTTAGCATAAAACTGAACCTGATTGTGGGATATTGCAGCTTTAAGTAGGAGTGATTGATTTTAGCTCTGCTACCGTGTATAAATGGTATGGTTTCATATTATTTTCAGGTCATACCAAGTCATATTATTCGCTGATTCCAGATTGCTGCTCTAATGTGTTGAAGTTAACCACCCTGGCTTATGTTCCATAAAAAATGTCCCGTAGGTCTTGTATGAATAATACACAAGTCTCGTGAATATTTATTGCGCTGCTTAGAATTCTTACACACGAATTGGCATAGATTTATCCTGATCCTGATGTCTCAAATGCATTTTTCCATAGTAATGTACGCTAAATGCCAACCACCCTTCTTCTTGGCAGTTATATAGTAGTCCAAGTGTGGGGGGAGACAAATGTTCCTCAGCTTGCAAATTTCATGTACCATAAATACCTATCAAATCCCATCAATCCCTAGGAAAGAGAATGCAGTGTGGCAGGTTTCTATCAATGGGATCTCCCACTTGAATCAGAGTTGGAGGCTGCTATAATTAAGCGATAGAACCCTGATTAGAGGTCATTATCGTCTGGTAGTTAACCGTGTTGGTAAGAGTACAGCACAGACAAGGTCAAGTACTGATGTAATGCCCAGTAATTGGTTTATTGTAGTTAGAAACTGGTAAACAGTGCCTTTATTGTTATTTTCAATTTTTAAATTTCATGTGTCTCTCTTTTCTATATTTGTCTTTCCTTAGGTTTTGTACTTAATCATTGTAAATTAGAAAACATATCTAAAGGGATGGTGAGTATAATGGGCAAACTGAAAGAGAAGCAATTAAGAACAGGCCTACGCTGGGCCTAGTGATGACATTGTCAGTAAATGTGTGTTTGAGTTCCCAACCATTGCAGGGCACAAGGAAGCTAGCAGTTTCTGAAATTTCCATTAGGTAAGGCAAACTTTTAAAATTAATGGAAAGTAATAACACAGCAGTATTATTTTTTGTTTACTCTCAGGAAATAGATGACTATCTCTGCCAAGCAAAAGACAAGAGCTACGATGCCCTGGTGCACTTTGGGAGAAAAGGCTTGAATGTGGCGGCTACAGCTGCAGTAACAGCTGCTGCGAAGGTAACAGTCACAGACTCTACACTCAGGAACTGTATCAGCATGAAACAAACTATTGAAGCGCAGTGCAATAAATTTTGATAAAACTAAAGTTATCAAGAGCATCACATTCCAGTGGAAACTGACTGTGTTCTACTTTTTTCACAATCTCATATTTACTTGTACATACAGTGGATACATGTAGTGCTGATCTGCTTTTTAAGATGGTACTTGTAGCTCTAATTTTGTATTTACAGTCCTGATGGGCAGGGAATACCAACATACCTGCTTCATATACAATGGAGTTAAACTTAAACGTGTTATTTCAATAGAGGGTTTTTTTGTTTTCATATGGATAGTTTAGAGTACACTGACACAATGCCTGGATGCTGATGTTATCCTTACATTAATCTAATAGCTGGATGCATGTGAGTCATAGTTTATTCATCAGCGGCAGCCTGAAAGATAGTGTTATGAGGTCACAGCGAGACTAGAGACTCATTAACATCAGCTCTTTTCTGCATTATTTTTGAGAATCAGTGAATACCGTCATCAGTCACAGACTGACAATAAATAGCATCCCACACTATATAATCCCTTTCCCAAAGGGCTGATCATGCACCACCAATGGATCACATTTTTTGTGTTCCCTGAAATGGCCACCACAACCTAAAAATAAGTATTTACAAATTACTGAGATTGTCCTTTACTGCTGGTAGTCATGTGGTTATTTTTTTAAAAGCCCTATTTATCATACTTTGCTAGATGTCCTGATGCTGTTTAATGACCTTGAATTTTATTATACTTGATTTAATAAATGTACATATACAGTAGTTTTAATGCTTTCAAAAATGGCGTGTAATCCGTTCTATAATATTATATCCTCATTTAATCTGCTTATTTTTTAAATGAAATGTTTAGAGGGTGTATATGGTTGTATTTAAAGTTCAAATGCTGTAATTTTTTAAGCTCATCCTTATAGCTTGCACTTGGTTGCTGTTGAAACACAGTATAGCCTTGGGGCAACAGTAACTCACACTGTAGGTATGTGTACTGTAGCTCAAAATCACTTTATATGTGAGTATAGCAGTTTGACTCTGATAGAAGCTGCAGTGCAGAGGTAGCCTTCAGCCCTCATTAAATACACTCAATAGCTTTCTGTTGATTGCTGGAAAAAGTATAACCGAAGCATGGCTGAGTGCTGTCATGCAGAATGGCGATTCTTGTCAGTTGATCAGGTTAAAATAAAATGAACACACCGGTGCCTGTCGACGCTTCTGCAGTTTCAGCAAACACTTCACATTTCTTTGGCCTCCTTCGAGCAATTCTATAGACTGCAGGTCAGCTCTTTGGACCACAGCAAACAGCTATGCAGCACCTGACAGAGAAAGTGTGAATGCTGAATTAAAATAGTTTTTATTATACTTGAAAAACTTGAAAATCTAATTGAAATAGCTCAATCATTTAGTAGCAGCAACCCTGTATGTATATTATATTATTTAAAAACTACTTGGTGTTGAAAACAATAACGTGCTGGTTTTAGGCAACCTTGCATTCCTTAAATACCCATACTGTCTCCACAAATTCATACTGAACTGAAGTGGACCCCCACAGACATAGCAGCTAATACATTGGAATGTATATAAATTTCAATTTGCTGCCATTATTTTAAAGTGTGAACCAAATAGTGGGAATACATTTTTAGAAACACACACATCTTTCAAGTTCCTTGCAATTAGTATAAAGAAAATACTGATTACCTGTAATAAGTCTATTTCTTAAAAACAGACCTAACCTATAGCTGGTGTTTGTTCAGAGACGACTAATAGCCAGTGATTGATAGCAGCATTACATTGTGTCCTGAGGAGCTACAGTGAATAGTAGCGTGCAGCATGTGGAACGGCAGACGTAATCATGGAGGTTGTGAAGCTGAGAGTCAGGGAACACCTAGGATTTTGAGTGGGACTAGCCCTGGGTTTGTGTCCAGGCATGTTCAACATAAGCCTAATTAACCAACCCCTCCGGGACATGGTCTGTTGCCATAATAACGGATTGTTCCTCACAGGTATCTCACCTTCTTGAAATAATCAAGCATGGCGACTTTAAAGAAGGGAAGGTAACCAGCTGTGTGAAGCACTAACTCCACACTAATGTCTTCATAGATTTTTTTAAAATATAAAGCTCAAAATGAAACTGTTAGCTGATCCATCTGCAACGCATTACAGTGCAGCCCTGATAAGATTTATCAGCATTAATTACCAAACACATTCTTCAGTCCTTTTAGATTGAATAGAATTAGTATACCAATTGAAAGTGAGGCATTGCATCAACAGTCTTTCCTGGGTGAATTCTACATCAAATAAATATATCCACAGACTGTTTATAAATAAATAACCACTATGCTAGATTTCAGCCTGATCAGAAGCACATTGCATATGTAGATAAGCACAGACAATATGCAAGCTTCCCATCCACCTGCACGTTTTAACAAAAGTATCCTTTTTTAGTATTTTTAACAAAACATTTTTTATCCCAAAATGATGTACTTGAGTGATTCATACCTGTTAAATGAAGTTCCAAGTAAGTTGAAGATGGATAGGTTCTGGAGAATGCCCTCACAGAAGACATTATTGAACATCTTCAGCCACCACAAATAGTCATTGCTTTGCACAGATGAAAAAGTGTGGCCACCCATCATTAATGCCAAACCTTATTTGTTACCTGCATAAAACCTAGTCACAGCTGGTTTCACAGACCCTGATTAGTATTAATCTTGGACAATCTTACCTAAGGTAATATTAGGTAGACCAGTTAGAGTCATATGCAGCGTTGATTTTTTTATAAGGAGTCTGTTGGATATGTAGGTAAATGCTGAATACTGGAGCACATTTTTCCTTGCACGTCTACACTGTTTATATGCCCTGTTGTTACAGATCCTCCACATGTGGCTGCAATATTTAAAACCTGGCCCCTGAAAGACAAGATACGGGCAGTTTAATCAGCACGTGATGTTGCCGGGGTTAATGTCTGGGTGACTGTAAGACGAGGCAGTGGTTCAGATCCTTACAATGTGCTGGCATGTTGACGCATCCTGCATTGTAGTGTTGTGCTTGAATTCCAGCTCTGCCTGTCTAAGGATTGCAGTCAGGCATGGCATCAGGGTCTGTGTTAGTGACTCGTCTGTGTTGGTGACTCGTTCAAAACTACTTGAATTGCAGAACAGCAATTTGTTCCTTTTGTTTACTTTTATTGTTTAATGAATTAATTAATTAGTTAATTAATTAACAATGCTTTTTCAACCAATAAAGCATTTTTTAAATATTGTTTTTAACCCTATGCACCACAGTTGATTTTGTGATCAAGCGCCAATTGATCTGTTTTAACCATGGAGAACCCATTGAGACTGATGTCCCTTTTAGACTGGAGATCCAGATAGCAGTCCCCACAAGGGACTTAGGCATCTGTGACAGCCAAGTGGGATTATATGTAATGAAATCTGGCCGAGCACTTCCATTCTGTAAATGTTTCATTTCCTATGCCATTTAATCTTAGCAGTGTCTTTGGGATCAAATGTCACTGACTGCAAAGCTTGTTGTAAGGATCCTTTTAAGAGCTGTTTAGGGCATATACCTTTTAATGTCACACATTGAGCACTGCCACTGTAGATTAGGGACTGGATGGTACAGGTCGGCTCAGTCTAAAAGAGCGAGACATTAGTGAAGCATCACAACATTGTATGAAACCGGAAAATATGCTGGACCGTGTAGTTCAGAAGCAGTGAAATAAATGTTACATGAAAGGTGATAGCCTGTGATTCGGTGTGTGAAGCCTCAGTGTTCATTCTATGGATTGCCCACTACAGTCAGGCCTACCCTTGCAGCTCCACCCACAGAAAAGATTCATTACATTGTCAGTAATTAGAAAAAAGCTGGTTTATTAATGACAGGAAATGTGTTACAATAACAGCAAGCATTAACCAAGTATGGTACCAGATAAAAAAAATAAATAAATAAAAAAGTTAAATGCTTGTTTGTTATGCCATGTGCTTCTTTCAAAACTGCAGTAGAACGTGAATGAAAAATACCATTGTTTTTATTATTTCACATACCAGTAACCCTGTAGAACAGATATCTCTTTTTTTTTTTTTTTTACCTTTGCTTAATTCAGATGATACATTCAAATGACCATTAAGCCCTATACCCTCAGCTCATATTGATGAAAAATACATATTTATTGTATACATCACTGTGAGGGGCCTGGTAAATACCATGCTGTGTTTAGATTGTGTAGTTGTGAGTTTTTTAAATTGTGTGGAACCAGGGGAATAGGCTGCACTGTATAATAATAATAGGCATTGTGGGCTGAACTGTGCTTGAGGAGTGTCCTTTCCCTTTGCTTTAAGTAAAGAGATGCATTGTTTATGCATGTCAAATCGCATGTTGATTTTAATTCAACTCAGACGACATAAAATTACATCTTGATGCTGACTGAAGGGGCTCTGTCAGGTGAAACAAACAGACGCCATCTTTGCTTCATGGATGTAAAAGAGAGATCTCACACTGTACCACGGGGTGTATCGAGGTGACCTTCGTATGAACCAGATAGCAATGCAACCCTTACAATTCATCACTGAATTAACCCACAGTCAGTATTGTACGTGTGTCATCAACCATGTTAAAGCGGTCATCTATTCTAGTAGCCTGAGCAATGGCACTGCACAGAATACAGAGCCTTCTTGTTGGGGGAGGTGCTGTTTTCGGCTACTATTAAGATGAAGAACTGAAGAGATGCAGTTAAACTGTGCTGCACTCATGTGATGCTCAGAAAAAGCCTGGGTGCATAAAATGACTTTCAATTATATGGGATCAAAGGTAGACTTACTGTTCTGCCAAACTGAACATTAAGATTTGGACCAGGTCCATTTGCATGGACACAGCTACTCTGATACAGCTCCATATGAAAAAGCTAGCAGTTCTTTACAGTATGTACCTACATATGAACTGTTATTGAACTGCACTGAAGAGATCATGAGTTCATAATGCATTCTTATTTTAATGGGCGGTGCAATTGATAAGACCTGCATAATGAATCTGCAAAGTATTTTAAGAAATTCCAAAATAAACTAAAAAAGTAATGTTAAAGAAACATATCCAAAAAAATAAATAAAATAACTGTCTGTGTTCAATTTTGTGGTTTTAAAAAATACACTTACCATTTTTTATTTAAAAAAATAAAGATGACACAACGGCCTGATTATTGGAGTCTATAAATAGTTCTGATTAGTTTATGTAATGTACTGTATCAATACAAAACCCTCATTACATGTCGTTTCCATATTAAATTACTTTCCTGTCTTGCAGCGTGAAGTGTCATTTTGTTGATATGTACATGGCCTGTGTGATGCAAGTTCTCCCTAGAGCATCTGTCCTCGGGCTGTAGTGAATGCACAGCTGCAGAAGGCAGAGATGGTATTTCTTACTGTTGCAATGAATTGAGGGCTGCTGTGCTTCAAAGATCTGTGGAACGCGCTGACCTCTAATTTTTAACTGTTCTGTGCGTCAGGGGCAGGGAGCACTGTCGGAGAGGCTGCGAAGCTTCAGCATGCAGGACCTTTCAACTATTCAGAGAGATGAGGCCGGACCTGTCCCCAGGCCGGTCCCGTCAAGGACACCTACCGCACAGCCAAGGTCCAGAACCACTGCTAGGAGCAAATCAGAAACAGCCTCAGGTATGTTTCCATTGTTCGAGGTAGTGTTCGTATTTAGCATCATATTGTGTAGAGTGTGTATGAGGAAAACTGATGCCGTTATAACTTCATGTACAAGATCAGTTCACATAAGGGCTGATTCTTGACAAAGGGGAGGCATTCCAGTTTTCACGCAGTGAGTGCAGATAACTGGATCTTGGACACCTATAAATGAACAAATGTGGAAATTGCGTGACAAAACAACCAAAAAAAAACCCATCTGATTTCCAGGTTTCTGTCCTGCGGCTAGGAACACAGTAAGCGATGACTACAATCCCGTTACAACAGTTTCTTAAAGTTTGAATCTGTAAAGTAGCTCACAGCCAACAGAGTTTATTTAAAGATGTTTACAGCAGTGGTTCCAGCCTGAAGTCGTTCACTCCTGAACACTTTTCCAGATGCTCTTATTTGATTTTGCACCTGGATGTAAATGGTATATTGGTGTCTTCACTGAATGTTTAGTGTCTTCAAGCAAAAAATATATGTATTAGAATTCCTCCATGCAAATAATTTATCTAGAGGGCCTACGGCAGGCTTCTGTTTCAGCAATATAGTACTAGCAGCTGAGCCGCAAACATGCTGAATTCTATTGATTTATGAACTAGAGATCCAAACAAAGTGGTATATTACTTTATGTTGAAGTATTAAACTGAATAATAATTAAAAAGGTTACACATGAATGGTGAATGGTAGTTAAAAAAAAAAAAAAACATATGTAATAAGTAACTCATAGTTGTATGAATATTGTCAATAATAACCACTAATAACTTTGACTGGTGATTTAAAGAGTAAGTAGAGGGGTTCTGAGAAATATAATGTGTTATGTAGCCACGTGTTGCAGAAAGTTCACTTTACCAGAAGTGGATCTGAAGAAGAAATCTTGAGATGTAAATAAATAAGTAAATACATCAGATCATGTGATAAATGCATTTAAAAGCCAGGGTCGCAATGTATTTTAGGCTATCGCATTCACTTTTTTTTTATTTTTATTTAATAAGAAAATGCTCAGTATATTGTATTTAATTAATTACGCATCCCCCCTGCTCTAGCTTGTATACACTGCTCTAACTGCGGCCTCTTCTCAGGTGAGGTAAGCACGACATTTTGAGTGAAAAAATGGCTAAGCTACTAATACACGTTGCAGCTTGGACACCAGCCAAAACTGCATCCTTTATCCTAGATATCAACTTCATCCCTTTTTTATAACAATGAAGCAGACCCTAAACTCCCAGGCAATGTCTCTACAAAGCTAATAGATTGCATTTAAAGAGATTCTAGTTTGCTGAATCTGTGTGTGTGTTCAAGTTTTGATTCGCCCGGGATGGCTGTGACATGTATGGGAGTTTTTTTGTTTTGTTTTGTTTGTTTGATTGTACATTTAATGTTTACCCCTTTTGGATTGTCATTGTCTTAGCAACACCTCAGCTAATCCATAATTTTGGCAGACCACAGTGAAACCGATAACAATGACTGCTCAAAGTTCTGTTTGCTGTAATGCTGAGGTTACGCTTTAAATGAGTTTGCTTGGACAAACTGACACAAAGTCTGGGGGGGGGGGGGGGGGGGGGGGGGGGTTAAGTGTGTGTGATTTCTGTAAATGTGGTTCCATAGCATCGCAGACTTGTGTGTGTGTGTGTGTGTGTGTTTTCAGCTTTCCTATTCAAATATATTTATTTAAACAGGATATTACCCTTGATTTTCAAGGGGGTCTTGGCAATAAATTGTGGCCTGGAAATAGAAGCATATTTCATTAATTTTGGTTTTCCTCACAGTCATTCCTTTAGGATTTTTTTCCCAGTCCTTGCAACAAATTTCTGTTAATGTTCTGAAAAAGTAGATTTTATTAAGTAGTCACCTTTTTGTTACAGCCCATTAACATGTATATCTATAAGTAAACCCTGTAAAAACTCAGGCTGTTATGGGTTTGGCTTCTAAACTCTCAGATATAATTTTACAGCATTACATTACATATGCTTGGGAACATAACTGGAATGTACACTATTTCTTATAGTTTGGCTGTTGAGCCACTCTTTCTTTCTAACTACTGAGCTTTTTTTTTTTATCTAGACAAGTGTGAAGAGTTACAGATTCGTGAGGTATATATATATATATATATATATATATATATATATATATATATATATATATATATATATATATATATATATATATATATATATAATTTTAAAGCTGAAACACACACACACACAACACACACACACACACACACACAAGTCTGCGATGCTATGAAACCACATTTACAGAAATCACACACACTTAACACTTTCCCCCCCTTAGACAGCATAAATATATAAAGTGACATCCTGTTTCTGTCAGTGTTATTGTTTGTTTGAATTTATTCCAGTTTGCCTTTCTCATCATTTTCCTAAAGCCTAACCTTTCAGGGCTCAGTTTTCCTGTTTCCGATGTTTTGCCGGCATGAGATAAGCACAAAAAGTGTGCCCCGGTGGACCTCTGAGCCGGTTGCCATTTGGGAAGCATTTAAAACATTTTCACTGCATAGGTTTGCAATTAATGTCAACCTAAAGGCATGAAACATCAGTTTGTATTGCATTGCAAAGTCCTTTGGACTGTTTAGGGTTGGTTGAGAGTATGTGAGCAGGAGAGTGCATGCTGTAACTAATGGCCTTTGTAGCTCAAAAAAAAAAACGTGATGTGACTTTTAATGATGTTTCTTTCCTTCCTCTGCTCTGTGGAAACATGCTGGAACTGCTACCGTGTAAGTGTAATAGGAATGCTTTGAATTTTAGAGGTGCTTAAATACAGGGCATTACTAGTGTGCTATGCTCACTTGAGTCGTAAACAGAGTGCATCGCAGAGTGCTGTGACTTTGGTTTGGTGCTGTGGTTTACTTTACTATGCTACATTCATTACATTGTTCAGAGCTGGGCTACTAACTGCTGTGAACTGACAATAAAACAAACCATCAAAGGGGAGGTTTCAGATGCAGCAAACAAATAGTGCAAGTTGATCAAATAAAATATGGTTGAACATAGGGACCGATGCCACCCCAACAAGCACAATTTCACCTTGCTTAGTGGACAGGATCCCTGAGGCTACTGCAATTCAGATTCAAACCTGAATACAGCCATACAGAGGCTCAGTAACTTAAACAACCTGGTGGGCTTTCTGACTTGATAAGTACTGGATAATGCAGGTAGTAGCAGCTGGGTCTTTGCACTGTAGTCTTAACAGAACTGCAGACGGTGCGATATTCAGCGTGGACTGGTTTTCAAAGAACACATCAAAATGAATGACTGCTTAAGTGCTTGATTATTTTCCATTGGACTCACATTAGGAATTACTGATTTGGGAAACTGCACTTTATTGTTAATAAAAGCCCTCCTGTCCCTCCCGCTGTGTTAACACTAGAACTATGATGAGGTGGAGAAAGGCAGACCTTCTGCAGTTTTGTATTGCATTGTATACACAATGGATAGGTAGCCCTAATTCTTTGTCTGAAAAAAAAAAAAAAACTTAAATGTATTTGCTGTTAATAACATATAGGGCCCAATTGTGCTCTGCCTGTGGGCAGTAGGTGGAACTGCCCTGTAGTCATTGTTTACATTGCTCACTGTTACCCCACTCAAGGAGGCTGTACAAATGAATTGTAGCTAATTACATAGTTTGTGTGTTTTTTAAATACTCTCACCTGCAGTAAACCAGGAGTATTAAAGGAGATAGGAGACTGCAGTGTTGTGTGCCTTCACCCCTTGATAAATGCTCCTTACACAGTTCTTTCACTGTTAGGGAGTGGTGCAGTGACAGTGGCTCCTGAGTTTCATGCATTGCGCAAGCTTCCTTTTTTTAGGTTGCACTTTAACCTGCAAGTGCTTTCCATCGCAGCTGTCCCTCAAGAAGGAAACAGCCATGAAAACTCTCACTTTGTACATGATCATTGTCCCACACTTCTGTTGTATAATACACTGTTGTACGTTTGTACAGGCACATTCACAGGGAAGCTAATTAATTGATAACTTTAGGAGTCAGTCGACCAACCCTCATTCTCTCAAATGTTTAACATGCCTTTATAAACATTTAAAATGTCAAGGCGGAGGGGGGATATCCTGTTTTAATGCCAGAAAACAGGTTATGGAGATGTCACAAAGACGGCTGCAGTGGGTGACGTCAGACCAGAAACAGGAAATAAACAACAGAGAGAGGTGGAGTTTGGTAGAGCTGAGCGAATGGCTTCACTCAGCATTTAATGAGTGAACAGAACAGACAGAAAATAAACGCTTGTAACAAACAAAAAACAGAGGACACGGCAGTCGTCACCAAAACAAAAAGACAAACAAAACAGACTATACAGACAAAACATGGTGAACTTCTTTTTAACAATTATTATTATTCTCTTTACCTCCGTCTCCAATCCCATTCTCCACTCACCGAACACACAACCCCGAGTGGGTGAAAACATGTAGCTTTTATGCAGCTGTACTGAGACTCAATTGCTAATCAGTCTTTCAGTTGGAGTCGCGGTACAACTGCATGTGAATTAATAAAGTGCACTTCCTCGTGCTCACATATTATTACGTTTTACTTGCACGTGAAGTGCTGTGCAATCCTCGTGCCTAAATACAAATATACATTTTAAACACTTGTGTTATACAGACCCGTTTATATCCCGTGTACCAATGACTATACACCAACATTAACACACAACGTATAACACAAAATACACACAGGTGCTGGCACTTTGCCACAGGAGTCCTTAAATGTTATTCTTGACATCTAGCTATTGATTTCTGATTTGGTGAATAAAGAATATATATATGAAGCTGGCTTTCCTGCTATTTCTGAATGCCTCCTTCCTGTCTACTGTGCAGCTTCTACAGACACTGTATAGAGGTGTATTATATTTAGTATCATCCCAGGTTATATTAAACCCAGGATTGAATATCCCTGTGCCACCCACTGAGCATTCTCCAGTATTGATTGAGTGTGGCACATTGGCTTTGCATGAGGACATTTAGCACATTTATACTGCCTTAATAAAAGAGTATAATATTTCACAGTAACTGTCGGAAGGTTCTATAGTTATTTGTTAGAACAATAGTCCATCTCATTTTAAAAGTAGCTTTCCATTTAAAAAACAAACAACAAAAAAAAAAAAAAAACTTTTTTTGTTGATTCTTTAACCTTTACTAATATGGTTGTATATTGACACTGACTTTGGAACAAGCAACAGTAAAGCTGTGAAGATATGCTTCGGAAGCAGTCCTTTCAAACTTAAGATTCTCCTTGTGATCCTGTGTGGTGTGAGATTTATATATGTAACCAATTCCTTTTTTGAATACGTAGCCTCTGAAAATGGGAATTAAGGTGATGAAGTTGACACCACAGAGTACGAGGTGTTAAGCAACGAGCAGTGTGACGCAAAGGAACCTCTAGTGCACCCTCACAAAGATGCTAATGATGATATAAAGGAAATTAAGCCAGAACCGCGACCGCTCAAGAGAAGGGCTCCAGAGGTACATGTGCTGGCTGTGTGGTGATGCTTGTTAGACACTCGAGTTCCCTGACTAACCCATGCCATCTCCACAGCTCTGTTTGGTTTTACACTTACAACCACAGCACAGCTGCCAGGGGTCCTCCAGTTTTACTTCTGTTTTTTGGGGGATTGAAAGGAGAAAAGCACACAAAAGGCAAACAATGGAGTCTCTTATACACTCGTCAAATGTTTAAATGTCAACATTAACAGTAGTAAATAACAGAATTTGAGAGTAGGCCCCCATGCGTGAAACAATCACAGAACTCTTAATATCAATTAAATTTCAGTTCAACTCAATGTATTTTATTTTGTGCTTTGTATGTCAATAATAAGATATCGAGGAGCATGTACTTGAACTCAAATTATTTTAAACTGATTGTGTAAGTTTTCTGTACTGTAAGCTAACCCAGAACTATAAAAACACCCAGTGGTTAATCTGTGCCGGATCCGAGATCTGGTACCTTTCTGACTGACAGGTGACAATGATACAGTGAAGAGCTGTATATAAATAACAATACCACCCCTCTTCCTTAATTATAATGTCCACTACCTTTTTGTGTACACATTAACCCCTGGTTGCAATACTAAAAGAAATGTATATGTTACACTAAGAGTCAGGTTTCGGTCAATAAGCATTTCGCTATTTGAGCATTTACGGATTATCAAAGAACGAAATTAAAGGTTATTTCATTTTTTGAGCAAATTATTTTACTCAAATTGCGAAATGGAAAATCCCAAACAAGCAACGATCGCAATAGAAAAGAAGAGAGAGCTTCTTTGGTCTTTGAGATAAGCAATATAACCAAATTGTGAAATGTGCTTTGAGCAGATGCACAGTTCCAGAAGAGATTTGAAGATGCTGCTCAATCTGCTAATACCAATTAATTGCGGGGTGTTAAAAATGAGCATCAAAGTTAAATACAAACTTTTTAATAGAAATGTTGAATGAACATAAAATTAGCAGATTATTTTTTTAAATACACATAATTGATTCATTACTTATGTGTTTATTATTTAAGCAGGAAGTTAACCCATTTCGACTGTGGCCTCATTTGCATGGGGGTCATGGTAAGCAATTTAGGAGGGTAGTGACCTCAAACATTAACCTTCAAGCGAGTGTGGCAAAGTCATAGAGGGGTACTATATAAATTAGAGGAGGTTAGGATGTAGAACCTCCAGTCTAGAATAATTTATACAGTATGGTGTGCATTATATTTGGGATTTTAAAGTTTGGGTGTAATTTGGCAGGTAGTCTGGAAAGACAGGCATGATATTGGGTTCTAGAAACTTCTAGCTGGCCTCTGTTGGTTGGTTTGGGGAACAGGAAGTTCCACCTCCTAGAAAATCAAAAGGAAGCTCATGGCTCAGGTAGGGGGAAGTAAACAGGAAATATCTTGTGTAGAGAGGCATTTGTGTTGCGAGTGCTAAAACGTCTGTGATACCAAACAAAACTAAAAAGATAGTGAATGGGTTTGTTATTTTCAAAATTAAGGAATGTGTGTGATTAGCGTCACTGAGGTAGTTAAAACAACGAGTTGGTCAAGTTGTTTATATTTCACATTTGAAATTAGCAAGTCTGTCGAACTAACAATAACTGAAAAGAAAAACCAAAGTACTGGACTGCAGGAACCAAACAGGGACTCCAGTGAGTGAGTCAAGCTGAAGTGTATTGAATTGAAGAAACAACACGTAGGAACTGCCATACGCTGCTGCATAGAAGAGAAAGCTTTATCCCATCTTCTTACCAAGAAAGGCAATGTGAGTACCAGTGTGAACCTCACTATTAAGATAGTCATTGTTGATAACACAGCCATGGTTTTAACACTAGAACTGCCATGTAGGTCATTGTGACCCATTTTGCATTGAAAATGTTAATTACTCTGCTGTTGTAAATCGTATATGTATGTCCATTTTTTACTTTTCCTAAATATATGAATTAAATATCCTGATGGCGTTTGATAGCCAGAATTGGAAAAATTCTAAAGTTATAAACAATTCTACCTAGAACTGCCAAGCGGGTCAATATTCTATTATTTTTGAAAGTGCAGCAAACAAGACACGCCCCCTCCTAGCACGTTTCAAGCCTTTGTTTGTAGACTGACTACGAGACAGAGATTGCTATGATAGTGGATTTGTCAAGATTCCAACTCAGTGAAAGAATAGTTGCTTATTTTTCAATGTACCTGGGAGACAATCCTTTGTTTTGTTCCACAAATGCAACTGGGAGTAAAAATGTCATGAGTACTTATTTAATCTTGAAAGTAGTCATTTTGATTGGAATATGGCAAGCTGCACTCAGATGCATACGACAAACTGAAATGACAGGTAGGATAACAACTTATGTGCCTAATATGAAACATATTTTATATATTCTTATTTAATATTACTTTTAGAAAAAAAAAAAACATTTCGGTTTTGCAGGTTTGTATGTACCAGTTTCCATGTGTTTACACAATAGTGTTCAATGGAACTGCATCTGTGTTTACAGCACAGCTCCTGGATGCAGGCACAGTCAGCTGGCAGACCGTATGCTCCTCCATAGAGTACAATGGAGCCATCAAAATGGAAGTAATGTTATATTTTATTTTTTTGTAGTATTAGGAACAATGATTTAGGTTTTATAGTTCTGTGTGTACATATACCCGTTTACACCTATATTTTATTATATTTTTTAGATTTGTAGTTGTGCTGTATATGTGCTCAATGTAAAAATAAAGCCTTTTATGTTTAATTTTACACATTTAAGTACAGTGTTTCTGGACCATAACTCTGGTTGAAGAGGTGGAGACCCTGGTGTATAACAATAGAGATGCGTTCTTTTAAAAATAACCCATGATCTCATTCCAGAGCCAGATACGAAGGTGCAAAGCGGGCGGGTGTCCAGAAGGAAATTCAAACTATGCTCGATCTGGGTGTGATCGAGGAATCTTCTAGCGATTGGGCAAGCCCTATTGTCAGGATCTTAAACCAAATGGTGCATGGCGTTTTTGCAATGATTTTAGGAGGCTGAATGAAATCTCCAAATTCAACACCTACCTGATGCTTCCAGTGGATGAATTGATAGAGAGGTTAGGGAAGGCCACGTACCTCACTACGCTAGACCTGACTAAAGCTTATTGGCAGATTCCTCTAATGGAAGCCGGCAAAGAGAAAACTGTGTTTGTCACCTCTCAAGACTTTTCCAATGTAATGTCATGCCTTGACAAAAAAAAAAAAAAAAAAAAAAAAAAACTTATGGGCTTTACAGTAAGGTGTCTAATATGCTTAGATTTACTGCAATATACTGTATGAACCATCTGGTAAACATACAAATTATTTGAAGCAAAACTGTTAACCCTCTGCACACAAGAACGTGGCACATAGAGTTTAGTTTCAACCCGGTTTCCTTGTTACAATGAACCACCGGACTCAAATATTGTATTTCTGAATCATTTCATAAGTTTTTATAGGCTGGTAACTCGACTCCTGTGTGCCACGCAATTTGTTCATTGGGTGAATCAAAAGAGCTGATTCAGACGGGACTCTGATTCGATTCCCATGATTCACCGCAATGAGTCGTGTAGTTCACGAACGAGTCTTTCTTTTTGAACATCACTCGTAAAGAGGCATGTGTTGTGAGTGCTAAAACTTCGCTGTGATACCAAACAAAACAAAAAAGAATTAGTGAAGTGGTTTGTTATTTTCAAAACTAAGGAATGTGTGTGATTAGCGTATTTGAGATAGTTCAAATAACGAGTTGGTCGCATTGTTAATATTTTGTGTTTGCAGTTAGCGAGCAGTTTGAAATCCCTATAGTAAGTGAAACAGGGGGAACTTTAGTCTACTGTCTGATTTAATATAGCTCTCTCTCTCTCTCTCTCTCTCTCTCTCTCTCTCTCTCTCTCTCTCTCTCTATATATATATATATATATATATAATTATATATATTATATATATATATCTTTCTATCTTTCTATATATTTGCACAGAGAAAGATACATCTATAAACGTGGAATTTATGATGACCTTCTGCACCTTATTTTATTCCTGACAAGACCGTTTAAATGTTCTGTATGTTTGTGCAAATTACGATACATTGTGTGCAAATCAGAGTGACAGAAACATTCGTTTAGTCTCACTGTCTTTGTAAGCAGTAATGAACACGACTTTTGATTATTCTCAAAATAAATATTTTATAAATAAAGTAGGTATTCCATTATTATCAGTATTAAAGATTATAATATATATATATATATATATATATATATATATATATATATATATATATATATATATATAATTGTGTGACCTGGCCGAATAAATGTTGTCAAATACATCAAATTTACAGTGTTTTTCCATCCTTCTCACCTCTAAACAAGTGGCCCTGTAAGTAATCAAAACAAATCTGTTTTTTTTATCATGTTACACAGTCGGGGCCCTAGAAGTGCTTTGGGGAAAAAAAGGCAGAGTTAGATTGATACAGAAAAAACCTGCTTGGGGATTGTTTGTGTGTGTGGTGGGACTTGAACGAAAACACTTACATGCAAATAATAAATACGCCTGGTGGCTGACAGTGAAACTGCATACAGTCTGGTTTAGTACAGTTGACAAACTACCACTTTGTCACACAAGTTTGAAATAACGTTTGTAATGTTCTAACCTAGTTATTTAGAAAATACCGTTTTTAGAGGAAAAAACTAACAATTAAAAACTGATTTTTTATTCATATTGTAAGACTACTGTATACATATACACAGTATTTAAACTGTAAAAATCAATTGTCAATCCACGTTTGTCTAATCACTGTTTTTTAAGCCAAAGAAAAGTATGCTGATTAAATGTTTAATATTCTCACAAATCTTAGTAAGGGGTGAACTACCACTTTTTAGAAAACAGGTTTTGCAGACCCCGATCAGTACCAGACAGTGCTATGGAGTAAAGATGGACTGCTCTTCTTTTCTGTTTCGTTCTTTGCTTGTTTAATATTTTCCATTTCAAATTTGAGCAAAATAATTTGCTCAAAGACAGAAATACAGCACCTGATCAATGAGGCTGTCCATTGAAACTTACAGCAGAGGGAGGACATGCCCTGAACACTGCAGTTTGAAAAATCCAACAAGCTGCTCATTGAAAATGTATCTACTATCATTTTGTGCTCGATTCTTCCCCTTAAGATTGACTTTGCCCTGCAGTTATGATATTTGGTGATTTGCTTGGGCTACTTATCCATATTTCTTCTGGACTTGGTTTGTGTGTTTTGTGAACTTGCAAGAGAATAGATTCAGTAAACCATCTTCTCACATCATAACTTCATTTAACGCCACATAGGAGAGCTTCTTTTAAAAGCGGACTTGCCTTGTCAGCTTAACAGTGTTAAGTTACAGAATGACTTCTTAGATCAGATGTTTTTAAACTCTCTTTACAGCCTCCCCCTAGAGTCCTGAGGCCTCGCTCCAGATCAATGAGTACCTCGTCTTCAAACAGTGATAACATGTGACTGTGGGAGGGCCTGGGGACGCTACCATTGACATCTCCACCCAGACTGCTTCACTGCCTTAATGAGAGCACACTTCAGTGACTCATCAGAAACCATCAACAGTGGGCAACAGGGAGGTATTTTCTGACCTGAAGAGAAGATTATATATCATGGCAGTGTCCCACTTGCTGTATGTTTGTGTGTATTTGTTTTGCTTTGTTTAAGGTGCCATTTTCCCCTACGGAAATAGTGATAGTCTGGTGAAAAATCATGCATGCATGTTTAATGTTGTCTGTTCTATCCATGGAAATCAAAGCGCAAACACACACACGCACACCCTTACACACCTTCATTATGACAGCACATGTAGCTTGAACATTTGTGTATTAGCAATTAGAGAAGTGATAGTCAGGAAACAGTGTCTGGAGACTTTGGTAGGTTCTAAATGGAACTGGCTGTTGAGGTGACTTCACATAGCCTTTGTTTGTGCTTGTGGAGCAAGCAACCTCTTTAGACAGGGTACATGTATATTTCTTGAATGTTAAGGTGGAATGAAGGAATTTTTAGAATAGGTGAATGCATCGCTTGCGTTGGAGATGCAAACAATGTAGCCTAAGAGTAATGCTTTCCAACCCCTGGAAATAGTAAAAGAGAAGCATCTTATTTTAAAATATTTGCAGTTGATGAATATTTATAGTTGCATATAAGCTAAGGGCTTTCGGAAGCTGTTTATTTGATGGTGGTGGCAACAAAATTCATTCATAAGAGTGAATGTTTCATTTTTGGAAAAAGGGCTGTAGAGACTTTCCTTAAAGTCCTTAAAAGTAATAGGGACAGTAAGACTGTACTGTATACAACTTTATCGATGGCTGTCCATTCTCAGGCTCCCAGAGTATAAATCTTCTTTTAAGATTTTTAGATTTAAAGTATATGACACAAAACTGCTCCATCCCGGCTCACTCATGAGAGAGATCAATTATTATTGAAATAAACACAAGCCACACACAGTGCAGATTTCTATAATTAACACTTTCAGGGCAGACAGTAATGGAACTTGTGTTACAACCCAAAGCCCCAATTGAAGAGTATCATTAAAGCAGTGCAATTCTAAAAAATGTAGCATTGTACATCTCCATGTGTTGCTACAACTGTTTAAATAACGTTCCTGTCATTTTTCTTTTCATTGTTAACATCCTGACAACTTTTTACACTCAGGTTTATTTTAGTTTGAAAGCTCTTTTCTAAATGGTCACTCTAGCACGCTGGGGTTTGAGATGTGTCCTCTAAATCACTGTAGGAAGAGCAATTAAAAACAAAAAAACATTAACAGGTGCTCTGGCTTTTCTGTCCTGTACCACATCATGGATCGTTATTGCTATGTTGCCTGTTTGACAATGTGGGCAATTATCCTTACACTATCAGTGCACTAAAGCATTCATTTTGAAAAGAGCTTTGACATAGACTTTAACGTTATAAGTGTAGAAAGTTGTCAGGATATTAACAATGAAAAGAAATACAGGTATGTTATTTAAACATGGGGACGTACAACGCTGTACTTTTCGGAACCTGCTTAGTCTTTAATATCACCCTTTGGAAGTTGTTTCTTGCATGGTCCATGTTTATTCCCTTGGTAATCCAATTGCTCCCATCAGTAAGAAACAGTATTGTAGATTTTGGTTGCATGCAATTGCAATTCATACACTATCACAAAAATAATTTGTTTTTACTGGTAGTTTACAGCTCAATGACATTTTATAAGCTACAATATAATTGGCTGTAGTATTAATGTAGTTTAGAATTATGGAATGGCAGCATTGTGGTCTTTGCAATATCTAACCTCTGTGACTAGAAACCACTTTGAAAAAGCACCCTTACACCCCAGGTTCCTTATATTGCCAGCAAAGCGTATTTACACGGTGTGTATTACATAAAAGAAAATTATATTTGAGGAAAAGAGACTACCGGCTCCACAGTAGAGTCCTTTAATAGGAGGATTTTGCAATTGAGTATGTGACTGTTCAAGCTCAATTTCTCAAACCATGCTTGGTGCTTTTCATTCTTTGTTAGTAAAAGACACATTGGGTATCTAGCTACCTTTGTCATTTTTTAAGTGTTTCTCTTTTGTGTGTTGTTTCTTAATTCATGTGTCTCTCTTTGAGCTTGTTTTGGTTTTCATCTTTTAAAGCTTTTCTCCTGAGCTGAGCTGACTGAGCTCTTTAAAAAAAAAAGCTCCACGTTCCTCTGTGTGAAACTCACCATGGTGAAAGCATGCAGTTCTTTGCAATATGGTCTTATACAGCTGTGATTACATTTTATTCATGGCGTCGCTATACTTGTTGTGACTTTAAAGACAAACTAATTAACTGAAGAACATTTGAATTGTTATGCTGAAACTGGTAACGCTGCCAGAAACAATAATTATTTTTCATCAGTTTCTATTTGTGTTTTGAAATGGCCCTTTTTTTAAAGACACTAATGGCTGGTTTCACAAACTCAGTAAGCACTAATCATGGATTACCTAATGTTACCCTATAGGAAAGATGAGTGTTAAGTGGGGTCTGTGAAACCAACCTTGAAAAGATAGGACAGTGTCTCCATAGTTCGAATGTAATCCCAGCACAAGTCAGTTATTATTGTTTTACCTCAGAAAGTAGATGTATTCAACTTCGTGGATAAACAAGCGTAAGATGTAGCTATGGCAAGCATTGACCTGCTATTATGTCTGCTTAGAAACGATTATAAACAGAGAAAAAGAAAAGCCATTGCTAGCCTTCTTGACAGACTGTAGAAATCTGCAACATCTAGAATTTCAAAAGTCGTCAGAACCAACATCAAATGCTGTCAAGATGTTGATGCGTGGGCTAACACTATAACTTCTAAATCCTCAACAGCACTTTTGATAAGAAGAAGACACATCTTTAATCAGAAGACATTTCTTATTTAACAATATATAAATACAACTCTCTCTCTCTCTCTCTCTCTCTCTCTCTCTCTCTCTCTCTCTCTCTCTCTCTCTATAGACATATATAAATATGAGACTTTTGTTGAGTAGCATACTTGTGAAACCTAGTTGGTGTAGTCTGTAGTGTTTTACTGTTTGAGATAAAAGTGATCGGATTGAATTGCCTTATTTCTAAAAATTAAAACTTAAAACACTGTGTTAGATAACTTAAATGAACAAGTTTTGTAGATCTGGTTGACGAATCTTGTAACCAACTTTAAAACACAAAAGACGTTCACTGCTTGTTATGATGTATATATTTAAAATGTGTATCGACCAATAGGGGTTGTAATTTTTATATCTTCTGTGTGTTGGCAGCGATTTAGAGCTCCACCTTCTGGGACAAACCAGAATAAAAGCTTCACATTGACAGCACTAAAAGATGTAAGTGTGGAGCAGCTGGTAACACTAAAGTTTTGTTATTATTTTAAACAATAAAGATTATTAAAGAAGTATGTTCAATTTGTAATATGATGAACCTTTGCAGGAAACTTCAAATAAAAAATCACTACTGCACCATTTTAAATGCATTGAATAAAAGTGATGTGTGAATACAGCCACACAAGTACAAAATTATGTTTATAATATTTTGTACTTTTGTGTATACAGCATGTTTTTTTTTTTTTAAGTTTGTAGCCCCGCAAAACACATGCGGAAGTGCAGTGCATTTCAACTGACAATGGGTATGGTTTGAATATATTGACAAACTGTCTTAAGGTTTTTGACTGCGTCTTTTTTTTGTTCTGTATCTTCAGGTATTTTTTAGGGGTTTCCCCAGATTTACGGCACATACCTGTTTTTGTCTGGCAGGCCAGAACTTTATATAAACTGTACTGTACCCCTGACTTCTCCACTTGATTTAAAGAATTAAACAATGCAGCCCCTGTAAAACTGAAAGATTGACCTCACTGTTATAGAATGGATTCCACAAAGTGCTTTGTGTGTTTTGCATATTTCCATCTGTATATATATTTGAAATAACCATGCCATTAAATAAAAAAAAAAAAGTCTGAGCATAACAAAGGCTTGAGTGTTAGTGTGATAGAGTGGGAGTGCTTTTCCTTTTCCACTGGTGTGTAGGCTCCTAAGCAGATCTTTAACTTGGTTTTGTAGAAATTACTGTAAGAATAAAAAAAGAAAAAATCTATTTCGAAACAAATGTTTTGACAAGTTTTTTTTTTTTTTTTTTTTTTTTTTCCAATATCTGTGAAAAAAGTTTAAATACTTCTAGTCACTACTAACTATAAACCAGTTTTTTTTTATCACTGAAGAACCATTTGTTAGTTGCAGTATGTATGGTCATGTGTTGCAGTATGTATGGTTTATTTAGATTTCCAGAAAGCTTTTGACAAAGTCCCGCACAAAAGATTAATTCTCAAACTGAACGCAGTTGGGATTCAAGGAAACACATGTACATGGATTAGGGAGTGGTTAACATGTAGAAAACAGAAAGTACTGATTAGAGGAAAAACCTCAGAATGGAGTGTGGTAACCAGCGGTGTACCACAGGGATCAGTATTAGGTCCTCTGCTATTCCTAATCTACATTAATGATTTAGATTCTGGTATAGTAAGCAAACTTGTTAAATTTGCAGACGACACAAAAGTAGGAGGAGTGGCAAACACTGTTGCAGCAGCAAAGGTCATTCAAAATGATCTAGACAAGATTCAGAACTGGGCAGATACATGGCAAATGACATTTAATAGAGAAAAGTGTAAGGTACTGCACGCAGGAAATAAAAATGTACATTATAAATATCATATGGGAGATATTGAAATTGGAGAAGGAATCTATGAAAAAGACCTAGGAGTTTTTGTTGACTCAGAAATGTCTTCATCTAGGCAATGTGGGGAAGCTATAAAAAAGGCTAACAAGATACTCGGATACATTGTGAAAAGTGTTGAATTTAAATCAAGGGAAGTAATGTTAAAACTGTACAATGCACTTGTAAGACCTCATCTTGAATATTGTGTGCAGTTCTGGTCACCTCGCTATAAAAAAGATATTGCTGCTCTAGAAAGAGTGCAAAGAAGAGCGACCAGAATTATTCCGGGCTTAAAAGGCATGTCATATGCAGACAGGCTAAAAGAATTGAATCTGTTCAGTCTTGAACAAAGAAGACTACGTGGCGACCTAATTCAAGCATTCAAAATTCTAAAAGGTATTGACAGTGTCGACGCAAGGGACTTTTTCAGCCTGAAAAAAGAAACAAGGACCAGGGGTCACAAATGGAGTTTAGAAAAAGGGGCATTCAGAACAGAAAATAGGAGACACTTTTTTACACAGAGAATTGTGAGGGTCTGGAATCAACTCCCCAGTAATGTTGTTGAAGCTGACACCCTGGGATCCTTCAAGAAGCTGCTTGATGAGATTTTGGGATCAATAAGCTACTAACAACCTAACGAGCAAGATGGGCCGAATGGCCTCCTCTCGTTTGTAAACTTTCTTATGTTCTTATGTTGATTGATACACGAACCGCACGCGCTGTATATTATGATTCAGTATGTCATGTAAAGAAAGTATTGTGGTTCATCAATAGACAATCAACAACTACACCCCTAATATTAGCGTTGCTAGTTTTGCAGACATCCCCTGTTCTTGCACACTTTTGAGGACAGAATAGCAGAAATAAAAAGAATACTGTAGTTCTTAGCTGAGAAATTATTTGCTTTGCTATTTACACCACTTTACAGCCCTTTTGAATTCTTTTATATTTATGAGATTTTATGCTAACTTTTCAAACAATTCACCAGAAATGGCAGTTTATATGCACACCACATCCATTATCTGTTTGGAGTTTCTATGCAAATTAAATATGTGTTTTGTGACAAAGGACAATAGATTCCAAACGGGTATGGCCCTGAAGGAACAAGGTGTGTGTACAGGAGTAATACATGATGCACTTACTAGGGTTTAAAAAACAACACCAACGTGATTTATTGCATCACCCTAGAACCTCTAAATACATTCTGGTCAACGCAAGAATAGGCTTTAATTATTCTACTACTTTTCACTCTGGAATAATCTTGTGTTTAGTAGCACTGCGGTCCAACAGGAGTCTCTTAAACTTGGAGGTTAGTGCGATCATGATACTTCTGATAGGGGTCATTGGCGAACCAGTTTCTCCTCCTCCAAAAGGGCGTGGTCATTTTATCCAGGAGTTTGCTCTGGGTCCGGTTACAGAAGACATGCTGCCTCAGCCTCTGCTTTCTGGCTGGCTTCTTCTTCCACAGCTTCTTCTTGTACCCAGCCTGAAACACACAAATACAAAAATAATACATATTAAGAACACATGTTAAAAGGGGCAATGATGTTGTAAGCATCCCAAATAATTACATTTTAATATAGATGTTTTTTATTAAGATAACCAACTGTTAAGAACACATATAGAACGTATGACTTTCACACTGGACACCTATGTATAAATAGTCTGTCAAATGTAAAATGGCCTCCCTAACATGTATATTGTTATGTGTACTACACTGACAGTGCTATGCCAGGTGTTATTAACTCATTGTACCAAAAAAAAAAAACCAAAACACTTGCAATTTGACTTAAGTTGCCAGAGAATCAACTGCTTCGAACTGTATCATGTAGAATTACTGTGTGCAATTGTTAGCATTATCTTGCAGGCGCTTCCTTGTTTGGTTGTTTTTAACACAACGTCCACTTGATAAAAGGTTTCCCATTAACTTCAGTCACCCCTCTGCTTTATTACCTTTTTTCTTATCCAAAGGCCGCAGTGCAGCCGCAGAAACCTCTTGACCACGGACTTCACAGACTTCCTCTTTCCCTTCCTCAGACTGATGTAAGTGAGAGTTCTGGCCGGCTGAACAATGCTTGGAAGCAGAGGAGTAACACTGTCAAAACAAAAGCAAAACATTTCAAATTCAAAATTTTTCAACAGTAGGAACAAGAAATTAATAAACTACACAGATTACAACTTAGATTAGCTGTTCTAATGTATTTTCAGTAAAATAAAAAAATAATAATAAATACCGGTGTGTGTGTATCTATATCTTAGAGTATTTATAAGTATATATAATATTATATGATATATATATATATATATATATATATATATATATATATATATATATATATATATAAAAATCTCAGTGTTACATTGAAAACCGTGTCACAATGTAACCTTTTGTGCACAACAATGTTTCAATATACAAAGGTGCCGATCTCAATAAGGGAAAAGTCTATAGTGCAAGTGACTGTCTCTTAACTTACGCCAATAAGTAGGGGATAGTCCATCAGACTTCAATTTCCCATGACTCAAAATGATCGAGACAGTTAAGGCCGCACACTCCGTAATGTTCCTTAATGACAGACATTAACTCAGGGATTAAAAATTATTTTAATTTTTATTTATATATATATATCTCCGACCCTTCAAGGTTAAAGCACTCTGCATGCCTTACTTTCAGGTAGTCTTGCACTCCCTAGAGAAATTGTCCCCACCCTTTCCACACCATCTTTCAGGTGATTAACCAATAATCTGCTTCCCCTAATGAGTGCTATGATTTGCAGCCAGTAATATGCTTCACCCCAAAAGGGAGGAGAAATTAAGTGTGTCACGAAACGGTAAAAGACTACCGGCAAGCAAACCGCTACCAGGTATCAGTTAATTAAATTTAACATTCTTTCAAAACTGCACTTTTTAGACCTACATAGTGAATAGAAGTGTACGTCACGTAAGATTGATGGACTCGTTATTGTCATTCAAAAAACATATTAAACAAAAGGAGCTTTGTTTTTGATTCAAACTCTGAAGGATGCCAAAGTCATTATTACAGCCATTCAAATGGAATGCCAGGAAATATGCAGCACTAATGAGCTTGAGACTAAACCTTTTTGCAAAGTAAAAACACCCTGTAATGTAATTCAGTGTGGATGCATGACCACTGCAGCGTCTTTTTTGTATGTGTGTGTACATTTGCCTTTTTTATGAATAAAGAACAAAAAAAAATTAGTACCTACTTACAAAACATAAAGTATAACTACCACTTGTACAAAAACAGCCTTCTTCAAAACCACAATATTATTTCTACTTTTGGTACGTGTATTTGTCATTAAACACAGTGTGTATTCTTACAGTACTTGCTAAATATACAGTGTAGTGTGTGTTGACATTCAATTTAGTGACATGACAATCTATACATACTTCATGAGAATACTGTGTGTCCAGGTCAGGTGATTATGGAAGGCTGATGACAGCTGGACAGCAGAACAGATCGCTGGCCTCTGGGTGTGGCCGAGGGTCAGTGTGGAAAACCTGGAGGCAAGCTGTGTGGCACAACCCTGTCCCCTCTGAGACAAAGGGATAAGAGGCCTCAGCAACCCTAGACATTAAAAATGGTTAGAAATAAATACAAATGACTGCTTGGTTATTTGGTTCTGTGTTGTTTGTGCATTTTGTAGGCTTCAGTGGACAACTTAATATGTCACTGCAGCTGCTTGTCTACAGAATCTAAATTACTAATAATCACCACCATAAAAACAAGCACACGCCTTCAACAGTGAGTAGCCATTTTAGAGAAAGACATTTTACAGATGACAGGAGGCCATATGGTTCCTAATTGATTACAGGACTGCACCCACAGTCCCCATTCTGTATGACAAAGCTCAACTCCCAATTATGTCTTGGGTTGACATTGTTGACACCTTTGTATATATATATATATATACTATCCACTGCAGAACAGTAACTGCACTGCTTTTCAATTCTGATTCCTTTTATAAAATCACTTCCCAATTCAAATTTCCCTTCTGTAAAGGAATATTTTGACGTTATGGAAGACATACTGTTTAAGGTGTTAATACCAGGAACCCGCAAAGACACTGACTATAAAAAGAATTGTTGACACCTTTGTATATATATATATATATACTATCCACTGCAGAACAGTAACTGCACTGCTTTTCAATTCTGATTCCTTTTATAAAATCACTTCCCAATTCAAATTTCCCTTGTAATCAATTTCAACACATCGATCAAAACTGCAATTAGCAGTATGCTCTTAAAATGAGTTCCTCACAGTGGCAACAAATTACTTCAATTGATGTCACTGTTAGTCAATTAAGTGTCACCGAAGTTTAACACTTTCGTCACAGTACAACACTTTGTTACAAATGTAGAGAATTGTTTTACTTTCGGCACTTGTTGGTGTGAACAAATGATAGAATGATATATATAATGACCTTAACTAAAATGGATTTTAACAAAGGAAATATATTGAAATGTTAATAGGATTTTTAAAAAGTTTGAAATTGGGAATGGATTTTAAAAAGGAATTGAAAATGTAACTGGATTTGAAAAACAGGAATGTACCCCAACCCTAATCCACAGTAAACTGTATTATAGTATTACTACATTAACATTTAGCTAAAGGCGCCCCCTTCTGGCAATTTTACAAAACGCAGTCTTTCAAAATTACAAGTGAAATGTCAGATCCCCTCAAAACAGAAACACTAACACACGCGCTTCTTAATGTAGCTTTTGTTGTTGTTGTATTCGGTATTAGGCTTATTGAACTCGTTAGAATCCATCACTGGTTCAGTAGTTGCAGTGTGAAAACAAATATAAAATGTAACACGTAAGCACTATTCTTTCATAATAGGCCGTATCTATTTATTTATTTATTTATTTGCACAAATATAAAACAAGATTTTCTGTGCAGTAATTTCACTTTGCACTATGACTTTACAATACAATTCTGATGCGTATGCACTGGACTTGGTCTGAATGATGAATACAGCAGGGAGCATTTTTAAGGATACAAATAATTGTATTCAAATTAAACAAGTTTCATGCTCGATGTTTCTAAATTTTGAAGAAAAAAACGCATTCTTAACCGCAATAAACTTCAGCTTGATAAATCGCGTGTTAATGAACGTTAAAATTGCAAATGCATAAAATACACACCAGAGACCCGTCTCAAAGCGGCCGCCATCTTTATTCTCCAAAGCTGACCTCTAAACTACAGTATCGCTGCTGGGCCAACAAAGAAGACGAAAACGAAACTACCCTAAACGCGATTTCATTTAGTTAAGATTATATTGTGACTTTACATTTTTATAAACATATTTGCATTTCATCATTTGCATTATATATTAATGTAAAAAATACAGTAAGTAGATATATATATATATATATATATATATATATATATATATAATATATATATATATATATATATATATATATATATATATATATTTTTTTTTTTTTTACATAAAATAATATATCTTTGCGATCTGCATTTAAAAAAAAATGCTGAAAATACAGAATCTTTTCATACTGAGTTTCAGTTTGCCTTTTTGCTTGCTTCCCTGCACTGTCTGGTTGCTGATGAGGCCTCTATTACAAGACCAAGTCTTTCTTTTTGCCTGTTCTAGTTCTATATACCCTCCCATTTGGTATTTGGATCTTACAGTTAATGACACTGCATTTCATTTGCCACTTCTCTACCCAGTTCTGTATGCAGTCTAAATCTTTTTAAATTTCCTGACTAAGCTGTAAGCATTGAAAGCACGTACAGGTATGGTAAAGCAAATATACAAATATAGCAAGCATAAGCATGGTAAAACTAGGTCAGTGCAGAGCATAACCACAAGAAAGGCATGGAAAAACTACAAATGTGGTAAACTTTTATGAGGGTTACATCTGGCACTGATCTTTAAAATGTGATGGTTTTGTTTTTTTGTGAGCAGAAACTGAAATCACCAGGTGTCAAACCTATAACCCCGGTCCAAGTCTGAACCAGGACACAGGTGTCAAGGCATTTCCACTGTGCCAATCCATTACACAGTGCAGCTTATGTGTAAATACAGTCCATAGAACTGGATCAGTTACAGAAATACAATATTTATAAATGAAAACAATGTTTTGTACTGTACCTTAAAAAGCACAGCCATTCCCAAGCTCAAGGTGTGATTCCTTTGTTCTCCTCAAGGCAACAAAGGAAGATGTTTTTAAATAAAGAGCACCACAGTCAGACTAACTTATTTTCTGGATAACTTACCCACACTCTGAGTGTGACCAGGATGCAAGAGTGAAAACTACTGCAAGTGCCTAGCACCTTTACATGCTTAACATAGAAGCGCGTATATTAGCTTGAAAAAACATATTAAGTGCATTAAAAAAAAAAAACGAATCCACTCTGAATAAGTGATTCTTAAAAAAAAAGATCCTAACAAAACAGTTCACACCAGTGTCATGCCAAGGGTGATCCTGGTTCTTTATGGGCCCCTGACAGGTACCCACCCCCCCCCCCCCCCCCCCCCCCCCCCCCCCCCCCCCCCCCCCCCCTTTGCATGGCTCTGGCTCTCATAGTGGCTGTCAAAATAATTAATTACAAATGTAATCACAGGATTCTTATTTGGTGTAGGATTAGCTACCTGGATTTAACTTGGGTAGCGCAAATGATATACACAGAACTAACCAAATACCCCAGTGCCACCTGCTGGATGCTTCATGCAATATATTTGACTGTGACACACAGCACAAGATGTTGTATCTCAAGAACTTCTCATGTAAAATGATCAGGATTAATACATAACGAGATAGCTGAATATGTGGATAGAAGGGTACCATTTTTTCTTTGCAGTAAAGTTATAGCATAACCAATATCCCTAGCACATGCACTGAGAATGCCATACTATTCAAGGTCAAACAGCTTCACATTTTACAATATTCCTAGCACATGTACTGAGGATGCCATGCTGGTCAAGGTCAAACAGCTTCACATTTTAAAATACCCCCTAGCACATGTACTGAGGATGCCATGCTAGTCAAGGTCAAACTGCCTCACATTTATTTATTTATTTATTTACTGGCCCCTTGCCTTTTTATGGTGTTTGCAATCATTTTGAGTTGTTATATATTATACATTTTATAAGTAACTTGAACTGCAACAATTAAAAAGGTCTAATTAAGCAAATTATCAGTTTAATTAATGGTCTAGTTAAGTAATTGAGAGCTCATTTGGAATGAAAACCAGCAAACTCAAAGGTTTCCTGAGGGCCAGGATTTAGAACCACTGGGCTGAAGCAGGATTCCCCAATCCTAGTCCTGGGGACCTACTGTGTCTTCTAGTTTTAATTCAAATTACTTAATCAAACCCTTAATTGAACTAATAATATGCCTAATTAGACCTTTTTAATTGTTCTCAACTCCTATAAAAGTCGCAGAGTTCTATATATATATATATATATATATATATATATATATATATATATATACACACACACACACACACACACACACACACACATATCTATACACACACACACATAAAAATACATACATACATACATACATATATATATATATATATATATATATATATATATATATATATATATATATATATATACACACACACACACACACACACACACACACACACACACACACACACACGGAGAAACAAAATTATGTTTGGCTGATCGTTTTGTGGAACATCTAAGAAGTATAAGAACTAACCCTCTACATTTCCTGTTGCCAGACATTTTAACACAAATGACCACACTGCAGAAGACATCACCATTTGTGGGATAAATGACTGCTATGGGACTGCCAGGAAACAATAAGAATGTAAATTAATTTTCAAATTAGGCACTGGAACCTCTTGGAATGAACATTCTATTCTGAAGTCATCATGTCATCATCCTCTGGAACTTTTCTTTTGAAAGGCAACTTGTTTATAACATTTTTCATCCAGCTGAAGGACTTGTAGTCCGAAACATCCTTATAGAATTGATTTTTTTTTTTTTTTTTATCAATTATTTACATTTTTGTGTACTTACATTACTTATTCTTTTGGATTTTACATCTTTTGGTGCACAGCAGTTTTCCTTTTTCATATATTTGATATTTATTATTTATATATATTATATATTTGAAAAATTACAAAAGGAACAACTAAGAATGACAGCAAACATCACAGCGTGTATACAGGTTAGTTACATTTTAAGATTTGTTTCAGACTAAATCAAGAGAATCTATTTTAGCCAAGGGCAGAAATAAAATTCCCTCTAACTTCTTCACTTTTGACTCAGACAGTCCTGGTTAAACAAATTTGTGTTCTCCACATGGGTTGTGGTGTTTCCATTCCAATTCATTATTTCTTCCCTTATATTTTCTCCAATTTCCCTATACTTTGTATTAATTTGATTATACATTTATCATTCTCCATTTGTTTTTCTCTCCCTTCAAAATATAGTTCACTGTTGTTACTTCAATTTTTATTTCCCTTAATTTTCTGTTTAATATGTTTCTTTGCTGCATATATGTATTACATTTCCTGAATATATGTCGCACTGTTTCTTGTTCACCACAATTACTACATAACCCACTCTCATGACTCCCAATCGTGTATAGGTGATAAATTAATGATATATGCCCTAAGCTAAGTCTAATTATATCAGTTTCTTCCTCCCTGTTTTTCCCTTTCCCCATATGTTTATATTTCCCTACCTTTGAGTGATTTTTATAATGCAATCTCCCTTTTCCACATTGTTTTTTGCCATACACCCATTAAGTTTGCTTTGGCCACAGCATTCAACGCTGCAGGACTCGAAGGTAATGTCAAATTATTTATGTATGCTTTTTTTTGCTTCAAAATCCACAATTTAATTTCCTAAGATACCCAAGTATCTTGGAATCCAGGCTATCAGAATATTTTACCATTTGTATAGCTATTATGTAATTTCTAAATAATTTCATAACATCTATTCTATCTCCTGTTTTTGATTCTAATAACTGTATCTGCCTTAGAGAATCTCAAAATCACAGCTTCGGCAGCGGAGTGCGCATGCTCTGGGTGCGCTGTCTGCTTACACTGAGCTGGGGGTGTGGGTAGGTGGTAGTGTGTTGGAAAACCTCACACTAACTCAACGTTTTCTTCCCGTTTTATGATGTTCTCCTGAAAGACGGCACAGCTAAGAACAACCATGCTGCATGCTTGCAGAAACGCGAGCCGTGCAGTTGCCCAGGTAAGAGGTTAAGTAATATATAATAATAGCGTAGCTGAAAGAGAGCCTGACATTCACTGACCCGGCTTCAAGCAGGCCTATAGCCGGACGGACTTGTAAGAAATAAAGCGGTTTTCTTTTTTTGGTGAATATATGTACTTAATCGATGTTCGCAAGGCTTTAGGGTAAGTGTGCATCTGCGTTAATAAGTGGCCATTGTTTTTTGAAAGTAGCTATCTTATTTTCCTGGAAAAATTGATAACGGGGAAGTGATGCACCAGTTTTTTTTTGCTGTTGATTAGCATTCAGGAACTGACTGGTGTTAGGCAATGAAAGAAAGAGGGTGGGATTCTCGACCTGGAACCAGACTGCTAAGTTGTTTGGACGCTGTGTCTGTGTGTGTGAGAATGCAGTGTGGTTGCTGCTACAGTACTTGTCAACTGCCTTGTGTATTGAAAGATAATTTATTATATGTGCAGATTTTTTATGTTAAATTGTACATCACCAGCTGGCAAATCCTATCCGTGCTGACCTCGATATTTTTTGAAAGCGTTTTTAACGGTAGAACGTGAGCTTGTTAAGTATTTTCCAAGTACCACACTTGCACACGCCAATAACTTGCTATCTTAAGAGGGTTATCTTTCAAAGTGCATTAAACATTTATGACTGGCAGCTGCTATGCTGATTGATGGTGGTGCGAATGGAGACACTTCCCAATGCAAAAAACAGAACATACTGTGCAGCTGATGCGATCAGACCCCACCCCACCCCCTTGAAGATGCGTATGATATTGCCGTAAATAATTTAAATTACACTTTTGACTTGGTTGTTCAAGCATTTTATATGATGCATTGTTGACACTATATAGACTGTTACTGTTTGTTTTTTATTAAAGAAAACTTTTAAATAAATGGAATTAATTTTAACTTGAACATTCAATGAAAGGAAAGACGGTGTTTGCAACATTGGATGTTATCAATATCAGACTGCTTGTAAGCTGATGAATTTCTGTTGATTACACGTAGACCCATCACAACAAAAATGAAATGGCCCATTTGTATGTTTTTTCTTTTTTCCTGCTTTTTATTTCTCATGCTAATGGTACCTATTTTAACTAAAAGCTGTGGACCATGCAGTCAAAATATTGTAATATGTTGCCTATTTCAGGAATGATATTAGATCCAGCACCTGTTTTTAAATGATGTTGTATCCTCTGCTTTATTACAAACCTCAACTCTTATTCCTCTTCTGCAGCAGTGCCTGTGTGATAAAGCATCACTCCGTCCTCTACAACCTCTCCGGCGATATACAACACACAGGGAATCTGGGTATGTGCTGCTTGTTGCTTTATATCATTTTTTTAAAATTTTCTTAGCATTGTACACATACTGAGACAAGCAAGTGCTTGATATATATATATTCTAGTCTCCTATCATCCTATTGGTTGTCTTGAATTTAAAGGTGTAAACAGTCGTATGTTGCAGGGACACACCTGTGCATGGTCTGGATGACCTCCAACTAGTTTACTCTGCAAGTCATCATAAAATATTATTGTTATTATTATTAATAATAATAATAATAATAATACATCTTTATATAGTGCAATACAGCTGAAAGCACTTTATAAGTAAATACCATATACAATTAACTGCACAAGAAGTCAAATATTATATTAATTAATATATTACTTGGTTGTGTGTTAGTTTGGCATTTAAAATGGGACTTGTGGCAATGTTTAGGTTTCTGTTCTCTAGTACAGTATGTAGAGGAGGTTTGAGTTGAGTACTCAGAAATTGTAATGCTCAAGTACTCGTTTTTAAATCTTTTAAAACTTTGAGGTAGACTTTTTAATACCATCCTAAGTGTATCACACTATTTATGCAGTTTACCCATGCAGCTTCCATGGTTGTGCAATGCATTTACCATAGTTTACCCTGGGTTTCCATGTTTATTAATATGCTTTACAGTACCTTGCTGTTTTTACAGTGCTTTCACTGTGCTGTATTAGACTTTGCTATGGTTTAGCTAAGGTAAACTTTTGTAAGGGTAGTCACATTGTAGTCCCTGATTAATTTTCAAAACACACACACAGTTGTAGTCAGAAGTTTACTTACCCCAATAGAAATTTATAAATTCTAGAAATTTCTCAAAAACAAATTATAGGAAATATCTTTTGTAGGAAAAAGTTTTGCTTTTGTGGAGGAGGAAAAAAAAAGTTACAAGAAATAGATGCCTGCAGTTATTTATTTCAGCGTAGAGTGCCGTGTCCTGTGTTTTTCATCTGTTTGTTAAACCTTTTTTTTGCAAAACTCAAAAATGCTAATTCAAAAGTATTCATACCCTGCCAAGGAACATAAAATTAAGTTAGTTGAGGCACTTTTAGCAATAATTACCTCTTTTAAACGGTTAAGCTATGTCAATGAGCTTGTGGCATGAGTCTTCAGTGATTCAAAAAAAAAAAAAAAAAAAAAAAGAATAGAAAGGGGCTTATTTGTGACAAAAGTTACTGGTCAAAACGACTCAGGAAAATGTCCGATGGAGAAATTCACTCATGCACAACACTCACAACCATGGCGTAGAGGTGAGAGGACAGGTATAGTCATTGGTATACGGGATTGCTGCCCGACTAAGGGCCAGACAGTCATGTGTATGGCGATGCATAACTTTCCTGGTTCTTCACCGGGGTGAAGTCCTGTTTAAAACTACGTTGGTAAAATGTCAGAACATCCTCCTCCGTTTAACCAGGGGATGACTTCAAAGATGTGCCGTTGTTTCAGGACTTCCTTCGGAGTACCACTGGCCAGGGAGCAGATTGACCATTCTTCAATGCAAAATTGTTCCAGTTCATTCAAATTCCGAGGATTTCTATTGTGCACAGCCATTCATGCCAGAGTTTCTCAATTGGATTTAGATTGGGACTTTGACTAGGCCATTTCCAGAACCTTGATTTTATTTTTCTTTAACCCTATTGAAGTTTTTTAGCGGAAGGTTTCAGATGATTGGCCAATCTTTTGGTATGCTATGAGTCCTTTTTACCACGTATTGAAACTAAATCTCCTGTGCAGGTTAGAGGAAAAACAGCCTGTAACAAAGTGCCCGCCCCTGGTGTATAGATCTGTTATGTGTTGCGTGTCTGTGTGTTTTAGGAATGTTGGTGTATAGCAGCAGCTGCCTGGTACACCGGGATAGAAACAGGGTCTGTGTAACACCGGCAGTGTTTAAAAAGAGTATATGCCTCTGTATTTAGGCACGAGGATTGCACAGCACTTCCCTGTGCACCAGTAAAATGAAAGCCTGCTAATATGTGAGCAAGGGTGAATTGCACTTTATTAATTCACGAATGCTGGGTCCCTTCCACCAAGTGAATAATTAATTGGTAATGCCTGCTGAATCCCAGCACAAGGTTGAATATATCATAGATGCACGTTGTCACATACTGGCGGTTGGGTGTTCGGTGAGCGGAGAACGGGATTGGAGACGGAGGAAATCAAGTATAAGTAGTAGTAGTCCCGGTAGTGGCCGAATAAGGGCCAACAAAGTATCTGCTCAGGGGGCTTCGCCCAGGGTGTCTGCCTGTCGCAGTGCACTCGTTTTGTTCGCCCAAGGTTTAGTCTTCGCCCAAGGACCTCTTGCCTTTGCCGCTATTTATTTTGGCCGCTAGAGTTGCCGTGTCCTGTGTTTTTCGTGTTTGTGTAAACCAAGGGGAGCTGCCGGCCACGAAGAAGGGGGGTCAGGAGACCACACCCTTATTTTCGCAGCCGTGTCGCTGCCGGAGGAGGGGGAGGAGGTCTGGAGACCGCCAACCCCAGCAGCAGGCGCCAGGGGGAGGAGGTCCGGAGACCTGCTCCCTCTGCAGTTTCTTCCCTGCAGGAAGAACGGTGGTTGAAGCCCCACCGCTGCCGGCGCCGAAGGAGGGGGAAGGTCAGGAGACCACACCCCAAGCAGCCTTTCGCTGCTAGGACTACCCTGGCAGGAGAATGCTACCCTGCTGACAGCATTACGACCTGTGGGCCCCTGGAAGCCTCTGGTCCTGGCCAAGGACTTTGGGCGGGACTTTTGGGCTTTTAAGGGGGGAGGTGGCCATTGAGGCCATGTGTGCTTTGCACAGGAGGGGGTATATGTAACAAAGTGCCCGCCCCTGTGTATATATTCTGTTATATGTTGCGTGTGGTGTGTTAAATGTTGGTGTATAGGCATTGGTACACGGGATATAAATGGGTCTGTGTAACACGAGTGTTTAAAAATGTATATGTGTATTTAGGCACGAGGATTGCACAGCACTTCACGTGCAAGTAAAATGTAGTTAATATGTGAGCACGGGGAATTGCACTTTATTAATTCACGTGCTGGGATTCAAGGGAATAATTATTTGGTAATTGAATCCCAGCACAATAGTATATATAGATGCACGTTTCACATACTGTTTTATTTTGGGTAATCGGTGAGCGGAGAACGGGATTGGAGACGGAGGAAATAAGTAAAGTAGTAGTAGTAGTAGTAATAATAACAAAGTATCTGCTCACCGTGTTTGTCAGTGTCTGTCCGTGCACCGTTTTGTTAAGTTTAGTCTGTTTTCGTTTGTCTATTTATTTTGGCGTAGAGTGCCGTGTCCTGTGTTTTTCGTGTTTGTTAAACCTTTTATTTTGTATTAAACCGGTGCCAACAGGCGTCTTCATCACTTCATTTCATCCGTCCTGTGTTTTGTGTATTGCATTACCTTTCCTGGTTCTGACACCGCCCACTTCGGCCGTCTCTGTGACACAGCCCCATAGAAGGATGTTACCACCTCCATGATTGACAGTAGGTATGGTGCTCATTTCTTTGTCTGCCAGACTTTCTCCAAACGTAACGACTGTCAGCTTGGCCAAATAGCTCGTTTTTTGTTCCATCACTCCACAAAACCTTTGACCAGAAATATCCATAATTCATATGCTGTTTTGCAAACTTTAAGCGATTGTCCTTGTGACGTTTTCCTAAGAGTGGCTTTTCTTGACCTATGGTTGACATAAACGCCCCAGTCCCACATGCAGCCAGTTCACTTTGAATATCTTGGGCAGTCAATCTTGGATTGTTATTAACCTTCCTCACAATTCTTCTACTTGTTATTGATGAAAGAACCTTCTTTCTTCCAGACCGAGGGAGTGTTGTGACAGTATCATGAGTCTTGTACTTCTTGATAATAGAAACATAAGTTGAAATTGGGATACTCGATGCTTGAAAATCTTCTTGTATCCTTCTCCAGCTTTATGACAATTATTTTCTGCCTCAGGTCTTCAGATAGCTCTTTTCTTTTTCTCCCATATTGACTTATTGGTAATGACAGCAATCATCCTATGCCTAACCCTTTCATACTCTCTAGAATTGTTGACCTACAATTTAGAATTAAGTTCATTATAATTTAATTTTCTTAAATAGTATATCATTGCATCAAAGGGTATGTAGAATTGGCATTTTTGGAGTCTATTTCTTTTAACTTTTTTTCCTCATCCACAAAAGCAAAACTTTTGAACTTTTGCTACAAAAGATTGTTTGTTTGAGAAACTTCTACAAATTGTAAATTTCCATTGGGGTAAATAAACTTTTGACTACAACTCTGTGTGTGTGTGTGTGTATATATGTATGTATATGTATATATATAATATATATATATATATAATATATATATATATATATATATATATATATATATATATAAATGGAAAGATTAAAAAAAAAAAAAAGGTTTAATAAAAGATTACATAGGGAATGCCTGTTGTTGAAATACTTTCTTCGTTTTTTTTTGCCTTTATTGATGCAGTGGTTCTGCAGGAAAAATTGTTGCGGCCAGCCTTCTGTTTGTTGGGGGAGGATTTGGTGGCACAATATTGTATGCAAAATGGGATCCGAAATTCCGACAGAATGTAGAGCAGTCCATCCCTTACGCTGACAAAGTGTTTGACGTCACCCTTGGCCCCGCCCCTTATGCAGTGCCTATGCCAAAGGCAACGGTAAGCAGGGGATGGTGTTCATTGGAGTACATTTTATAGCATGCACTGCAGTTCTTTATGCACAGCTTTGCGCGCCTTTGTCTAAACCACAACGTTGTTTAAAGATAGAAGTGCTACACTTGCTGTCAAGAATATATATTGAATTTTCACAAAGCCGGCTTATAACCTGGAGGTCCTCGGTTCAAATCCCAGCTCAGCCACTGACTCATTGTGACCACGAGCAAGTCACTTAGCCTCTTTGTGCTCCATGAGATGGCGTTCTAAGTGACTGCAGCTAATGCATAGTTCACACACCCTAGTCTCTTATCTTGTAAAGCTCTGTTTGATGGTGGTCCACTACGAAAGGCACTATATAAAAATAAAGATTATTATTTTGTTACTATGAGAATGCTCAAGTGTTATTACATGTCCTTTCTGTGTTTTGATCCGTCTTTTAAAGACAAAACCAGGCCGATTACAGAGTTCTTACATGAGCGAGGTGGTAAAAGAATCAAAGCAGCCCAAACCAAAGGGAAAGAAGAGTGAACCGGCAGATGCTCCCCCAGCACCAGCCCCTGTGGAGGAACAGAAGCTGGAAGGTGAATGTTGGGTTAGGCGGTCTTCTGTCCTAACAGTCAGGGCAAGAGGAGGAAAGGGATCAGCAGAATTTGTTTGAATAAAACTCAAGGGTGTTGCTTGTGAAATCCACCTCTCTGTGGCCCATGACAACCTCTTCTCGTGACTGGCGAGATGTAAGTGTATAATTCTCTGGTTGTAAGATGGGGCAGTTATCCCTGAACGTTTCCTCCTCTTATTACTGCCAGTTACGTAGATTTGCGTTTATATAAAGAAAAAAAGCGCTATGTGAATCTAGGGTTGCATTGCTCTAGATGCCCATCATCCTTTAATCACTTTATCATGCTTGCAATAAATCTGGACTTATACTTTTTTACACTTTACAGCCGTCTTTTTCCTGACACTAATATTATTTGCTGATATCGCAATTGTGTTAAATTGTAGTACAATGTGGTTTTTTATATATTTTTTTCCCTCATTAGTTTTGTAATATCTTCAAAAAAATTAATAGGACCAATAAGAAATGCATGCCTAAAGAAGTACATTTCACTAATCAGCATGTTAAAGACAATGCAAAAATGAGGTGTATTATTATTTTTTTTTTAAATGTTGTTTTCATCTCTTGTTTTGCATTTTTTCCAGCTTGCAAAGTAATTGTTAATGTTGGCAAATACAGCAATAAACAAAAAATGATAGCAGGACATTTTCCAGTTTTATAGCTTGTGTTTTTAACATGCTCTCTCTATTTGCATCGTGGGATAGTTGGCTTGTAGTTCCAACCGCTGGGGAGGCTGAAGTTGAGCAACTATGAGTTCACCTGCCTGTCAGTGCCTGCTCCAGGGACCGCAGTGTGCCTGATCTACTGTTCTGTCAACTAAGATCTCTGTCTTTAAATGTGAAAATAAGAATACGAATGGAAGGGACTGTGAAGTGGCACATCTGGTAAAGGCCTTATAGCTCGGAGGGCGACTTAGGTCGGCTGGGGTGTCCTCAGCTCACCGTGCACCAGCGACCCCTGTAGTCTGGCCGGGCGCCTGTGGGCATGCTTGTAAGCTGCCCAGAGCTGCGTTGTCCTCCGACGCTGTAGCTCTGAGGTGGCTGCATGGTGAGTCTACAGTGTGAAAAGAAGCAGTCAGAGGACAGCGCGTGTTCGTCACGGGAGTGCTAGTTTTAAATTTTTATCTTAGTTGTTCTAATTTTACATTTTAAACTTTTTTTTTTTTTAAATTTTATTTTAAATTCCAATTTTATTACATTTTTTTACTCTTCAAATATTCTATTTCTGCAAGCTAGCTTTTTATCTTAGTTTAAAACCACATTTATCTATTTTTTTGTGATTGATTAGATTCTGTATTTGACTGTTTTACAGTTTATTGTTTTTGTGTGTGTGTGTGTGTAAAGTGCTTTGGGATCCTTGAGATGAAAGGCACTATAGAAATGTCAATTGTTGTCCTTATGTAATAATTGGGAGAATTTGTTGGGGTCCATATTGCTTTTGCTCATCTTAGTGTCTTTTTCATAAGACAAGACCTTTTTTTTTTGTGGCCTTTCAGTGTTGTTGCTTTAGTGAACCTCTACAAGCACAAATATGAGGTGACAGTTAATTGACCTAGCAAACTTACATGACTGTAAGAGAATTTCAAATCGACAGCTGAGGAGAACAACCTGCAAGAGTTCCTGTTAACTATGTCTCCGTCAGATCACTAACGATCCCTACATCCGTGGTTTGCTTTATCAGGGGAGAAGGAGTATGAGAAATGTGAGGAGAGAGGACACGAGGTCCTGCCGGCAGTGAAGGAACGCCCGCCTGAGGAGGTGGCAGCCCGGCTCGCCAAGCAGGATCAAGAGGAGCAGGAGAAGATTGCCTGTATGTGTGGCACATAGCGTTGTTAAACGACTAATGGAAGTCATTGCCAACTGTTTTCCTCGTATATGTATTTGTTATTATAACAAATATAATAAATTCCTCAAAGCTGTATACAAATTAGCAGAACAAATCAGTAGACGATTATAACATCCTCGCTTCTGATAAATTGTACTAATGTTAAACCTATTTTCAGTTATAGAACGCCATTTGTGCCAAAGCTGTCCAGCCATTAATTTGTTAATTTGTCAATTCATGAATTGGTCAGTTTATCCAGCAATTTGTCCATAAATTTGTCAATTTATAAACGTATTTGTTAACTCATCTAATAATTCATTAATTAATTTGTCAATTCGTTAATATGAAAGGCTGTACCGACCTGCAAATTTCCAATCAACCAGGTGAACTTCCCCGCAAACTTCCCAACAAACAGACAAACTTCCAACTGCCAATCTCACACTGTGCCGAAAACACTGCAACCTTTCTAGCCAGTGGGAACACACAGTACTATTTTAACCAATGTAAAAACAAGCCTCATTCAAAACTGCTTCAGCCAATAATATTGCAATTCATTAGAAAGGGTGTTTCAAAACATATTCTATTTAACAAGATAATCGACTCCGCTGATTTTTTACCTACTTTGTCCAAGTAGCTACCGGTAGTTTGTTTACTGTACTATATTGCTGCGTCTTGATAATATTTTATGTTATGTATTTCTAAAGTAACCAGTGTTACCGGACTGTTAAATGATTTAATCAATACGCTTCTTTAGAGCGATGTTTCTGCACATGCCAGCGAACGGGACAGTGCTCAGAAAATAACGTTTTTCAGAATAACTACGTGTCATAATTTACTAATGTTGTGGTTTTCTTCAAAAGGCCTTGGGCAAATGTGAAATCTACTTCAAAAGTTTGATGTATTTTTTTAATATGGCAAAAACCAGCAACATTTCTTACGCCTCCATTGACTCTCCATATACATTTTTTTGCGTAACTCTTTATGTACCGCAGTGCTTTGCGCGCAGGGTGATGGAAGTCGCCATTGAAAATCAGAGCAGTCGAGGTTGAAGCTGTTTTGAGTTAGGCTTGTTTTTTCATTGGTTAAAATATTAGTGTGTGCTCCCACAAAGTTTGCAGGGAAGTTCATCTGGTTGATTGGAAATTTGCAGGTCTATACAGTCTTTCTTATTGACGAATTGACAAATTAATTAATGAATTATTAGATGAATTAACAAATACATTTATGAATTACTGTATGAATTGCCAAATTTATGGACGAATTGCTGGACAAATTGACCAATTCATGAATTGACAAACAAATTGACAAATTAATGGCTGGATAGTTTTGGCACAAATGGGGCTCCATATTCTGTTGTCTAGGTTAAGTATGTTTTAGACACCTGTGTTCTCTACAGCTCTGGCGGCGATGTTGGAGGAGGCTCTGGGCAGCACAGCCAGTCTCACTCTACAGGCCATTGCTGCCCAGGATGCTGCTGTACAGTCTATCAACAGCCACGCCGGGAAGTTAAAAGAGGCTATGGAAGAAACGGAGGTAGATGGAATTAAATTAACTACATAGTTATATATGTTGGAATTTCAATCTCAGCTTCTGGCTTTTGACTACACATACGATGGAAATTGCACAGAAGTTTCACTCATTCCAGGTTTTACCTCTACCTGCTTGTTTAGCCCCAGTGAGTATAAGCAACAAGCTTGATGCGTTTTAATATTGAAGTCAATAGAGAGAACCAGGAATGGATCAATCCGCTATGCAACGGGAGCCTTATTTCCACCCCTGTGTTGGTATTTTAGGATCTTTGGAATTCAGCATAGCTGTCATTTATTTGTTGAATTTTTTTTAGATCTGCTGTAATCTACATGCTTTTCTACTGGCCTTATAGTACCACTGACTGTTGTCACCTGTGCTTCTGACACAGCCTGAATGTTTTGCTCTTAGGCTTCGGCAGAGCAGAAATCTTCTCAGTGGCGTGGCCTCGAGGATGCTCTGAGTGAACGCAGCAAGGCACTGGATGAAGCTGCTGACACCCTTCTGAAAGCCAAGTAAAAATGAGCATTTTAAAAGTGCAAGAACCAGACACCTAGAAATGTGTTTTTTGTGTACTTGTGAAATGTCTAAATATAAAAAAAAAAAAAGTCAAACATAGTTTAATGTCTACCCTGGAGGGTAAATTATTTGGCAACAATGCAGTACATTTTTTTGGTTCTCCTGCCTAACCTGTGCAGACCTAGTCCACTCTCGTGTGTAGTGACATGACTTCATAGTTACGTTTACAGACTTCATGCTGCCGTTTAGAACCCTTTGCCATGTTTACAAGAAACACATTGCTGTTTTGTCTCAACATATTGCTGATTGTTTTGTTATTTTTGTTCAAACATCACAAGTAAATCAAGTAGGAAATGACTGTACTTTTTGTTCAACTTTTACTCAGCAACGTTTGCCAGGAGAAGAGAGGATTATTCTTCTAAACATTGTGGTGTATCAAGATCACGATCCCTCCTGCAACGATGCTAGTGCTCTGATTGATATGAGTGGTGTGTTGTGGGAACAGAAAATCAGCATTGCTGCAGGAGGGATCTGGATACACTGCAATCCTTTGAAATTGTTGTTTTTCTCCTGTCAAACTCCTGAGTAAATGTTGAGTAATGTATTACCTAGTTGGTGATGGCCCATGATGTGTGATTTAGTGTTCAAAAGTGTCGTCAATATGTTTAAATATATAACGCTGCAGTATGGACGGCACCGGAGACAGCACAGGTAATGTTATGTGTTTCCTGTTGGGTTTTGTGTAACACTTTAATTGTCAGAGGTATTCTGCCTATTAGTTTACTGTGGTAGAGCGTAATATAGTTGGAAACCATTTAAACACAGGATTCTTTTTTTTAATTTTGTACTAGTATTGTGTTTAATATTGCTGCAGCAGTAATGCACAACTCCATGAGAGAATAACTCCCCTAGGAGCCTCTGAGGCACTTTCAAACCATCAAAAAGGATGTCTTCTGTTGGTGACGGTTGTAACTTGTAACCCGGCTCCTTGCTTGGTAGGGATGGGCTGGAGAAGCTGCGAGGGGTGATTGAAGATGCAAAACAGGCTAATATCGCCAGAGCCAAGCCACAGATTCTGTCTGCTGAGGAGAACCTGCACAACATGCTCGTCGATCTGGATAATGTCGTCAAAAAGGTAGGCTAAATTCAACTACTGTCGTCATCATAAAGCTGCATTACTATATGAACCAAATGTACTTCAGTGATCAAATAGCCAATTCCTGGTCTATTCCTGTTTGATAAAGGGCCTGGAATCTCACAGTAATGTGCAGCTGCCAAATAAACTAAGTAGTTAGAGATGTACTGTCACAGCTGCCACCTTCCTCTAATTGCAAAGTCTGAAAATTCAGATTAGTTTTTAATGGGTCAGTCTTCATAATCCATCTCATTATATAATTGGAATAAAATTCTCTCTGCCCGTTGCTGATTCATTGGATAGTTTACAGTACCAAGCCATCATGGTATGTGTCGTAGAGGTTACAGCTGAGGACATGGGAACCAGGTGGTTTTAGGTTCCAATATTGGTTTCACAGACCCAGTAGCACTATTGTAGGACAACCATAGATAACATTAGGAAGTCCAAGATCAGTGTTAATCTGGGTGGATGAAACCACCCTTTTTTAAAATTTAAAACACCACACTACACTGTTGGATTTCAGTGTTGGCATATACTGATGGATTTATCTTCCATTTTCTTCCTGCCAGGTCCAGGCAGCTCAGTCAGAAGCTAAGATCGTAGCTCAGTATCATGAGCTTGTGGCTGTGGCTAAGGAGCAATTCCAGAAAGAACTTGATAGCATCACCCCAGACATACAGGCTGGATGGAAGGGACTCAGTAAGTCAACACTGCTGTGGGGAATAGGTGCAGGGAATTGTGTTTAGGAATGGAAATAAGACTCCTATTCCATTGCAGTTTCGCCCATTCCAGATTTTAATACAAGCTTGATTAGCCACAGTGTTTGTATAACAAGCTTGGGTATCTCTTTTTAAACTCGTAAAGTAAAAACAGTGATGGATCAAACTGCTACACAATCCCTAAATTAAGATTTAGGATTTGCTTAGCCCTTTTGATGTAATAGATTATTTGAAAATAAAGATCGGATATATATTGTAGACACAAGTCATGTTGCGGTTGATTCTTAAAAGTGGACCGATATGATTACTGTGATGCAGAATCAGTATGTTAGCATGAGAATTATAAGCTTGTTCCCTGCAGTGTAAAGGGTTGACCACAAGATGTCACGAGTTCCCGCATGTATGCACGCCCACGAAAAATCCACAGCTGCTTTTCCTTAACGAATTAAGGAGAATGGTCAATTGGTTAATTGTCTGCTTGTTAAAATTAATGGCACCTTGATAAAAAAAAGAGCTTAGCCGACAGCTTTGTGATGGGGGTATAGAGGAGTAAAGAAACAGAAGAAAGAAAAAGAAAAAACAAAATGTGAGTAAGAGATCTAGTGTTTGTTCCAAACAAAGTATTGTTTACTTGGTGCTCCAACTGAGAGCTAGGTTTATGTTTGTTTTATTAGTGGTTGTTTCGCCACCGCAGTGTAAGCAAAAAAAAAAATCCACCTGTTTTTAAAACTGTAAATCAATTGATAGTTTACACTGTGCTCGGCCACTCTATCGCATTACAACTCGCAAAAGCATGTCTTCACAGTTTAAATGCAGTATACCAGTGGTGCACAACTCAGGTAATTGAGGGCCGGTGTCCCTCCTGGTTTTTGTTCTAACCATACCCTAAATTAGTTAATTGGACCAGTTAAGCTTCTAATAAGGTCCAGTGAAGTACTTTAGGGTGCAGTTGGAATAAAAACCTGCAGGGACACCAGCCCTCCAGGACAGAGTTGTGCACCACTGCAGTATACAGATGTCAATGGTGCTCAATCATTAAGGACAATACATCAAAACAAGTCCTCGTGTGCACGCAGCTTATTATATGATCATGATTATGTTTACTCAAGGCTGTAGAATCCTGTTTTATTAAATTTTACTTGAAGCGATCGTCTCGTGAGGGTGCCTAGTTTAACTGCCATGTGGTGTTACGTGTAATGGCCTTTCATTAAAATGACATTACAGTACAGTATTTTACTGTCAGGACTACCACTGCATTTAAGCATCTGTGACTTACTTATTTTGTGTTGTGATGCAAATCTCAGTTTTTCATTAAGCGGAGATGCACAGCTCCGCAACCCCCCCACTCTTCCTCCTCCTCCTCACCACTCCCTCTACATGCATATCACACAGTAACACTGCTGTACTCGGCATGTATTCAGTGAATGTGTATTCACTTTATTGAAATAAAAAATGTCACTAATGGAGAACCCTGTTACTGACTATTAAACAACATGCAAAGCCAATGTTCACTTGATATTCAACCAGTTAGCTTTCAGTGTGAGGGTAGTATGATTTGAGATTTTGTGCTCATATGAATTTGGAAAAAGGAGGGAAATGGCAGCTGGAGGAAGTAAACTGAGTCAGCACAACACAAGAAGAATTAAAACAGGACTACCGGCCTATTTGTTATAGTTTTCAAATGGTCAAGCAATCCTAAATATATTCTGGCAGCACTTGCAGGGTGTTCAGCTATTCCTGCCAGTACTCCTTGAACACGGTCATCTTACATTGCAAAATGAAGACTTTTTCTCAGTGTTTTGTCCCTAAAACAAAATTAATAGAATAAGTTTTGTTTTATTCTGCTGATGTTATTGGCATGTTTTCCTGGTTGTTTTAGATCTGAAGAAACATAATGCATGGATGGATGGATGGATGGATGGATGGATGCATGTATTCTGCTTTGCAGTAATAGTAAAGGCAGTGATGGGTACAATACAAAATTCCCCTCCTTTTGTATGAAATGGAGCAATGTACAGATGAGTAGTTTTAACAGGAATATAGGACACTGTAATGCAGTTTTTTCCGGAAGTAGTTTTGTCTCCTGGTTAGAGAACCAGCATATTCTTAGACCCAGACATTCCTCAATGCTACCTATCTGTGATAACTTGGTAGAGTCAGGAATTCACTTGAAACAATACAGCTGCACTGAAAAGTAAAAATGGTTCATCTGCATTTTTAATTTTTTAACAAGTTTAGGGCAAAGTCAGTTATTCTTCAACCCAAAACACTGGATTGATGGGACATTTTTAACTGCCTATTCTGCTAGCAGTGAAAATGTTGAATTTTTTAAGCTAATATACTTTAAATGGAGGAGTAAAAGTTTGTTTTATATGTACACATCAATTTCATAAATGAACAGTGCCTGACAAACAAAAGCTGAATTGAAGCACTCATTTACTGTATTTGTATGTTAAAACATTAATAGTGGCTGATTTTAAATGTTGGTGGTGGTGGTTTTTTTTTTTTTTTTTAATGGTTATTTTGCCTGCAGTCTTGTTTAATTCTGGTGGTGTTATTGGCATGTGTTCCTGGTTGGTTTGATCTGAAGTACTAAAACCATAGCTGTCCATGGCTGTATTGTTCAATTATTCTGTATTCCTGCAAGTGTAACGTGGCAAAGGCTGGGCGCAAACTGCACAAGAGCTTTTAACCTCTCATCTCACCAGCAGCGTACTGGACAGAATGCATAATGCCATTGTATCACTGTGTTATATTTTGTGACTAATTTGCTGTGGTGGATGTGTACTTTGTAAACTATACCTTCTCTGTTACAGAGGTGTCAGATTTAGGTGAGTGTCTCTGCGGTTTTGTTGCGTGTTTTCCTTTCATTGGCTTTTGGGGAAAAGTGCTCCTAGGAATCATTAACCCTGGAGCTCTGTGCTTTACAGAGGCTAATGAGCACCGCTGTCACTGAGTTTTAGATGCCTTTAGATCAAGATGCAACTGAGATCCTACCTTCAGTAGTGTAGCAACTTAGGCTTTAAAATCCCTGGGCCTTTTTTTAAATCACATTAAAATAAAATGAAAAATCTGAATTTCAGCTTAACAGTGAAAACGACACTGTTGGATAATAAAGGAGATGGTGGATTTGAAAAGGTTTGGTCGTTCTAAAGAAAAAGGAGGTGCTGACCAAGGTTTTGAAATCCATTGCTTATTAGTGCTACTAATGTTATCAACTGTTCCCTTTTTCTTCTGTTGAAGGTCTTTCTGTTTCTTCTGTCTGTATTTTAATACATACTTCACTTCAGTGTGGAATATTCAGATATGTCAAAGACAATGCTGTAGATGAACCATTGCTCACTGCTTCCTGGCATCTAGTAACTCCATGTGTTGTAGTTCTAATTAACTGCAATGATAGTCTAGCTGCAAACAAACCATATGACCTACAGTTGAAGTTAACAGGATGTAGCAGTTAATCAGTACAGTTGAAGTCATCAGGATGTAGTAGATAATCAATACAGCTGAAGTTAACAGGATGTAGCTAATCAGTAGCAACGTATTATAAATATTTGCTAAGCATGAATGCGTTTTCACACTATGTCACATAGTGGATTAAGTTTATGATTTTCTGGATAAAATGGAAATACGCATTTTGTGCTTTTTTTATATTCTAGTGGCCAGTGGAGGCCCCACAAAAACCAAATGATGACCTTAATGTGGTGTTAATGCTGTATTTACTTTTGCCCCTTGTCTGGTGGCTCTGTCTGTCAGGCTTGATTGCCCTGTAGGGGCACAGCAGGGTCAGCGCAAAATTACTTCATGGCTGTGGGTCTTCATAAGCTGAGCAGACTGCAAACATTGTAGGAATTCAGTTGCATCCTTCAGCTTTGATATGTAATGATTATTTTGCGATGAATTCACTGCTATACTTTTGTTAGTTTTTTTTAGTAGCTTTGTGCTGATTTTCATGCTTATTAATTTATTTAGGCAATTAGTACAGGCATCAGGGTGACCTGAGAGAGACTAATACATGTTACAATGACTAACCCCCTTTAGTTGTAACATTTCAGAGGTCTTTCCAGGGTATTTAGAGAAAGCGTTCTGTTCAGTAATCCAGTCCAAGTAATTAACCTGGTTCCTCAGATGAAGCCTTAATGTAAAGGACTGTAATATATTCTAAACTAATCTTGCAATATATAATGGGGTGTACAGAATTAAAAAATTCTCCGACCTATGTATTTTTCATGCAATTTTGGTTCCAATTCTTGTTTTGTTAAATTCTAACCCGTGGCAGCTTGCTGTGTTGTATGAGATATTGGTGGCTATTATATGTGTTTGTTACCAGCAGCTGGTGGGCTATTAAATGCGTTTGTAACCGGCAGATGGCAGACTGACCACAGATGACCTGAACTCTCTGGTTGCCCACGCTCACCGGCACATCGACCAGCTGAACAAGGAGCTGGCTGAGCAGAGGGTCCGAGAACAGCAGCACATCGAGACTACTCTGAGGCAGCAGAAGACTGAGCACAAGAGAGCTCTGGAGGTGGCCGTGGCCAAAGCATTGGAGCAGTACCGGGCAGAAATCCAACTGGAGCAAGATAAGAAGGTAGGAGCTGCCTCTAGTTACAACTACAGGCGCTAGTTGTAAATGATGCCTCAACTTTGACATAGTTTGGTATCTGGTCTTACTGACATGTTGTCAGCTGAACAAATACACTAGGAGTATTACATTAAAATACTCTGAAACAAAGAACCCTTAATTTGTGGTATTTTGTTTGTTTTTTCCCCCCAACTCCAAGTCGATATTGGTGCCTCACCTTGTAAAGCTTCTTCTAACTGAGTAAAATTGATGATTAGATGTTTAGTAGCACAGAACGGTGGAATAGAAAATGTGTTAGCTTTTAAATTTAGAACAGCATTGTTGCTTTTGTTTCATTTAGTGTCCTCCAGTTCTTATACTGTAGACATGTGGTTTTAGATGTGTTGCAACTTGATTAATTAAGAACAGAAACTGCAGCTCAGATGAAATGGGGATCGTAAGTATGTAGGGCTGTGTTAAAAGGTTGGAAGGGTCGTTCGGTAGCCAGGAATTCTAAGGCAATTCTGGACCTTTGAAGGTTTGTCAGACAGCATTCACGCTCTGTCAGATATTGGTTTTTTTTTTTTGTTTGTTTGTTTTTGTTTTTCCTTAACAGAAACTGCTTGACAATGTGTGAATACTATAAATCACACATTAAATGTCACTGCAAATGTTGATCTTTTGTTTAAGTAATAGGCATTATACAAATCAAAAGTTGTATTAAAATCCACTACTAGATCGTTTTACATAGCACCTCTTTATCAGTGATGCTGCAGTCATGTTTTGGTGCAAGGTATAACACCAAAGCACTGGGGGAGTAGCGGCAATATTGCTTTAATAAAAAAATTCACTGGATACCTACGTACAAAATGTGAGAGAAGTGTTATGGTAGAATAAGTATGAAACATTAAATGTATGGTAACACTGATCATTTTTGTTTTGAAAACTGAGCACAAGTAGGCTAAAGCACCTCCCTTTTAAAAAAAATAAAACAAACCACAGTTCTTTACATTTGAATCCCACATTAGGAACGAAACTAAAGTGTCTTTTGTTTCCCATTTAAGAAATATTGCTAAATAAAGATGTTTTCTGTCAGCACAGGATGCTGGGAGACTGTTGCATGACTTCTAGAATAGACTATTGTAATGCCCTATTTTCTGGTATTTCAAACTGTGTTTTGTCCAGATCGCAACTCATCCAAAACGCTGCTGGCACAATCCTAATTAAAACAAGAAAGTTTTGTCATATCACGCCGGTATTGGCATTCCTATGCTGGGGCCTAGTACGATACAGGATTGGTTTTAAAGTCCTGCTTTTAACCTATAAAGCCTTAAATTGGTTAGCTCCTTATTACCTGAGTATCTTATTGGTCCCATATGTTCCAGATCGCCTGCTCCGATCCCAGGTGCTGGGTATCTCACCGGTCCAATTTGTTTTTTAAAGAACACAGGTGGTAGGACATTTGGCTACAGGGCCCCTAAATTGTGGGATGAATTGCCAGCCTCTGTATGGGAGGCACCAACTATGGCAGCTTTTAAAACTAGGCTGAAGACATATTTTTATAGTCTGTCGTATACATGATTACTACTACTGCCTTTTACTGTGTTTTATTGTTTTTATTATTTTATTGTACTTTGTATTTTATGTATTTACTAATTAAGAATATGAGAAAGTATACAAACGAGAGGAGGCCATTCGGTCCATCTTGCTCGTTTGGTTGTTAGTAGCTTATTGATCCCAGAATCTCATCAAGCAGCTTCTTGAAGGATCCCAGGGTGTCGGCTTCAACAACATTACTGGGGAGTTGGTTCCAGACCCTCACAATTCTCTGTGTAAAAAAGTGCCTTCTATTTTCTGTTCTGAATGCCCCTTTGTCTAATCTCCATTTGTGAACCCTGGTCCTGGTTTCTTTTTTCAGGTCGAAAAAGTCCCTTGGGTCAAACTTGTCAATACCTTTTAGAATTTTGAATGCTTGAATCAGGTCCTCCTGCAGTCTTCTTTGTTCAAGACTGAATAGATTCAATTCTTTTAGCCTGTCTGCATATGACATGCCTTTTAAACCCAGAATAATTCTGGTCACTCTTCTTTATACTCTTTCTAGAGCACCGATATTCTTTTTGTAGTGAGGTGACCACAATATTCTAGATGAGGTCTTACTAATGCATTGTAAAGTTTTAACATTGCTTTCCTTGATTTAAATTCAACAGTTTTCACAATGTATCCGAGCATCTTGTTGGCCTTTTTTTTTACAGCTTCCCTACATTGTCTAGGTGAATACATTTCTGAGTCAACATAAACTCCTAGGTCTTTTTCATAGATTCCTTCTTTAATTTCTAAGTCAATAATGTAGATTAGGAAGAGCAGAGGACCTAATACAGATTCCTGTGGTACACCACTTTGCAACCTGTTGCAAAGGGCACTTTTAAATAAAGATTAATTGATTGACTTGAAAGGTCACAGCAGAGGCAGATGTTGTCCAAGAAATGGGTTTCAGAAAGAGGAAAAAGAGACAAAAAACAGATAAATCTCTCGTTCATCTTGTTTGCAAAAAGGTGTTCACCAGATCTGAAGTATTTGTTGAGGTATGTTACGTTTTTTAGAAAATGTGCATTTATTTTCCAGAGACTGGGGGAATACTTGTTATAAAGATAAGTCAGGGCACTCTGCATTGTGCAAAAAAAAGTTGCAAGTAAAAAAGTCTAAGTGTTAATTAGTCATTATTTTATAAAGGTTGCAACCCTACTGTTTGGGTTCAAAAATAAATTTGTAAGAGCTGTATATGAAGATCCCAGCTGGAGGTTACAGTAACATGCGGTCTGTGTTTGGATTGTGAAACTGTTCAATAGCTGAAAACTGCAAAACATTTTTTGAATCACTGTTTTCTTTTTTTATTTTGTAAACAAATTAGAAATAACAAGGCATGGTACAAGAAATATATATTTTATATATATATTTTATTTATTCAACCAATGTTTTTCAAAACATCAAAATGCGATTGGGATAACTGGTACAGAGTTCATTTTGGTGATCCGGATGCACTTTTAGTCATGACTAAATGTTTTTAATTGGGTTTTTCAGAATTTAAACAGGAGATCAGGATTACTTTGATCCAAAATACCACGATTATTGTGAGAGTTGGAGTTAGCTTTTAAATGATCAAAGAACATCGATATTTTGCTTGAATTGTTATAGCAAACACACACTATGTCCAAATAGAATGTTAGACTATAATATTTACATATTTATTTAAATTTTGTATCCATGCAAGCAAAAAGGAAAATAAGTATTTAGTGGTGTAGCTTTTATTAAAAAGCATACACATACACCTCCTAAAGCTCGTCAGAGAGATGCTGGACTCCCTACCGACGAGGAAGACGATGAAGATGTCTAAAAACACAGATCCTTTTTTTCAAAAGTTGAATTTTTATTCAATTTAGTTAGTTATTTTTTTTTTTCTGCTAAGTAGGCCTACATAAAATAACCGTTATTTGCATGCATTATAGGTGCACTAATATTAAAAGTGATTTAGATTTTGTTAATATAAAACAAAAAAGTTGTGCATTAATCATTATTACCACAATCTTATTTTGTTAAATGAGGTTATATCATAAATAAGGCCTCATAAAAAAAATATAAATATATAGGAATATATAAGAACTACCCTACTTCAAATTTGTTATCTGGATAAATGTAATCCAGCAGTGACATTTTATGAAACACCAGATCAAAATGATCCAGGTAAAAGTAATCTTGATTATAAAACTCTGATCACTTTGATCCAGATTTTTTTTTTTTTTTTAAATGGCCCCAGAACATTATGTAAATTAGTACTATCGAAGGTTCGAACCTTCCTAAGATAATGTGTTCCGAACCTTCGAAGGTCAAAATGTACCCTTTGTTACAACCCTATATGACAAAATGAGATTTGCATTTTCTTTTAAAAAAATATTAGTATTTATGTGGACTACAGTTGTGAAGCAAAGAGTGGAGCAATTTGTCTTTTTTGTTTGATTTATCTATTTTCTTTTTTCTTTTTTTTTTTTTTTTTTTAATGATCCACAAAGAAACTGCATTTTAAACCATTAACTTTTACTGAGTTAAAGATGCACCTGTGAAAGCTGCTGCTTTTAGTAATGTGTGTGCATCTGTTCCCAGCTCGAGGAGGTGCGGGAGGTGATGGAGGTTGAGATGAGGACCCAGCTGCTCAGACAGACGGCCGCCCACACCGACCACCTGAGGGATGTGATGAAAGTCCAGGAACAGGAGATCAAAGCAGAGGTGGAGCAGGCAAGTTCCTCAGTGTTTTCTTCTTATTTATAAGCGGTAATAGCTCTTGGCCCGGCTGGCACACCTCAAGGCTGCCTTAGTGGACTGCCATCCTCTTTTCACAGTCCAACCCTTAACCTTTCTTTGAGACTGCATGGATGAGGTGATTTTTATGATGTGGACTGTTGTCTCCAGAGTGACCTAAGTCTGATTTGAACCCAGACCTGAGGTGGCCCAGGGGTGAAAGGCAAGTGCATGAACATAGTCCACTACTCTAGTGCTCTGTTCTTATGAGGATTCTTAACATATCTGTTACAGGGAAGCCTTTAAAGTCTTGACTTAGCACATCTTCTATGAATCACAACACAACTCACAGCATACACACAATTACTGTTATTTGTATGAGTGTGGGATTGCAATCGGATAGGAAAAAGACATACTGAACTGCAATTTTGCACATTTTATTGATGTCATCATGCGTTTATGACGTCGCTGGTTTATAGCAGCTGTAGTGGTGTTGAATTAAATATGGTACTTGAAAACCTTTCACTCTTTATTAGGAGATGGCACATAGGCTGTCTGAGCAAGAAACCCACTTCAGACATGTAACTCAGGAACAGCTGGATGAGTTCACCCTGGACATGAACGCAGCATACGCCCGGCTCAAAGGGATCGAGCAGGCAATTGACAGTCAGTACATCGTACAGCCTCGGCTGTATTTTTACATTCAGTGAGGTTATATCACTTGTAGTGCTAACCTTGATGAAATGAACTTGAGCAATGCATTTCTAGCCAAGAAGGATTTAACTCTTCTAACGGTGCAAATCTATATACAATATAGAAGTCTAGGTAGGATGACTCCACTCAAAACTGCAGACTACTAGTATAGGAAAGATAACTCAACCCAAAACAAAAGATCATAAAACTTCTCTTGTGGAAGCTCAGTTGAATTTCTATTGCATTATAGACACTAAATGTATTCAATTTGTTATCCTAGGGTTATATATATATTTTAAATTGCTTGGATAATAGTGCTCAATGCTGAGCCTCCAGGAACGTGTTTCTCAAACTGGAAGGGTTGAGAGGAATCCTGAAACTATTTTCAGGGTAGTGATTCTCAAACTTGAGGGGTTGAGATTAATAAGGATGAGGGGAAATGATAAAACTGTACCCCGTGGAGCTTCTGTATGCCTTGATAAAGCTTAACAAAATAGAGGTCTTGTTTTGAGCTTCATGTGATATAACATGTCATTTAAATTTCAGGCCACGCAATTGCTGAAGAGGAGGCCAGGAAAGCACACCAGCTGTGGCTTTCCGTTGAAGCGCTAAACGACATTCTAAAGACGACTTTGGGGGACAACCCTACGGAACCTCTTAATACATCAGTGCAGGCCATGAAAGCTAATTGTGCGGAAAACGAATTCACCGAGACCTTAAGCACTGCCCTGCCGGAAGTGGCCCTGAGCCGCGGGGTGTACAGCGAGGCCTCCCTTAGGGTGCGCTTCTATATCATCAGGAAGCTGGTCCGTCGAGTCGCCATGATTGACGAGACTAGAAACAGCCTATACCAGTACTTCCTTTCCTACCTGCAGTCTCTCCTCTTGATGGAACCCCAGCAACTCAAACCCCCAGCACAACTTTCCACTGAAGACCTGGACACGTTCAAGCTGCTCTCGTACGCCACGTACAGCATTGAGCATGGAGATCTGGAGCTGGCAACTAAGTTTATCAACCAGCTGAAGGGAGAGTCAAGGAGAGTGGCTCAGGACTGGTTGAATGAAGCTCGACTGACCCTAGAAACTACACAAGTAGTCGGCCTCCTTTCTGCGTATGCTAATGCAGTGGGTTTAGGCACAACCCAGGTAGAATAATTTACTAAATAAATATTTCAGGCAGCTCCCACTCTCCAAGTAATAATTAAAAAAAAAAAAAAAAAAGATTAACAAAATTCCTTGTGTAGCCATTCCTGAATAATATATACACAAAAGGTATACCAATGAGATTTGTGTAAAGCCCTGTCTATACAGTGCAACATTTCCCTTATGTACAACATACTGCATGCAACAGTGTTCTGTTTGCCAGTATTTTGTTACAATGCTCTGTTTTTGCTTGAACTTCTGTCTACAATAAACAGGTTGCGTAATACATTCAGCTGTGGCGTACTGTGTATCCAGGGCTTAGGGTGTGTTTGTGACCTTGATGCCTCAAGACACATCATTGGGAATTATCTACCTGCACTAAAGGCACTGTTTTCAATGCACTGTTGGTGGTGACCTCACTGACCACCTGTCACGGTGTTTCAGTTGTTGGCTAGAGCCGACTCAATGAATGCAGGAATGCTTTGTCTGCACCTTGGTGTAATGTTCTGAGTTCCTGATTTTAATTGATTGGGCTTTGTGATGTGAACCTACTTACTTGTTTTCACATTGTTGTTGATTCATTTCCAACCTACTGGTAAATACCAATAAAACATAAACAAAGTTACTGCTCTCATTTGTAGTGTTTTTATTGAAGGTTCCAAGTGGTAATCGGAGTAATCATTTGAAACTATGAAATGAGATTTAAAAAGTGTCTGCATAACAAAAAATGGATGATTGATTGCTGCTGTATGTAAATGGAAAACTAGTAATTTATTTTCAGGTGTAGCCTTTTTAACCATGTTGGTTATTTATAAATAGGTATTGGGTCCAATGTTAGGTAAAGAACTTGGTTATTTTGGAAATCGGGAAGCAGGATTTTTTTCACTACCATTTGGTCAAACTGTACAGCAGCTCCAGGGAACCAACCTAGGGCATCGGTAGACTACATTATCTGCTGTTATAAAATAAACAATTTTATTTTGTTATGTAGATTCCCAACCCCTTGGATGGGCATCAAATCACACACTACCCCATGCGTTATTCTCTTATTACCTTTATCCAAGGCGACGTACAGGGTTACAGTGCAAAATCAATATTTAAATACAGTATCATGCAAAGTGTACAAATAAAATACTATATGAAAAAAGTATGTAGTGGAAGGATTGTGCATCTGTTGAGGATCCAGTAATGTGGTGCTTGGGTCAGGCCAATACAGTAGGCAGACACGAGGGATTGGAGGTAGGTGGGATGGTGTGGTGAAGAGCAGTAGGCAAGAGCAAGTCTGGAATGTGGAGTGTTATGCTACGCGTGGTGACGCTATTTTACCCTCATAATTGCTGTTGTGTGTGTGTGTGTGTGTGTGTGTGTATATATATATATGTATATGTGTTTTTCTTTACTGCCTTGCAGTTTGAAAAGAAAAAGTAGTAGCAGCATGATTCCTTTACTGGGACCCAGCTCTGCAGGGTCCTGCTGTTGAGTTGAATCAGCAGTGTTATTTTAGCCCGCCTACTTGGCGCACTTGGTCACCCGTCCGGCATGGTGAATGTATTTCTCCCATAGCTGAATGGCTGTGTGTATCTGCCTGTATTTTTTTCCTATTGCTGCCTTTGCCCGAGTGCTTCAATACACGCCTGAGCAGTACGTGTTAGAAGTGGCTCGCCAAGCTGTCTGGCCCGGCGAATGGGTTATCAAACTGGACCGAAAATATGTGTTCCACGTTCCCTATGGGTCCAGCGCACAGGAAGTATCTCCACTGCACCTTACAGGGGAGCATACTGAGTTTTCCGTGCAGTGATTCAGCCTCTCCTTATCCCCACACGTTTCAAAGTGCATGGATGCCATCCTCGCTCCCTCGCGGCTGCAAGTGATCAGGGTGATGAATTGCCTGATCAACTGGTTGATCTACCCGGTCGCAGGAAGGAGCAGTGGCCCACACAGCTATTTGTGATGAAGCATCTGTTTGAGAAGGTCTCACCCACAACGATGCCAGAGCCAATTAATAACAAGCTTACCTGTCAGACAACAGAGCGATTACTGTAAACAGAACATAGTCATTGCATAGAGCAGAGCCATTGATGAAATAATCTGTGGTGCGTAAACTGAACAAATTGGCGAAAGAATTTAGCTCTAATACAATGTTGCATTCACTGACCGCAAAGTGGTGGCAGACAGAGAGACGTGCGGAGACAAAGAATAATGAATAGAAAATTATTTTGTAGATGGAAAAATCTATGATACTTTCAACAGGATAGCCTATTATTTGTGACTTCTAGATCATGAAGCCATGGCATGGCAACTGCCATAGCCTATACTTTGCCACACCTAAATGGCCCCTAATATGTTTGAAAACCTGGTAGTAGCTATAGCCTACAATTCAGAAAGAAGTTTTACCCTAACAATATAATCGATACTTGTGCTGACTTCATTATTATTTTGGTATGTTGATTTTGACAAATGTAGGCCAGTGAACCCGAACTTCCTGGGCCGATTTTTGGTCCCAGTCCGCCCCTGGATGTCATGGACCCACAGAGATCTTACTTTTTTTTTTTCTGTCTCCAGTAGAGCAGGGTCATCACAATTATCTTTTGTTTGTTTGCTGTTCATTTTTCCAGTTATTGTGTTGTTGCTTTTACAGCCCCCCACCACCTACTCACCCCCAAAAGGTTTGATATGATGGGGTGGCAGTAGTTGCATTTTTTAATCATGTGTATACGATAATGCTTAATAATATCAGTGTATAATGACTCCTTTAACTCGCACTCTTTTTGCCTGTACCCAGAAAACCAGACAAAACTCACAAAGAAAGAAAATATCTCAATTTTTAAAAGCAGCATGTTTTTATTTTATTTTAAACAACACAATTGCTTGATATTTTAGATAATTGTGGGGGGGATTATGATGATGGTGTGAGGGGGTTAAAATTAAGTTTTATAAAAAATGTTTCGCTCCTCATTACTTGAAATAGATATATCTTTTTTTACTAAGCTTTGTGTCTTCTGTATAAAAACAGTTTTTTTCCTTTCCCACTGGAATTTACTGTTTGATGCTTGTACATGCAGCCGTGATTAACAACAGACCACCCACTGACTTTCCCTTGCCACGTTCGGTGTGAACAGTGGTCTGCAGTGACTGCAGAGCGACGTGCACAGAGGCGGCATGCGTGCCGCATCCAGTGTGAATGCCCCTTAATGCCGGAGTTCTACTTTGTGGACACCCAGGCACCACCAGTCTTAGCACTAAAATCATGCCTTGATCTCAAGCTCATTAACTGTACCTGCAGCAAAAAAATGAAAACAAAACAATTATGGCTGAATACGTAGATGTTTTTGAAGGAATTGGATTATTTCAAGGTTAATGCATGTTCCATTTTGACCCAACAGTCACCCTTGTTGTGTGCCCACTGAGAAGAGTTCCATTTGCACTCTGCCATCACCTCAAGCACAAGCTCAAAAACATGGAAAAGTCAGGGATCACTGCCAAAGTTACTGAGCCCACTGACTGGGTTAATGCTTTAGTTGTAGTTGAGAAAGCCGGCACTGGAAAACTTCGCGTTTGTCTTGACCCCCGTGAGCTCAACAAGCCGATAAAGCGCCCACATTACCTGTTGCCAACTCTAGATGATGTCACGCCAAAGTTTGCTGGTGCATGTTATTTCATGATCCGGATATTGGGCCATCAAGCTGTCAGACCTGTCATCACAACTGACCATCTTCTGCACTGTCTTTGGCCAATACCGATTTCTCTGTCTGCCCTTTGGCATCATCTCAGTGCAGGATGAGTTCCAGTGCAAGATTGACAAAAGTATGAAGGTCTCAATGGAGTAGCAACCATTGTTGATGACATCTTAGTGTCTGGATACACTAAAGCAGAACATGATGCAAATCTCCATGCATTACTTGAAAGATCAACCCAGAAAAAAGTAAAATATGCATTCCAGAAGGAAGCTATTTTGGACTTCACCTCACAGTGTATGGGATCAAACCAGAACCAGAAAAGGTCACCTCCTTTAAGAATATGGACCCACCGCACAACCGCGCATAAACAGTTTTTGGCATGGTTAATTACCTAGCCACCTTTCAGAAGTCAACGTGCCACTGCATCGATTTTTCAAACAATCCTGTGAATTACTATGGGACAAACAGCATGACATTGCCTTTCAGAACATGAAAGACCTAATCCCACGAGAATCAGGCCCTGTGCTTGCTTACTTTGACCTTGATAAAGATCTGAACCTATAAGTGGATGCGTCTAAGAGTGGAATTCATGCAGTACTGCAACAGAAGGGTAAGCCAGTAGCTTATGATTCAAAATCCCTCACAGCCACAAGAAAACTACGCACATATAGAGAAAGAGCTCTATGCAATCCTGTTTGGATGCAAAGATTTACACTAATATATTTATGATTGCCCCACCACTGTGGAATTGGACCACTAGCCTATGGAGTCCATAATTAAGAAGCCACTTGCAACAGTGCTCCCTAGGCTACAAAGAATGATCCTTCAGTTACATAAATATGACTTTACCATAATACATTGACCTGGGAAGGACATACCAGTAGCAGACACATTGTCGAGAAAGTCTGTCTACAACGGTCTTAGTGAAGCCATGCACATGCAGGTTCACATGGTTCTACACAACTTGCCAGTCAGTGATCATAAGATGGCTGAGATCACAGAAGCAACTGAGATTGATGCCCAAATGATCGCACTAAAGAAAGCCATAAAGAAAGAATGGCCAGCTACAAGGAAACAATGCCCACTCAATATTGCTGAATATTAGAATCACAGGGATGCGCTCTCTCACCTAAACGTCATCATCTTCAAGGGGGAGAAAATAGTCATGCCACATTCACTGAGGCCAGGCATGCTAGCAAGAATTCACAAAGGAAAAGTGCAAGCAAAGAGCCTGTGACACCTGTATGTGCAAGCAAATATTACAGCTCATTGAGAAAGGCTCCATTTCAGTCCCAGTTGAGTGAAAGAGAATATTTTGCATCAGAGTATTCATCGATTTTCTTAGCAAATATCAGTTATTTTTCCAGCCAGTCTTGTACTGCAAGGGCCTTGATGATCCTAAAGTACATTTTTCTTCTTCTTGTCTTGACTTGCTGTGAGCAGTGCTGAAATAAAGCTTCTTCATTGCACTAATTGAGTACTTTGTCAGAAACTACAAGCAGACCACTACTAGTCTAACCATGCAGAAATATGCCAATGTGCCTCAATGACATTGGTGCCCCCCTACTACCGTGTAAGTGCCACATACTTCAAAATTAATTGAAAACCCTGCATTTGTTTATAAATTCTTAGTATTGGCAATTTTGTCCATTGTCAGTGATAGATGTGTCAGATAAGCCCTATCTAGCAAATAGGATCCTGACTTGTACAAACACATCTTTATGGGTAATCTTTGGTAAGTTGTATTTTTAGCCATCAAGAACAGTAATCAGCCTCAACCAGCGTTTATCTTTGTACTCAATTTGCAGTAGTTGTTGTCAGATAATGTGGTCATGATGACAGATTGTTTTTTTTGCTCATAGTAGACTTGTTCTCATTGCAGTGTTGACATCTTTCCCAAACCCTGGCCTCTAGATCGACTGATTGTAGCTTTCTACAGTGGTATCAAGTATCTTTATGTTCAGACAGTATCGGTGTCTGTCTGCAGTCTTCCCTTCTACCCTTTTATTTGTGTAATGGACAGGTTTAGTGTAAATACTGTTAGTATGTTATCATTTGTATTTGGTCCTTTTGAGTTTTTATTAGTTTGTGATAGCACTGAAATAGTAAACACATCTGTAGGCACTAAAATGTGTGTTTGGAAATACAATGCAGACCTGATGAGAGCTTGCAATGCATGACCTAAATTGAGCCACTGCTTGTACATTTTGATTTTACTTGCGGTTTTAAGCTGTAAGGTCATCAGGTCTGCATTGTATTTTCACAATTAATACCATTTAAAGAAAAAAGGCGGCTAATGATTGTACAGGAAAGCAACAACAGTGCATATCAAACTGTATTCTATTTTTAAAAAGCCTTTTGATACCTTGTGGTCTAAATTGGTAAGTTGCAGTTGAGCTCATAGACTGGTCTTTTTTAAGACATGGTTTGATGTTTAAATGTCATTTAAACCGGTCTATGTTGCAATTGACCCAAATACAACTAGAAACAGATACAGCAAGAAACAATCATTGAGTCCCCAGTCCTTACACTTCACTAAGCATTTTTTAAAACCTGACAGTGTAGATATTAAATTCCAGGAATTTAAATCGGATTGGGGAGTATCTGGTTATGCATTACAGTGCACTTTTGTTGTGTTCTTTTACTATAAGTAAAGCAGTCACATAATTTAACATTAACATGATTTAAATGATACTGTTTTGTAGCATGAATACATACTCCTGCTTCATACTTAACAAGCGTGTACAGTATTTATGTTTTCATTTAGAATTCCAGCCAACATTTAAAATGAACAATGATAATCTATAGAATTTGTACACTGGCAACGTAGAATTCAATTGAATACTCTGGATAGAGGTTTACTGTGGTTTTCTTATATACTAACCTGCCTATTCTGGATAATGCTGTTCAGAATACTACAATAGAAAATGCTAAATTTAGATGCAAATTGTACTTGGGGTACCAATCAAGCCTAAGAGGATATATATCAAGACAGAAGAGGCACAACTATAAACCTGCAGTTTTCATTAATCTGCCATGCAAAAAAAGGAACTTCATTCACTTATCACAGTAAATCAAATGGATGATGTGATGCACACTCTCTGGTTTATGATATGAATATTTGAAAGTGTATTATAAATGTAACTGGACTAATTAATTAAATATCTATGCCTTTCCTGACAGACATACTAAAGATTCAGTGAAGAGGACAGAGCAGATGAGTACTGGTTGTTGATCCTATCAGGGATTGAAGACTTTGTTGCAGATGTTTGTTGATCCTATCGGGGGTTGAATACTTTGTTGCAGATGTTTATTGATCCTATCGGAGGTTGAAGACTTTGTTGCAAAGTTTGTTGTTGCTATTGGGGGCTGAAGACTTCATTACTGAGAGGAGAGCTTTTCACTGGACACCTCAACGACTGAGTTCCAACCAGCAGATGAAAAGTCTAAGCTTCAAGGAGCCGTTGAGTGTAATTCCAGTTGCATTTTCCTCTTGTGGAACTGCGTTAATTAACTGTCACATAGAATTGAACTATTAATTGTTTAGTTTGCACACCTTGCGTGTGAACTAACTTTTTAGTGAAACTTGATGAAGTTTAACTAAGTCATCTACCTCATATTAGAGAATGATTCAGTGCCGACAGTTAATCAGCTTCTAGTTCTAGCAGACTCTAATAGACAGTAGATGCCCGCTGCAACGTCTCAGCACCAACTGTGAATTGTTTTTTTTTTTAAATTACATTCCTGCTTACAGCTAAACTGACAACATGACAAATTACTTGAACTCTGTCTATTTACATTTTGATTTATTTGGGCACGTATCAGTATCGGAGTGGGTACATTTACCATCCTCACCTACAACACCCAATCCAGCTACTGCTGTTGAAAACCCTAGTACTACAAGTAATAATACAGCAAGGCCTATAAACGTATCGGAGAATGAGCTTGAAAACCTAGAACTGCAAAGAAGCAAGCAGTTTTCAGACTGCATCGTACACAGACTGTTCACCAATTGCTGCGTTCATTTCTCAGTCAATGTCTAGATTATAAATAGGGGATTAAAACTGTAACAAGGTTCTGCTAAATAAAAATTGATTTACTAATTAAAAACTAAGTGTTTTTCTCTTTATATGTATGCCATCCTTGTTTATTTAAAAAATGTGTTGGACTATGTTCTTGGAACGTCTTTACTCAGCAGGAAGGTACCCGACAAATCAATACAAGTTCAAGGTAAATCTAGATTTTAATGTGTTTTTTTTTAAAATAAAACAATGGTAAAAATCATTTTCTAATAGCAATAGTGCCCTCTTGATGATGGCTCTACCTTGTGATAGTTGACCTTGACTTTTGTTAGCACCCTCGCCTTCAGCTCAGGACGCATAACTCCCGTAGCGGTCAACTATCACACTGTAGAGCCATCATCGACGGGCATTATTGCTTAATTGTTGTATGAAGAATTTAATTTAAAGTAAACTTCTTATATCGTGAAATAATACACCATTTGTAAACATAGTGTGATCTATTCGAAGACTGTCTGCACCATTTCATTTTAGGCTATATGTGGGTGTGTATGTGAGCAGAGTATAAGCAGTATCATATTTCACTTTTCCTGCTAGCTGCTTAACACAGTTGTGAGAGGCTGACTTTTGTGGTTTCTGTTTAATATTTGTGTACTTAATAAAATACTCCTATTGATGAAACATTTCTTGTGTTTAGTGTGTGTATGTGTGTTCATAGTAAATCCTTGAACTTGCAAAACCTCAATTAAATATTTTTATAAGAGAGCTAATCAATTTAGATAAACTTTGTGCACCCAAGTGTAAAGAAGTAGAGTAAGCTGTGAAAAAGGCAAGGGCGTCATTATCTCCTGGGCTTAATGGGGTACCAAACAGAGTGTACAAGAGTGCCCCTGGTGTTCTATGAATCCTGTGGAAATTGATGAAAGTAGCATGGGAAAAATAGGTTGTACCAAGAGCATGGCGCCGAACAGGTGGGGTCTTTATACCCAAAGAAAAAGATTCTACGAGTATCGGTCAGTTTATTTTCCTGTTAAACGTGGAAGGCAAGATTTTCTTCAGCATTGTTGCTCAGAGATTGTAAGCTTACCTATTAAAGAACTGCTTGATTGACACTTCAGTACAGAAAGCCGATAATCGAGGATTCCTAGGATGTTTAGAGCAGACCAGTGTGATCTGGTAGCAAATTCAAACCACTAAAAAGTAGAGGAAGAAGCTCCATGTGACATTCCTTGATTTAGCTAATGTTTACGGTTCAGTGCCACATGAAATTCTTTGGGCAGCATTTGATTTTTTCATTGTACTGAGGACAATAACAAACTTAGTGAAAGCCTACTTGGAGATTTGCAAATTCTTGAAAGTGGAATAGTGGCAGGATGCACCATTTCTCGACTGGCTTTTACCATGGCAATGGAAGTAATTAGTGTCAAAATGGGTATTGGGAGGAGAATGCTTGTTTGCTGGAATGTGACTGCCTCCAATTAAAGCATACATGGATGACATGACAATCATGACTACAACAGCAGCCTGCACTAATCGGTTATTGGGTAAACCAATCAATAACATTGAATGGGCAAGAATGCAATTCAAATCCACTAAGTCAAGGAGCATCTCTATAATTAAAGGTAGTGAATAAGAGGTTCTACATTAACAATGAGGCAATACCAACAGTGTCTTAAAAGCCTGTGAAAAGCAGAGTTGGACTTTATGGTAAAGGGATACTGCAGAAGTTTAAGTGCGCCAAGGTTCGATTGGAAATGACATTGGTAGAGTTACACGACGAAATACAGCACGGAAGAATAGGCCTTGGTCTCAGTTCAGCTCCTCCTACATGGCACAAAGCAGCTCCAGCTCAATGGAGGAATCTGGCAGTCAACGAGGTGCAAAAGCAGGAGGAGAGGATGAGGTGTGTGAAGGCTGTTTCCCAGGCCAAGCAGGGAGAATGAATGAGATGGGAGAGTGTCGAACAACGCAAGATCGTCTGTCTATGGACAATGGAACAGTGCATGATCAGTTTCCTCATCAGGTCAACATATGATGTTCTCCAATCACTACAGAACCTTAACCCTCCTATTAGGTTTTGGGTCTATTTGACCAGACTCTAGTTTCCAATCAGCTTAAATGCTATTTTTCTTTTCATTTTCTGTATAAAATTCCTAAGTTGGGGTCATGAACTTATACACCTTTTTTACCTTTTCAGATGTTTGTTTATTTTTTTTAGAACCGGTCCTGTATGCAGATAAGATGTTTTGGGTCACTGTGATCCATGGCATTTACCTATGTAGATTTGTGTGCAGGAATAAAACAAACTTCTTCAATTTGTTATTTTATTATGATTATATTTGCATATTATCTCTGGAAACGGCTGAATCTGTCTGGAGATAATTATAAACAAAAAATCAAAAACAAACAAACAATATATGTCTACAAGGCAGAGCCTAATTTTCACTGTCAGTATTGTAACAGCGTATTGCTGGTAAAGACGCTCCAAAATGAGGAACTCCCAGGTTGACAATCAACAAAGTTTTATCACAACTCCTGGACTAAAAGAGCATAAAAGAGTAAAACCTTTGCAAATAAAAACAGTTAATCAATTTAAGGCTGTTTAAATTAGTTTGAAATTGCATCGGGTCAACATGACCCAAAACATAACAGATGTACCTAAATTCTGAACATAATAGGAGGGTTATTCTATGGGTAGGAGAGGATCTGCAGTGTCCTTTTGTGTTCATCGCCAACTACATTAAGACACAATTTGACAGGATATAAAGTGGGTCTTTGCTTGGGCTGACCAGGTGCTGTGATGTTTGGCCTTAGCATTGGAAGACAAGTGCAGCATGACCAACAGGTTGCCACTAATTCCAGCAATATATAACACACGAAGAACAACATTCTTCCATCCAGGGGAGCAACCACCAAGAAAAAGTGTTAAAACTAAAACTCATCTAGGATAACTGGTAGCTGCTAGAGACTGGAAAATGATGGCAGATGTTGGACAACAGCTTATTTTTTCACCTCAGATTGCCACCACTAACCTTCGACCTGATACTGTCTTGTGGTCTGGATCAGCACGCCTTGTTCACCTGGTAGAGTTAACAGTGCCATAGGAGGATGCTGTGGATGAGGTGTATGAAAAGAAGAAATTTTGGTATGCTCAACTAGCTGCTGAAGCTGAACAACAAGGATGGAGAGTCCAAGGTTTATCCAGTGGAGGTGGGTTGTCAAGGAGTTGTGGCACACTGCACAACTTGTTTTTTCTCAGAGACATCGGATTCAGTGGTCAAGAGTTCCAACGCATAATGTAGAACTTATCTGAAGCAGCAGAGAGAAGCAGCAACTGGCTCTGGTTGAGACGAACAGATTCTGGCTGGGAACAGGCAGGGGTTTCTCACAGGCAGAGGTGGGATGTGAACCTGGGACCTCCCGCACTGATGCATAGCACTGGTACCACTCTACATAAGAGCCGGCTCCCTTGCAGGAGATGCTATCAGGCTTATGTCTTCACATTTGATTGCGTCACCTATCAGCCCTGACCCCTACTCTTGTGCATGCTACACTATTCAGTACAGCAATGCTTCAGCAGGGGGTGAGAGGGTGTGAATGGCTCCTCCAATTAAAACTAGGGATCAGACTATGTGTGACAGAAATACAATGATCCTTGGTTGTAAATCTCCGTTCCGACCTGCCAGGTAGGTAAGTAGCGAGAACAGAGTGCTTTGGACGGGCTGGTCTGACAGTTCTTTCCGAGGGTCGGGAAGTCGGCCAGTCTGGAAGAAGGCGAGACTCTGTTGCAAGAACATATTGACCCAGAAGAGAAACGACTGGAGATTGGAGAGCCGTTGCACTCGTTTACCAATGGGTTATTTGTGACAGCATAATAGGGGACGAAGAATCGTAATTTGTTCCTTCGCATTGGTTTAAAGAGAGAACTGAGAAGGACTGAGAGCAATCCAGTGAAAAGCAAAAAGAAAGCAAAATAACAAGTACCGTGAGTATTGTGTGTTTATTTGTCTATGTATTAATCGTCTTGTTTGTACACTAGATGGCTAAAACGTTTCTGGAGCTGTCGCCAAGGGCCAGCACTAAAGCTGGAACATCACTGAACCATTGTCACTTACAACTAAACTGTATCACCCACTGTGACAGGATGGACATGTGGTGACGTCAGGCCAGAAGCAGGAAGAATAATAAAGGCAGATACTACAGTGCAAGACGCAGCTGCGTTGTTTTATTAAACACAAACAAAAATAAAAGATTTAACAAAAATAACTGCTCCCAGAGCACAGAAAATAAAAGGGTGAACAAAAATAAACACCAAACAAACCTGTCAGGCTGGGCAATCGCCTTCACTGAACCTATATGGTAAGTTTAGTTTCGTCTTGTTCCTCACTCTCCTCTGAACTCCCACCCTGAGTGCAGACAGCTGCAGGTTTATATACAAGTGACCATCTCCCGATTAGCATCAAATTAATCACCTAATTAATTCAAGAGATGGCCTCCTTCTGCACAAGTTTTTTTAATAGTGGATGGGGCTTCCAATCCACACTACCAAACAAAAGCACTCGGCTACGCCGTCAAAAGAATAACAAAACAACATGGGTGTCGCAGTCATATTTACACATAAATCATAATACAAAACAATAAATTGCACAGTGGCAAAGGGGGAGACCCCGTTCTAAAAATAAACACTAAATCAAAACAATAACATCTGCCAATTTCAGGGTGTGTGGAGCAGGGGTCCAGTTGAGAGATTGGGCCTGGTGGTGCTCCAGACTGATCTTCAGGCCTGGAGGTCCGGGCACTCTGACCAGGTGTCCAGGAGCACAGGTTGCACAGGTAGCTCCAGCTTGTTAGGCTCTTGTTCCGGCAGCCCCCTCTCCAGTCTTCCTTTCTTGTTCTGCTCTATTTGAGCAACTGTATTTTTATTTATTTGTTCAATTAAGTATTTCAAATCCATTTCCCTTGTTTTGAGTCAGAAGGGTGCTTGACACCATATGTGAAGGAGACATTCACCACACAGGCTCTCTGGCTCTTTTCCCTTCAAAACACAACCCAGCACACAGGAATTGAAAGAAAAGCACTTGCACGCACTTTAATTTTTACAAAATAAATCAAAACAAACCAAAACCCTAAGTTTTTTTGGAGAGCTGACTAGAATTGCCAGGAACCTAGTTCTAGTAAGTCAGACAGCTAAGCTGTTTGCCGGCTGGAAAACACACAGTTACCTTTTTTTGTACAATTGAGAAACTCTTCAATTGGGCTCCTTCACATAGCAGCAGCCCTGAAGGGACTGGCGGCTTTCTTTATATGCCCAGGTGATAATTAACTAATAAAACAAATAAAATAAATAAACAATTACGTTTTTGGCAGGGAGGATATGAAGCCATTCCCTGCTGTGTTACTATATATATATATATATATATATATATATATATATATATATATATATATATATATATATATGCTTCAGTGAGTTACAGGAAAACAATTTCATCTAGGGTTTCTGTGACGTCATAAATTCCAAGCCCGAAGGTCGAGTCATTTATAAACTGTCACAGAAACCTGAAATAGAATTATTTTCCTGTAACTCACCGAAGAAGCCCATCGATTATTTTTTTGCAATACATGGATACCCTTGTGATGCTAATATTAAAGAGTACGAGGTTCAGCACTACAGTTCAGTTTTTTTAAACGTAGTGTTTCAATGCTATACAGTTCTATGTTGTTATCCGTTTGAATCCATTTTGTGTTTGAATTGAAAGTAGTTGTCTCGAGGAATCTAAAAGTTTAAGTATATTTTTTTTATCATTTTCTGAGGTCAAATATAGCCTTCATCCATATATATATATATATATATATATATATATATATATATATATATATATATATATATATATATATATATATATATGCGCGCTGAGAAAAAAGTTTGTGAACCCCAAAGGTAATTATGGTAATTTCAGTTTTACCATGATAGCCTTCTTGAATCAAAACCAATACAAAACACAGGGATACCAAATAATACAGCCATAGACTAATATATTGTCAGCTGTCTAATATTGGTATATTATGTGTGTACTGTATGTAAAATATATAAACAAATATCTGTCAACAATAACGTTATATGTAATACATTATGCATTTTTAATATCATTTACACGACTCGTGTTCATTCCAGACATAACAGCACAAACCACAGAGCAACAACATTCGTGAAAACTTTCGTGATCATTTACTTTCAACTGTTATGTTTTGAAATCCATTATAAAAGATAGCCTACTTTGAAATCGGCACAATCGTTTTTAAACAGGTAGGTCACATAGTTAATACATTAAGCATTAATTATTTAAAGATTGTTTTAGCTGAGAATGCCAAAGACGTTTCTAATGAAAACAAACTATAACTGATTATACACATCACAAATAAATCATTCCACCCTTTTTAAAAAGTTAGCAAATTATTGCAAAATACAGCGGACAACTGCTGCGCGTGCACATCACTTGTATTTTACATCAGACCCGAGCAAAAGGAAAATTAGACGTGCTTGCGGGACGATCTCATTTTACACATGCGCAATGCGCCAGGATCTACAGATTTATGAGGGATACTGAATTGGGTACAGCACCGGCCCAGAAAATCACAAGGATCGGAAAGAGAGGACGGAGGAAGACAAAGCATTGAAAAAATAAAAAATAAATAAAAAAAATCCCCGCTAAACATACAGAAGACAGCTGGCAAAATAATCCGAAACTGTCTACATTGAGTTCACTTTTCTCAAAAAAGAAAAAAAAAGAAATACATCGAAACAAGGTTTCTGAGATACATACATACTTTTTTTTGTAACAGCAATGTACTGTTTTATGTACATCTCGGAGGACAGAGAACATTGAAAGGTATGTTTGTTGTTATTACTATTCCAAAAATATACTGTAATGCATAAAACTAGCGAACATCATGCCAAACAAGCTCGCTTTAGTTTATTTAAAGATGAATCAAACGAAAAGATTAAAATAAAATTTCTTGGTTGCATGCATTTCTTAAATGATGATTATTTACTGTTAAGTACGCAAGAGAGACTGCAATTTAGTACAATATATTTATTTTATGGCATTGTGTGGTATTTTAACATTATGATAAAACACTACAGTCTCCAGTGTTCACTAATGCATTGTTTCATGTATTCTTAATGAATGGCCTGTTGTAGCGAAACATAAATGCGTCCCGTTAGTAACGAGCCTATTGCTTATCTGAGTTGGATGACATTCCAGTGCTTAATTAGATTTCCTTCTGTCTTTTGTAGCTTCATTTTTTTAAATTTATTTTGGTACATTTCCAAGTGCAAATTTCATGAGCATTATCTCATAAAAGAAAAGAAAAAAGTTTTGGCGAGAACAACTAGGAACTAGAATGGAGGGCTATTCAGTGGTAAAAACAAAACATTTTTATTTTATGGTCCACGTTTTTCCCAAAATATGTAATAAAATAAAAATATGCAGATGAGCTACTACATTTAGTATAATAAAATATACAAAAGTCCAGACACATTTTAAAACAAAAATAATACATTAAAGAGAATGACGTAAACATAAAACTAACACCATTAACTGTGTTGGAACCAGGAGTTTAAGAAGTTACAACAAATCGCTGAACTGTATCTATATATATATATATATATATATATATATAATATATATATATATATATATATAGTTGTAATGAGTTGTCAACTAATGACTCGTCTGTTTTTTTTATGTCAAATGACTCGACTTGACTCTTTCGCAAGCAAAGACGTGACTAGACTCGAGACACGCAACAAAAGTCTAGTTATTGTCTTTATGATAAAATCAATATCAAACGTTATTTCATTTTTTCAACACACGTAGTCATCTTGTCATTTTGCAAATAAACAGGTTCCTGCCATGGTTGTTCTATAGCACCGTTCTGTGATCATAACATCACAGCAGGGAGCCCAGGAATCAAAATGTGCAGGCAGGAAGCAAAGGCAGATTTCTGAGGAAAAGAGTGGTTTTTGAGTTTTGTCATAGACACGAAAAAAAAAAAAAAACAACATGGAGAGTACAGCACCTGCGGTGATGGAGTTCGCTTTTAATAATTATACAGTCGACTGGTAGAGAAACAAGCAGGCTGCATTCTGCCAGTACTATAAGCAACAATGTGAATAAACTGCATTCAAAACATAGCACCGGTAACTGCCACTAATTTATACCAGTAGGTTTTTTTGTTTTTTTCAACGGCTAAAATGAGAATCTGAATTCATTAAAAACTAGGGCACAATGCAACAGTGGTATTTTTCCAAAATGAGTAGGTAGTCGATATTCAATATTATAAAAAAATAATGCCAGGGCAAATAAAACAACACGGCAGAATAGGCACTGATTAGGAGTTATTTTTCAGGTTTATTAGCACACAAATAAAGGTAATGAGCGCATCTAAAGCGTTTCAAATGTGTACAATTTTGCCTAATGAAAGCTTGAAAAGTAAATAAATTGGGAAGTATTTGGTGCTCACTGTTCTCTTTATTTAATGTATCTATTTATTTATGGACACCATATCTCTTAAGGGAGTTGGTGCTTTGTGGCTATTTTTAAATTTCCCTTTAAATCCAATTCTGAATGTTGGAAAACATGGATCGAGAATTGATTAGCAGTTTGCTACGCATGTGGACTGGCAGAGCTATACTGGTGTTCTTTTCTGAAAAGAGACTAATATTGCAGATAGCAGACTGTTTGGTTCAAATTGCATGTACTGCTAACAATTGATAGAGACGTTGCGTCTACAACCTTTTTGCCCAACATTGACTGCAAGCTAACAAGATAGCAATGCTGTGAACTACAATTAGCACAGGCTCTAAAGACTTCAGAGAGATCGAAAAAGATAATGCCACTAGGATCAAAGAGGGTCGCAAGAGGATAACAAAAGGCAGATGTATGGACCTTTTTTCTCCAGGAGTGTGAAGAATGCTGAGTTCCGAGGTTGTCACACTAGCCTACACACACAGACACACACACACACAATAAATTAAATTACCTTTGCAATTGGTTAAGTGTCAGAGAAAGAGGAGGTGGACCATCTATACAGAAGGGTATTTAATGTCATGCAAACATTGGAATGATGAGTATTCTGTTTGTCCTGTACCTGGGACCAGACTCCCTGCATATTTCAATAAACCTGGCAACTGATTGAAGAAAAGGACTCTGCATTTTCTTGAATCTACTTAATCACCATCATTTTTTGTAAGTTACTTCACTGAATAAAACATTTTTTTTACAGTACACATTTGTTAAGCTAGTGTAAAAACTACAAACATTTGGAAGTCTATCTAAACAAATATTAGGTAGTCCACGGTCAGTGCAAATCAGGATCTGTGAAACTAGAGGGTTATGTTTAAAGTCTTAGTTAAAGACTTTAACTAAGGCTTAAAACGTTTTTTTTTTTCTTTATCTCCGGTCACGTCTTATACTTTAACATACAGATACATAAAACTTTAACATAGTTTCATGTATATTTATGTTAAAGTATAAGATGTGACCAGAGAGAAAGTTTAAAATATTAATTTGTTTATATCATTACAGTATTATGTTTTGTTATGTCATGAGGAGTCCAACAGACACCTTTTTATTAGCATTTGTGCTTTTGTGAAACAGTATCGGTTACTTAAAAATGTCTAGTTGACATTTAATGGAAAAAGACACTCCATAGCTCAGCTTACTCTAAGGAGAGATATGTAGTACAGATTTACCTGTGAATTTTATAAAATTTTGCCTAAGTGTATTTTTCTCCTATGTGCTAAAACCTTGAAGTAATAGTTCAGCATGAAATTAAATGCCACCAAATTTCCTTTCATTTGGTTAATGTATCTGAAATAAAACTATAAGGAGGAGTGTCAGTGTTGAGAAGTGAGAAGATATTAGATATGTTCTTTGTTTTGTGGTATCATTCATTACTAAACACCCAACCCAATTGAGCACAGAGAAAGGGGTCTTATACAGTGGCAAAATGTTCTTATAAACAGATGACGGGATCAAATTCACTAAAACGGAAAGACGAAAACAAAGCAGAAACTGTGGACTTTTAATGGTGAACATAAGTGGGGCAAGTATGACATAAGAACATAAGAAAATTTACAAACAATAGGAGGCCATTCGGCCTGTCTTGCTCGTTTGGTTGTTAGTAGCTTATTGATCCCAGAATTACATCAGGCAGCTTCTTAAAGGATCCCAGAGTGTCAGCTTCAACAACATTACTGGGGGGTTGGTTCCAGATTCCCACAATTCTCTGAAAAAGTGCCTCCTATTTTCTGTTCTTTATCTAATCTCCACTTGTGACCCCTATTCCTTTTATCAGGTCGAAAAAGTCCCTTGGGTCGACATTGTCAACAACTTTTAGAATTTTGAATGCTTGAATCAGATCGCTGCTTAGTCTTCTGTGTTCAAGACTGAATAGATTCAGTTCTTTTAGCCTGTCTGCATATGACATGCCTTTTAAACCTGAATAATTCTGGTCGCTCTTCTTTGCTCTCTTTCTAGAGCAGCAATATCCTTTTTGTAGTGAGGTGACTAGAACTGAACACATTGTTCTAGATGAGGTCTTACTAATGCATTGCAAAGTTTTAACATTACTTCCCTTGATTTAAATTCAACACGTTTCACTGTATAGCCTAGCATCTTTTTTATAGCTTCCCCACATTGTCTAGATAAAGACATTTCTAAGTCAACATAAACTCCTGTATTTATAATGCATATTATTATTGCCTGCGTATAGTACCTTACAATTTTCTCTATTAAATGTCATTTGCCACTGTCTGTCTAGTTCTGAATACTGTCTAGATCATTTTGGATGACTTTTGCTGCTGCATCAGTGTTTGCCACTCCTCCTACTTTTAACCCCATCCATACTGCAAAACAACAGTGATAACTTTCTTTGAAAAAGAAAAAAAACACAAAACATGACATTTAAATCATAATAATACAATGCTCTTATTGTTAGATACGCTTTTGCCAATTTTTACAGGTAAGGGAGTTTTTCCTGTCAAAGGGTCAGGCCCAAATTTATAAAGGGGAAAAACCGACCGCAAAAAGCCACGTAATGTGTGTGTTTAGTACGGCCAAACTCAGTGTCAAAATAACTAGCTATCTTGTATGACTAATTAGGTAAAGCAGGCGATTCCGCAATTAACCAATTTAAGTACCCCTCACCACAATTAGCTTGCTTCTGCTTGCTCAGTATTTATTAAAGAATCACCTGCACCACAGCAGTGTGAACAATGCTTAAAGCACGCTCTATCAACAACAGGGGGGGTGGATGATGAATCTATGACGGCAACATTTGTGATGTCATCGATGAATTTGAATAATCGTTGGAGCACTAATTTGAACGTTAATGGTCTTTAGTTAACGCATATGTATTGAAAGGACACATTACATTGGAAAATGTACAAAGTTAATTTGTTACAAAATAGAAAACGTGAATGGCTACAAATGCAATAAGAAATTGCTACAGTGTGATTACTGACAATGCATGGTTACTTGTATAAAACAAGTTATTTTTAATATATGTTTTTTTTTTTATAGTTTTTTTTTTGAGTAGGTGCAGGGGTGTGCAATTCGAATCGCCCATTGCCAGGGACAACAAGATTTGTGTGAGGGACAACAAGTTTTGCTGTTATGCTTTTCCCGTCAGACAAGTAGATTTTATTTATGTATTTTTCCTATGGTCATTCTGTTGCAAGAAAGACAGGCAAGTTTCTGAAAACTAAATTGCAGAAGTCTAGCACCTACACACAAACATTTTAAAAAGTGTTTACATCCCACCCCTATCACTTCTGATTGGCTAGCTGTGGAAGAAAATGATCTTCTATTGGTTACAAAGAAACCCAAAAATGGTTGCCAAGAGAGCCTCTGGCAATGCACAGACTAAGCTTTTAAATTTAAGGCATTATTTTACATTTTTTGTAAATTTATATTTAAATGCAGCAATCTAGTAAAGTTACAAGAACTAAACACCATAGTTGCTAAGGTATTAGCGGATTAGATAAGATTGTGTAGTGTAAGTAGTCAAGTGTGTACGGTACTTGGATGTTTAAAAAAAACAACTGTGGCAGGCTGGCGAGTATATAGAGGCCCAGAGACAGACTGCAGTTCAAAAAAATAACTATTTTTATTACAAAAACACAAAATAAAAGTGCAGAAGGGCAAAATAAAAGGATTCAAACAAAAATAAAGCAGTACAAAAAGCAAACTTACAAAAATAAGGTTTCCAGGCTGGGCAATGCCTTCACTGGATTCAAAAAGCCCACCAGCCCACTTCCTCAGCTCCCTCCTGCTCAATGAGAAGTAGAGGCCTCCTTTTATGTCAGGTGGCTGGGCACTGATTGATCGTTAATTAAGTTAATCATTTAATCAACTAATCAACCCCAGCCACCTGAACATAATAAACCCAGGCAGGTAGGGGAAATTAACCCCATCCCTGCCAATTTCTAAATGGCAGAGCTTTGCTCTGCCACACCAACCCAATTGAGCACAGAGAAAGGGTTCTTTATACAGTGGCAAAATGTGCTTATAAACAGATGAAGGGATCAAATTCACTAAAACGGAAAGACGAAGACAAAGCAGAAACTGTGGACTTTTAATGGTGAACATAAGTGGGGCAAGTATGACATAAGAACATAAGAAAATTTACAAACAATAGGAGGCCATTCGGCCCGTCTTGCTCGTTTGGTTGTTAGTAGCTTATTGATCCCAGAATCACATCAAGCAGCTTCTTGAAGGATCCCAGGGTGTCAGCTTCAATAACATTACTGGGGGGTTGGTTCCAGATTCCCACAATTCTCTGAAAAAGTGCCTTCTATTTTCTGTTCTTTATCTAATCTCCACTTGTGACCCCTGGTCCCTTTTTCAGGTCGAAAAAGTCCCTTTGGTCGACATTGTCAACAACTTTTAGAATTTTGAATGCTTGAATCAGAACGCTGCTTAGTCTTCTGTGTTCAAGACTGAATAGATACAGTTCTTTTAGCCTGTCTGCATATGACATGCCTTTTAAACCTGGAATAATTCTGGTCGCTCTTCTTTGGTCTTTTTCTAGCAATATCCTTTTTGTAGCAAGGTGACCAGAACTGAACACAATGTTCTAGATGAGGTCTTACTAATGCACTGCAAAGTTTTAACATTACTTCCAATGATTTAAATTCAACACTTTTCACTGTATAGCCGAGCATCTTTTTTTATAGCTTCCCCACATTGTCTAGATGAAGACATTTCTAAATCAGTAGAAAAGATTGTGTTGTGTAATTTATAAAATTATTTCTGAGTCAACTTTGTAGTCAAGTGTGTACAGTACTTGGATGTTTAAAAAAAAAAAAAAAACAACTCAATTGAGCACAGAGAAAGGGGTCTTTATACAGTGGCAAAATGTGTTTATAAACAGATGAAGGGATCAAATTCACCATGAAGACAAAGCAGAAACTGTGGACTTTTAATGGTGAACATAAGTGGGGCAAGTATGACATAAGAACATAAGAAAATTTACAAACAATAGGAGGCCATTCGGCCCGTCTTGCTCGTTTGGTTGTTAGTAGCTTATTGATCCCAGAATCACATCAAGCAGCTTCTTGAATGATCCCAGGGTTTCATCTTCAATAACATTACTGGGGGGTTAGTTCCAGATTCCCACGATTCTCTGAAAAAGTGCCTCCTATTTTCTGTTCTTTATTATGAAGTTTACTGTTTAGAAGCATTTAAGCCAAACGTTCCCTGGCAAAAAATGGAAGGATTTTTCTTCTTTTGTTTTTAGGGTTGCTAACCTAGTTTGCTATTTACCATATTTACATGTTTTTTTATTTTAACTCTTTATTAAAAAAAAAAAAACTCAAAGATTGTCAAATATGTTTATAATGATAGTAATGAAATACTTATATATGAGATTATCTGTACAATATTATTATGTAATTTATGTATTTATTTTTCAGGGAGAGTAGTGCAGGGATAGAATGTTGACCCCCCCCCCCCCCAAAAAAAAACAAAAGAAAAAACATATTTTGTCTTTGCAGACTTTGATGGAGCCTACTGTACATTGCGTGTATTTTGGTAGAAAAACAGTACAAAATGCAGAGAAATGTGACTGGTTATACTTGTTTTTTAAAAATCTGCGATTCAGCAGTTACAAAACTGAAAGAACGTCAAGAAAATATCAGAATTCCACAAAGCAGCAGTAATAGTTGCCAATAATTTCATATCTGTGATGCAACAAACTAAAACACCTGCACACAGTTGAATTCAGCTTGTAGAGAAAGGGGAAAAAACTGGCAGAAGCTATTTTTATATTTGAATAACTCCAAATATTGCTTTTTATAGTTTGTACTCTTAGTATGTTCCTTATGTTTACTAGCAAATGTGTTCCAAACTGCTCTGAAAGGATCATTTCCTTAAAGTATGTTATACATTTGTTGAGGTCAGGTGGGGTCACAGGGAACCTTTTGTGTATCGTGAAGAATTTAGTGAACCAGTGAAGGTACAAGGCTAGATCCGCCCCTGTTAATCATTAATTGATTGATTGTGTTCACTGTTAAATAAAACCAAAATCCTACAAGTTATATAAACACCGCATTTGTTTCATATTTGCTGCTAATCACTATGGATGATATCAATTGAAATTGTGGTTTTTTTTTTTTTTTTTTTTTTTACTATAGGCTAATGTTTTTTCAAATATTGTCAGTTTTCCTGAATTATAATAAAGTTTCAAATATAACTTTTTGTTTACTAGTTACAGTAGAAGTTCTGTTTAGGAGCGCTTGCAAGCAGCTGTGATAGATTCAGATTGTACTGTGTAATTTTATGAAATCCAACGCATGGGGGAGGGGGGTTGCAACATCTTAGCAGCATTGTATACAAAGTTGAAAATCATGCTTACGTGTCTGATCATGAAAACTCAACTATTTTTCATACAGGAACATTCTTTACAATTTAAATTAAGTGACTAATTCAGAGTAATAGTGACCTGTACAGAATAATGAAAGAGGAATATTTGCAATAAATGATCTTTGGGATTTTTTTTACGTAGGATTTTATAAGAAATTAAAAAGAACTCAGGTAAGAAAAATCTTCAGTTTATTTTTTAAAGTATAAGCTTCAAAGACTTCAAAGAACAGAAAACATCTAGCAAATTGTGCGAATTGCTATATTGGCCTACAGTACTGGTAAAGTTGGTGCCGTTTTTAAAAATGTTTTAGGAACAACTTTGGTAAAGCTGATACTTTAAACCAGAGGAGAGGGATTTTAATGTGTCGCTGTGACAGTGTGTTTGTGTTTGTTAATTGTTCATGTGTGGAATGTGGGGGTGGTTAATTGTCACATCACTAATATGTGAGGGAGGAAGGTGCACTGTTTGAGGAGAGTGTGTTGGAGAGTGTTGTGAGCCGTGTTATTGTTTGTTTTATTATAAATAAATAAAATACAGCTAAAAACTTAACATTTTGCCTCCGGGTCTGTCACATTTGATGTCAGAAGCGGGAGAGAGCAAGCTCGACTGATGCGGAGGTGAGTACATTTAAAAAAAAAAAAGAAAAAACAGTGAAAATGGGGAGGTGGCAGCAGCAGCAACCACCGCAGCAACCCCATTGGCTGACGAGGAGGAGCCCCGGAACGTCTGGCCGGCGTGCACGTTGTTTGGCCAGGAAGAGCACTGCGGTTGGGGATGTCCGGAAGTTCCCCCAGACTGGTGTGCCTGCTGCTGGAAGGAGTGCCCTTATGCAAGAATCGCCTCGGCAAAGCAACACCAGCCGGAAGTAGTGCCATGGTGCCTTGCTTGTGCCGACTTCGGGCACACAACCCCAAGCTGGCCCTTCCCTTGTGGGGAGGTGGAACGGGTTGCCCAAACAAGGCTGGTTGTGTCAATGATGGCAAGCCGTCCAGGTCCTGAGGTAGCAAAGCAGCCCCACACCATCACACTCCCACCACCATGCTTGACGGTTGGGTTGAGGTACTTCTGTTGGAACACAGTGCTTAGTTTTCGCCAAACATAAAGTTTTTCATTGAGGCCAAAAAGTTCTACCTTTTTGGTTCGTCTCTACAGAGAACATTGTTCCAGAAGTCTTGTGGATCATCTATGTGCTCTTTGGCGAACTTCAGACTGGCAGCAATGTTCTTTTTAGAGAGCAGTGGTTTCCTCCTGACTGTCCTTCCATGAACAACATTCTTGTTCAGGCTTTTTCTGATACTTGTCATGAACACTAACATTAGCCAAGGCAACAGTGGCCTGCAGATCCTTGGATGTTACTCTGGGGTTCTTTGTGACTTCCTTGATGATTTTCCGGTTTGTTCTTGGAGAGATTTTGGTAGGACGACCCCTCCTGGGTAGAGTGACTGTGGTCTTGAACTTTTTCCATTTGTAGACTACCTGTCTGACAGTAGATTGGTGGAGACCCAAATACTTAGAAATGGTTTTGTATCCCTTTCTAGACTGATGAGCATCAATAACTGATTTTCTGAGATCCCCAAAGATTTATTTTGATCGTGGCATGACGTGTTTTCACACACCTGTGTGGTGAAGATCAAACTCACAAAGTTTCTGATCTTTATATAGGATGGGGCCTCCCAAACTCACCCCTGAAGATCTATCTAATTATTTAAACACCTGATTCTAATTATCCCCTTAATTGAGCTGATAAAACCAGAGATTCACTTACTTTTTCACATACCCTGAATCTTAATTACTCATTGTTTGTCTAATTCATACGTCATTTTGTTTCAAAAGACATGGAATAGGTTAATATAAACCCTATTGGATATTTAAGAAAAGACTGGTTTTGATTCAAGAAGGCTATCATGATAAAACTGGAATTTCCATAATTATCATTGGGGTCCATAAACTCTTTTCTCGGCAGTGTGTGTGTGTGTGTTGAAAAATATTGATGTTTGCAAATTACAAGACATTGTTTCACCTGAGTGATTGCAATGACATAATACACGTTTATTCTCACGGTCTTTATAAGCAATAATGGACATTACTCTCCATTTTTTTATTTTCTCAAAATAAAATAATAGTTATTCATTCCATTATCAGTAATAAGGAAAAAAAAAACATACCTGATACATTTAGTTCATGAAATAGTATATGCCTATATCCACTCGTTTCTTGATATTTATACATGTTATAAAAACATATATATTAAAACATGAGACATAACTATATTAGCACATTTATTCTAAGTCAAATCAGATTTACAGTGTTCCCCTTTTTTATCAGCTCTAAACAAGTTCCTGTGATGTTTTGTTTCTGCTTTTGTCTTTGCCAGGCGACTGTAAACTGTCTCTGCTCTTTTAGACACTAAATGCCCCTCTCAGTGACACGAAAGTAAAAAAAAAAAAACAACTCCCATTGATGTATGTTTCAAGCCTGTACTGCAAAGCACGGTGGCTCTGTAATTCATCAAAACAAAGTGCTTTTTTTTTTATTGTGTGCACACGATCGCAGTCCTAGAAGCCCAGTTCAGTATGAGCGTGTTAACACGATCCTGGCCCTTAAAGGGTTAACCCTGGTTTTGGAACTAGTATTAAGAGCAGGTTCTCAGTCGACTCTTACAACACAGGCATAGAGGTGAGTTTTTATCCTCAATTTTTTTACCCTAGCTACTTGTTACTGGGGTTCCATATGGTAAAGCACAAGGCAGGCAATCATGCCATTGCGATGGCTTGGGTATGGCCCCCCCATTCAGTAATAGCACATTTCATACTTGAAAGTTATTATCATAACCCTGGTTTCCTGAAATAAAAATATAACCATTATTCGTAGCAGGCTTAAAGGAAAAATGACCCAAAGATCTGTGACTGCAGTACTTTTCATCCCTCGGGGGCAGGGTCACAACTGTGTCACAGGCTCAAAGAGCAGTTTTGGTATAAAGTATTCAGGATTCGGGTCTTTGGGAGGTAAATACCCATTCAATGATTGTTACATTTCTGTTTTAGGGAACCAGGGTTATGATAATAACCTAACATTCTGTGCATCTCCTGGTTGAAGTTATGTTATATTTAAGCAATAGGTCCTGACACACACAGCATTACCAGGAATTCGAGTTCGGATGGTAATGGTGGTGTAAATTGTTTATTCTGTGATGGTATTCAAAAATTGAAAAACAAATGCAGCAGAATAATTGTTTCCAAACCATAGGGCCTAATCTAATAAGTGACAGTTGCTTAGAAGATGGTTGCCTTGGCAATATATTTCACTGGACTTTATGTATTCATAAAGCATTCAACAAACAAAAGACGTGGACGTTTTTTGGTGAAATGAAACAAAACTATTCTAGTTAAAAAGCAGGTAAATCACTCAGGATGTTAGCAAAGAGAATCAAAAGTTGTTTGTTACTACTTTTCGTTTTATAACAAAATCATGCAGATTGACCTTGAAAAGTTGGTCCAGTGAGTCTAATGTGTGTTTGTTCTCTCCTTCAGTGCACAGCTGACATGTATGAGACACAGCAGCCCTTGAGTGTGTATTCTGACATGGAATAACACAAACCACCACATGAAAACAATGAGGAGCGTCATGTTTCTCTCTAGAGGTGCTTGTAGGTAAGAGTTTTCTACACAGGAAGATGCTCTGGGGGTGCTATAATTGACATGAACTGAACTTATTAAACCGCAAACAGCTGATTCATTGTTTACAGTCCAGTGTGTGATACATTAAGTGGTACACTGGTGTAAAAACATTGTAATTCTTTTTTTAATGTCTTTTTTAATGTCTTAATTGTTTTGGTGGTAAGCGCAGTGTGTTGATTCTGAGCGACCGTTAGTTCTAGCATGCCTGCTATTGGGGTCGTATGGTGTGTAATATTTCACTGTCTGCACATGTCTCACAGCATTGTTTAAAATCAGTGTATTTAACCGTACACGATGACCATTGCTTAGTTCATTTGTGATCAATCCTTTTACTTTCTAAGGAATAAAAAAAGAATTACAGAATGCACAAGGCATAACCACTGTACTGCCTCTCCATCTTTCCGATCTGTATTGGATCCAGTACTTCCCCTATCAACAAGACAAGCTTATAATGGATTTCCATGAACCCTGGCCCAATGTGGATAATTGTGTCGCTGTGTTGACTTCAGAGCATTCAGTATATTTCTATATACATTAAATATTTCTCACACATTTGTTTCCTGTTCTATTTACTGAATGCAGCATTGAATGATTTTTTTTTTTTTTAAATACAGCACTTGACGCAAATGATCACACCAATCCGTGAATGACCATATAGTGTCAAAGATTTTTGTGATAGCACGTCTGTTGCTTGTTACAATACATTTCTCACAAGCTGTGGTTTCCAGTAGTGGTTTTCTCTAATTGTTGCTATTCCAGGGACCCCAGAATACTGTCTTAATAGAAACATCAATCAAAGCAGCCACAGCCACAATGGGACATACCTGTTACATGAGTATCCTTGATCATGTGTGTTCAGTGGCTACCTCTAATGTATCTAGTGTATTTCTCACACATTCTTTGCTGGGTCTATCACAGAAAGAGTGCAAGGGAAAATACAGTGGCTTGCGAAAGTATTGACCCCCCCTTGGCGTTTTTCCTATTTTGTTGCCTTACAACCTGGAATTAAAATGGATTTTTATTTGGATTTCATGTAATGGACATACACAAAATAGTCCAAATTGGTGAAGTGAAATGAAAAAAATAACTTGTTTCAAAAAATTCAAAAAAATAAATAACGAAAAAGTGGTGCGTGCATATGTATTCACCCCCTTTGCTATTAAGCCTCTAAATAAGATCTGGTGCAACCAATTACCTTCAGAAGTTACATAATTAGTTAAATAAAGTCCACCTGTGTGCAATCTAAGTGTCACATGATCTGTCACATGATCTCAGTATATATGCACCTGTTCTGAAAGGGCCCAGAGTCTGCAAAACCACTAAGCAAGGGGCACCACCAAGCAAGCGGCACCATGAAGACCAAAGAGCTCCAGACAGGTCAGGGACAAAGTTGTGGAGAAGTACAGATCAGGGTTGGGTTATAAAAAAATATCTGAAACTTTGAACATCCCACGGAGCACCATTAAAGCCATTATTAAAAAATAGAAAGAATATGGCACCACAACAAACCTGGCAAGAGAGAGCTACCCACCAAAACTCACGGACCAGGCAAGGAAGGCATTAATCAAAGAGGCAACAAAGAGACCAAAGATAACCCTGAAGGAGCTGCAAAGCTCCACAGCGGAGATTGTATTATCTGTCCATAGGATCACTTTAAGCCGTACACTCCACAGAGCTGGGCTTTACGGAAGAGTGGCCAGAAAAAAGCCATTGCTTAAAGAAAAAAATAAGCAAACACGTTTGGTGTTCGCCAAAAGGCATGTGGGAGACTCCCCAAACATATGGAAGAAGGTACTCTGGTCAGATGAGACTAAAATTGAGCTTTTTGGCCATCAAGGAAAACGCTATGTCTGGCGCAAACCCAACACCTCTCATCACCCCGAGAATACCATCCCCACAGTGAAGCATGGTGGTGGCAGCATCATGCTGTGGGGATGTTTTTCATCGGCAGGGACTGGGAAACTGGTCAGAATTGAAGGAATGATGGATGGCGCTAAATACAGGGAAATTCTTGAGGGAAACCTGTTTCAGTCTTCCAGAGATTTGAGACTGGGACGGAGGTTCACCTTCCAGCAGGACAATGACCCTAAGCATACTGCTAAAGCAACACTCGAGTGGTTTAAGGGGAAACATTTAAATGTCTTGGAATGGCCTAGTCAAAGCCCAGACCTCAATCCAATTGAGAATATGTGGTATGACTTAAAGATTGCTGTACACCAGCAGAACCCATCCAACTTGAAGGAGCTGGAGCAGTTTTGCCTTGAAGAATGGGCAAAAATCCCAGTGGCTAGATGTGCCAAGCTTATAGATACATACCCCAAGAGACTTGCAGCTTTATTGCTGCAAAAGGTGGCTCTACAAAGTTTTGACTTTGGGGGGGGGGGGGGGGGGGGGGGGGGTGTGAATACTTATGCACGCTCAAGTTTTCTGTTTGTTTTTTTGTCTTATTTCTTGTTTGTTTCACAATAAAAAAATATTTTGCATCTTCAAAGTGGTAGACATGTTGTGTAAATCAAATGATACAAACCCCCAAAAAATCCATTTTAATTCCAGGTTGTAAGGCAACAAAATAGGAAAAATGCCAAGGGAGGTCAATACTTTCGCAAGCCACTGTACACTCTGAACTTGATTTAAAAGTAGCCAGCAAACACTTTACATTAAATAAAGCAGATGAAAACCTGATATTAATGCACTTAATCTGTAAACCGAAATATAACCATTACCGAATGGTTATTTACCTCCTAAAGACCAGAAACGTGAATAAGATATAACAAAGCTGCTCAGCCGCAGTCATGCCCGCCCCCAGTGGTACAAAGGACTGTGCGCACAAATCTCGTGCCATTTTTCCTTTCAAGAACTGACCTGAAAGGAGAGCCTGTTCATATAAGTACTTGTTACCGTCTAGATTTTTGCATTTGTTGTGTTTTTACAAAAATTATATGTGATTTTAAAAATAATTGCTGTATTAGTTTTACTAGTTATGCATATTTGTACACTACAGCCTGTTTGTTGCATCCTGCTGCAGCCTTGTGCCCTGCGTGAAGCCAGCAGCTTGAGTCACTCCTTTCCAGGGATCAAGCAACGTAAGTCGGCTGTATTTGTGCCTATTCAGCCAAAGCATTTGCCGCACGGCTGGGCAACTTTTAATAGTATTTTGGTAGCCAACCTGTCCTATTTGCTGAGGTCCCTCTCTGACAGCCACAGGCCCTCACTACCACAACTGGATGAGCTGCGTCTGGTTAATAAAAAACTGCTCCATTTGCCTAAATTGAGCAGACAGGCTGTAGGCAGAAACCTGGCTGCGCTGGTAGCCGCACATAGGCAGCTTTGGCTTTCCCAGGCACACGTGTCTGATGTGGACAAAGCCCCGCTGTTGGATGCTGTTCATCGCTGGAAGCATAATGTGGTACTTGATGTACTCATGAAGCCTGCATTTGAGCCCTTGCATTCAGCTGAACTAAAAATGTTGTCACTCAAATTGGCTTTCTTTCTTACAATCACCTCCGCAAAGTGGATGAGATGCAGGCATTCTCAATTGCGAAAGCCTGCTTAATTTTTGCAGAAGCCAGGACAAAGGTTACACTCCATATCAATCCTGCTTTTTTTGCCTGCATTTCATGTCAGCCAGTCTGTGAAATTGGAGACTTTCCTTAACTTTCCATACCCCCTTTTCAAAGTTGGAGTCAGTCCGAACAATTTCAGGACTGCTTATGAGCAAGCCAACTTTCCCCCTCCAGAAAAGCACACAGCCCATTCCACCAGGGGCATGGCAACATCATGGGCTTTATTCCAGGGTGCATCTGTCAATGACATTTGCAATGCTGTGGTGTGGGCAACTCCCCATACCTTTACTAGGTTCTACAGACTTAATGTCATGGATCCTCAAAACCCTGATTTTGTAACTAGGTTTAAGGACGGCTTCTCAGTTGACTCTTGGAACACAAACATAGAAGTGAGTTTCTCCCTCAATTTTTTAGACCCAGCTACTTGTTACTGGGGTTCCGATTGTTAACGCAAAAGGCAACCTCGGCTTAGCCTTGTAGCATTCTCGTTGTGCAGCAATCTTTGCCCTATGATGGCTTGGGTATACTGACCCATTCAGTAATGGTTACATTTTGTACTTGATATGGAATGTTAGGTTAATATCATAACCCTGGTTCCCTGAAATAGAAATGTAACCATTTACCTTCAAGATTGCAGCAAGCCTGAAGAAAAAATTACGCAGAGATCTGTGCACACAGTCCTTTATACCCTCTGGGGCGGGCCTGACTATGGGCATGACTCTGTTATTTCTTATTCAAGTTTCAGGTCTTTAGGAGGTAAATCCCATTTGGTAATGGTTACATTTCTATTTCAGGGAACCAGGGTTATGATAATAACCTAACATTCTAGACTCTCAATGAAGTTATAAGCATAGCTGCTGCTAATAGGTTCCAGTAGGGAAGTGACTTCTAGTGTTCCTTATGAAGTCACTGAGATCCTTCTGCTTTCCCATGATTGTTGCTGATTAATTGCACACAACTCTCATCACACGACATGTCACAACTTGCCCCAGGACTAACCATTATATATCCTACAGGTTTTATTTTATGTGTTTAATATCATATGTATTGTATATGTATGTGTTTATGTATTTATCTATGTGCTTGTCTTTGGTCTTTTCAATATTTTATGATTAATTGTGTTTTGTTTTTTTTTGTTTCTTCTCTTTTAGGTTTACTGTTTTGATTTCAGTTGTATTACTTTTCTTAGCATACATAAGCATCACTGTATCCAAGACGAAGCAGAAGCCCAGCATGTGGGATGGGTATAATGTGGATCCCAACCGCGCGAAGGTTTGAATATTTTCTATATCACTTATTGTATTTGGCTAGTTCACATCTCGAACAGTTTGAAAAACAGACTTTATGTAGGCTGTATAATCCTTTTGTCTGTGTCATTTTATTGTTTCCTGATTACGGCTGGATGGAAGTTACCAAACTCACCTGAGTCATGTATAAAGTATTACAATCTGAACATGTCTGCCCTTGCAAAAACAATAAAAAATTGTATTATAGCACAGTAACTAGGAAGGTGTCTAACCATCCTTAAGGTTCTGCATATACACAGAAATTCATGAACATATGTGTGTGTATACATATGCACACACATATGTCTATCTATCTATCTATCTATCTATCTATCTGTCTATCTATCTATTTATCTGTCTGTCTAAATGCAGTAAGGTGAGTAATAAACTGACTCCACTGTGATTTAGCAGTTGGTTCAAACAATTAAACAACAATACTGGATTGTAAATATAAAACTCTAAAGACAATCCGGAAATAGGAAAACAGGATTTTTATGCCGAGTTGTTTTTTGGATAATAATAGTGCTGATAGCAAACTAAAATTAGATGGATGCAGTAATTGTATCAATTTAAATATGATATTAAAACAAAAATAATATGTTTTTTTTTTTTTTTTTTTCATAGTTTGTAATTAGCGCTATCGCGATTAAAAAAAAACTGTAGGGATATATATATATATGATATTATTATAGGCTTATATATATATATATATATATATATATATATATATATATATATATATATATATATATATAGTGCTGGGATAATTAAACAAGTTATTATTTTAATATATCGACGATCTTTTTGGCACTCGAGTACTCTACGCATACATGCATTCCAATATGGCGGATGCACATGGCAATGTATCTGCAGCACTTGGAGACGATTCGCATGTTCATTGCAGCATCTGTAAAGGAAAAAGTCAATACCATCGCAGCACCACTGTTTTACTTCAACACCTAACAAGAAGCACCCGACCATGTTTCTGAACAGGGGACTAGCGGAGTCAAGCGAGGAAAAGTCTTGGGAAGTATAAGAAAAGTCGATATAGTGTAGTAGTACAGTGCTGTTTTGGACACATATATTATCATTTTTCATTTTGATGGAAACAGGAATTATGTGTTTATTTTAGGACGTAGCGGAAAATATAGTTTTCTGATTTAGAAACCTGAAAATTAACTATACATTTTGCTCTTACAATGTTATAGCATAAAGCACAGTAGGCTATGCTTCTGTCGTTTTAAACTCCTAAATAGGAAAAAAAAAAGGATTAGAGGCTATGTTGTCCTGTAAGTGTTAACACCCAAGTATTAGTCCAATATTAAACGTTTACTAGCGTTGTGTGTTATCAAACTTGTTTTCATTGCAACGAGTGCACAGAACACAGTGTCTTGTTTCTTTTATAAAATGCTACATCAGCCATAATTTGTAATCTCTACAGCAGTATTTTTAGTTTATGGAGTACTAAACACTATTTACTAATTTATTTGTTTATTTGTTATTGGGATTTTGTAAACACACCTGCAGTATCCGCAGATGCAAGGAGAAAAAATAAATAACAGCGTCACTACTGCATGCAGTTCAGGGTTTATTCAGGACTGTAGTGTCTTGATACGGTGTACGGGCTGTTAATTTTACTTTTATTATACATTTTCAAAACTTCCCAAAAAATATTAACAATAAAAAATAAATCTGCAATTTTTAAATGTTGTTCAAAATTAAATAGCTTCAGAAAATATTTTCATCTTATTTACTGTACTTGTTATATATTTTAAATGTTTTCCTGTCATTCTGTTGCTTCACAGTTGAGTTTTGGTAAGTGTTCAGTACAATTCTCTGCAGCTGTCTGTGAGCTGATTTGACTTCTCTGGAACTCGTTTTCTTTTACTTGCTGATTCCAAACGATTTCAAGTTCTAGACAAAGCATCACATGTCCTTTTCTGAGTTTTTCTAAGACTAGGTTATGGACCACAATTGTCATAAAAGTTAAGATGTTAAACTGTAATTTGAAGCCATTTACACTTCAATTTAAAAGAAGTTATAATAATCAGAATTATATTTTAAAATTTAATTAGTCTGAGAATAACAACTAATACATGATAATTCGTGTCTTTTTGCTGCCCCTTATGAAAATTAATTCCAGTTGTATAAGGTTTTAAGCCTTTCATCAGACATTCTCCATTTCCTGATGAAGTTTCTATATATATATATATATATATATATATATATATATATATATATATATATATATATATAAGAGAGAGAGAGAGAAAGAGAGCCGTACATACAAACAGGCTAAGTTCACTATAACCAACCCCCATTTTTAACAATCCCAACTGCAGTAATTGGTTTTATTCTAATGGAAATTAGTCCTATTGGAACAATCACTTTTTATTTAACTGTATGGGAAATTATAAAGTGGGATATAATTCAGTATGTTAACATAATATTATTCAGCAGGTTTATTCTGTCTTTAGGAAGCAAACTAGATGCTAAACTTATGGCCATAGCTATACTAGCAATTGCAGGCCAGGTATACAGAATGGAAATAAATAAATAAAAAGCATTATAGCCCTGCAAGAAAATTATCCTGTAACCTGCTGTGAATCTCTGCATAGATGCATGATCAAACATTATATTTAATGACTCAGGAATTGATGTGTTAGTTCTGTTTTTCCATTTCAGTAAAATAACTTATTTTTTTTTAGCAATTGTAAGGGGTAGTTTATTTTTATATATACAGCTCTGGAAAAAATTAAGAGACCACTGCAAAATTATCAGTTTCTCTGGTTTTACTATTTACAGGTATGTGTTTGGGTAAAATGAACATTTTTGTTTTATTCTATAAACTACTGACAACATTTTTCCCAAATTCCAAATAAAAAATATTATCATTTAGAGCATTTATTTGCAGAAAATGACAACTGGTCAAAATAACAAAAAAGATGCAGTGTTGTCAGACCTCAAATAATGCAAAGAAAATAAGTTCATATTCATTTTTAAACAACATAATACTAATGTTTTAACTTAAGAAGAGTTCAGAAATCAATATTTGGTGGAATAACCCTGATACTCAATCACAGCTTTCATGCGTCTTGGCATGCTCTCCACCAGTCATTCACATTGATGTTGGGTGACTTTATGCCACTCCTGGCGCAAAAATTCAAGCAGCTCGGCTTTGTTTGATGGCTTGTGACCATCCATCTTCCTCTTGATCACATTCCAGAGGTTTTCAATGGGGTTCAGGTCTGGAGATTGGGCTGGCCGTGACAGGGTCTTGATCTGGTGGTCCTCCATCCACACCATGATTGACCTGGCTGTGTGGCATGGAGCATTGTCCTGCTGGAAAAACCAGTCCTCAGAGTTGGGGAACATTGTCGGAGCAGAAGGAAGCAAGTTTTCTTCCAGGACAACCTTGTACTTGGCTTGATTCATGCGTCCTTCACAAAGACAAATCTGCCCGATTCCAGCCTTGCTGAAGCACTCCCAGATCGTCACCGATGCTCCACCACATTTCACAGTGGGTGCGAGACACTGTGGCTTGTAGGCCTCTCCAGGTCTCCGTCTAACCATTAGACGACCAGGTGTTGGGCAAAGCTGAAAATTGGACTCATCAGAGTAGATGACCTTACTCCAGTCCTCTATGGTCCAATCCTTATGGTCTTTTGCAAACCTCAACCTGGCTCTTCTTTGCTTCTCATTGATGAAGGGCTTTTTTCTAGCTTTGCACAACTTCAGCCCTGCCCCTAGGAGCTTGTTTCGAACTGTCCTCGCCGTGCACTTCACCCGAGCTGCCGTTTGACATTCTTTTTGTAGGTCACTTGATGTCATCCTACGGTTGCTGAGTGACATTCGAATGAGTTGGCAGTCATCCCGGTCAGTGGAGAGTCGTTTTCGCCCTCTGCTGGTCTGTAGCTTTGAGGTAGAATGAGGTGTGCCTGTGTAAGAATTCAACAGACACTGGAATGGAATGGCTGCCATACATGTAGAGATGCTGATTTAAGAATAATTTATATATATATATATATATATATATATATATATATATATATATATATATATATATATATATAAAAAGGGAAGGTCAAAGCTTGAAGGGTCATTAAGTAAACCTAGTGCAGGTGAGGGAGGGATGTTACAGCCAAGGATCTAACACTTTTCTGTTATTGGACAGTACCGTAGTGCATGGACGTTACTGTCTGTCTCATTTCCTGAACAGTGCTGGCATTTTTGGTGTCTGAAAGACCTATCAGAAACAGTCTTCTGCTGGAAAGGTGTGCTCTGTGAAGAACCTTATATTGAATAAGGTTAACTTAGAAACTGCACATTTTACTTAAATTATGTGTCAATATAAGGTCCCTTTTAAGGAGTGCCTCATTTGAAGATATTGAAAGGAGGACTTTTTATGAAGGCAACATTTTTCTTGAAGCCTCTCAAAAGGTCAGTGGTCCTCAAAGTCGTTCCCGCGGGCAAATTCGTGCCTGCGAAGCCAGGCCATCGTGCCTGCGGCAGCTAATTTTGAATTATTGGTAGTGAACACATTTCTGGCGGGTCATAGCAAGGAAAAATAAAGAAAGCTTTAAAAAAAAATTCCAACAAAAGCACCACAGCATCTGTTGACAGCACTGCTCGCTTATGCTGTGCTTATACGCAGGTGACATTTTTATTTTTGAATGGCTTTTGCGATACGATCAACCAATTGAATATCTGCATTGTCTCTGCTGTAGCCTAATCATAAGTTAGCTGGGTGGGAAAAAAACTTGTCTGCTTCAGGTTCAGGTACCGACTAAGTTTAACCAATAGGAGAGTCAAATATCTGCCAAGTTTTACGCAGCTGCCCAATCATAAGCAAACAGGCCGTTCACAGTATTCTGCATGAAAATTGAAGGCGAGTGAGTAGCCAATAGGAAAGTGAATGATCTGACAGCTGTCCAATCATTCGTGAGCAGAGGCAGGGTGTTAATATACCGGGTAAGTACTGAATTTCGCCGACTGTTATTGAGAAAAATAATTCAATATTTAGAATTTCATTTTCTATCACAGTTTTTTTTAATTTCATCAGACAAGGGGAACACCTATGTATATTTAGTTACTAATCCACTTTCTCTGAATAATTGTACTGCAGATGAGCGATCTTTAAAACAGTAGTGTTGACAAATCTCTCAATGCGGTTATCTGTGTAAACATGCTATTTACAAATATTTGCATTGCATGTTTTATGTAAATTAGTTATAGAATAAGCACAGCATGCAATATTACTGCCTGAGACTTGGCCTTAATCACAGTGAGCCAAGAATAACCCCACTAAAACTCTTAAAGAGATATATATATATAAAATAGATTGATAGATAGATATAGATATGTCGCGGGAAGGCAGTGTGTATGATATGAACCTATGCAATAGTTAGCGTGCCTGCAAACAGACAAGTTACTTTGAGGACCACTGCAATAGAGACAAAATCCCTCTTCTCAAAAGATGGTTTAGACAGGAAATACCCTTTTGTCTCCAGGAAATTAACTCAAGCTGTTTACTTGCTATTAGAAAATCAGGATTGTGCCAAATGGGAGAGCACTAAGATGGATACAGGTTGAACCTAGTCATTTCATAAGCTCTTAACTATGTTTTTATTGTAGCAGAGACACATATGTGACTGAAACAGGGATGTTTTTTAATCTCTTCACTTACACAAGGTAGGTCACTGGCATGTAATGAACCACATTCTCAATCTTCCAGATCTACCCAAGCTGGGGAAGCGCCATCTTCAGAATCCAGCCATTTTGCTAAATTTTGTAGTTGGAAAGCAGTACAGTATTTTAAAAGGCCACCTTTTGGGCTTGAACTTTGAAGTGTGGTTAATTTAATCCAGGGTTTTTTAGATAAATGAATTTGTTTTTTGCCACATTCTTCTTTTTCCAACATGTTATCAAATCCTACATAGGCCCACCTATGAAATGTTGCTAATTTTTCCTAATTTGCATTAATTTGTTTTATGTGAGCAATATATTCAAACGACTTGCTTTTAGATCATGGGTATATGTAAGATTTATTTTCTGCACATATACTTCCACTTGTCATATGTAGGCACATTTCCATCTTAGAGACCCTTGTCCATGCCTGTCAGGAAAATTAAATCCCACTTTATTTTTTTTTGTGTGTTGTTGCAGAGTGTACAAACCTTTGTCACTGAAGTCTTGCAGAGGAAATGCAAGCAGTCTTCCACCAGAAAAAATATGTCTGCTCTCTTTCCTGACCAATACAAGCAAGATATTCCCCCTTTCCTGTGGAAAAACCACATTATGAGCAAGGAGGTGTTCAAATACCCCCCACCATTTGGGTTTCAAAGCATGGACAGGAAGCTAAAGGAAGTTCTGGACCTTTTCCCTGAGGCTCCACGGGAGGAGAGGCGCGTGAAGCCCTGCAGCCGCTGCGTGGTGGTGGGAAGTGGTGGTATCATGCGTGGGCTGGAGGTGGGCGAGCTTTTGGATCAGTTTGATGTTGTAATCAGGTAAGGAATGTGGTTGGCTCTAAAATTCTAATTGCTATAACAGCATGCTCACATGTCCCTTATCATTTTGCTAAAGTTACAATTTGTATCATATTTACTTGAGTGTAGCCAGTCTATTCTTCTGCAACACTATAGGTTTATATTCTGTGCTGCTGGTAAATGTCTAGTGCCGCTTACCCTCCTGGACTATATGCAGGTGTCATACCTGTGGCACAGGAAGTGGTAGTACAAATTGGTTTCACCTCATACAAAAAAAGGAAAGACTGGAAAAGTGTTGTTTTAGAAAAGGGATAAGGGGAGTTTGCAAAAGAAGGATACTCAATGTAGTTTACCACATCCCAGTTGCTGGTGCTTGTAAAACAAGAAACATGAAATGTTCTATTTAAATATATTAGTATTTATAGAAATGTAAGATTTTGATAAGGGACTGAGAGGAGCAGTTAGCTCTGCATAGACTTCCCCCTATCTGTGACAGTCTGTTTACAAGCAGGGGTAGCGTTGTCCTGCCAGACACAATGCTACAGCCTGTAGCACAGATGCACAATGCTGCTGTCTATAGCACCACAAGCCTAAACCAACGCAGTAGGAGACGAGGAACCACTCACCCCATCTCATGGCCATCTGTACTTTTCCACTATGTACTGCAGTTGTTCTCATGGAGCATTGTTATATCGGATTAGCATAACTACAGTCTCACAGGTCAAACTGCTGTTTACAGAACTTTGTGTTTTCCATTATTTTAACTTTGAAGGGTAGGGTGAGGACTGTGTCATAGATCATTCTTAAACCCTTACTCCAGCAGAATTTTGGGCCAGTTCATTGAAACTGCTTTGTTTTTTTTTTATGGATAATTACATACTTTTATATTGCATTTTCAAAAGTGAGAAATACGTTAAGATAAGATGTGTGTGTGTGTGTGTGTGTGTGTGTTTGTGTGTGTGTTATTTTATGAGCACATGTATTAAATGTATTGGCTGAAATGTATTTATTTATTTTTCAGATTGAACAACGCTCCAGTTGGTAACTTTAATAAAGACGTAGGCAACAAAACCACTATCAGGATGAGTTATCCAGAGGGAAGCCCCAAATCTTGGGATGACGTCAATCCTAAGACCCTGTTCGTGGCCGTTATTTACAAAACAGTTGACATTAACTGGTTGAAAGCCATGATTAAAAGGGAAAAAGTGGTGAGTAATTTGTAAAATGCAATACTTATCTGCAGCATCTGTGCCATATCCTGCTTCACTGAGGCGGCAAATTGTAATAGGATGTCTGGATCATAAGGTTTCAGTTCAAGGAACAGGACTGTGAAAATCCACTGACCCTAGGAAAGGGCCATTGCAAAGGTGGGGGGAAGGGGTGCAAGTAAAATAAAGCACTAAGAATCAATGCTGAGATTCGAGTGAGCTCTATTGTGCTTTCTCTTGACTGCCACTTAGATTAAATTAAGTGCATACATAGAGCCCTAATGAGACTTTTCTTTTTATATGAAGAAACGGACACCAAAAAAGAGGAACCTTAGTTTGCAGTAATGTTTCATTTTTGTTTTATTATTATTGTTTCTACATTTCATGTCTGCTTCTTTTTTTTTTTTTTAGTCTCTATGGGATAGGTTGTTTTTTTGGCAGGAGGTGCCAAAGGAAATCCCAGTAGGAACATCCCAGTTTCGAATCCTGAACCCTCAGATCATTGGTCAAACAGCAGTGGACCTTCTCCAATATTCAGAACCACGGACGACGTTTTGGGGGTGGGACCAGGTACAGTATCTATTGATTTAAGGTGTTGTGTCCTGATTGTCACCATATCTGCTCACGGGTTTGATGAATGGACATTTGTTACTTTTCTTTATTCTGTATACTGGAAATGCAGGATATGATTTTAGTTCTAATACTGATAACAGTTTTTTTATATCTCTGGGGAATATGTATACAAGGAGTCATGCAAGTCAGGCATCATATAATGTATATACTGTAATGCCAATTAGGATGAGCTGTGTTAAATCACACCCCATTGATCTGCATCAAAATGATCTAGACTCGTTCCTCTTGGCTTAAAGACATTTCACAGCTGAAAAAAATAGACTACCAGTTTTATTTTATCATTGATGCCTGACATACTATTTTTTGACCGCTTTCAGAAAGAGGCTTCATCTTCAGTTAAACTCTGTTCTCAGTAACCCTCTCCTCTTGTTTGCATCTAGAATGTGCCGACACTGGGGGTCACTGCCACAGTCTTGGCCACATACCTTTGTGATGAGGTCAGCCTGGCCGGGTTTGGATATGATCTCAAACAGCCCGAGGCTCCTCTCCATTACTATGAAGACAGACGCATGGACGCCATGAAGGAGCAAACCATGCACAATGTGGTCACCGAGAAGCAGTTCCTAGCAAAACTGGTTAAAGCCGGAGTAATCACTGACCTCACAGGAGGAATACACTGCAGCTTCTGTGAAAACTAAAATCTAGCATTAGTTGCTTTGCTGTGAATCAATGGAAACCTGTGTGAGGGTTTATCCAAAATACTGTAACCCAGTAAAATCTAATGGTTCCATTTGTCATATAATGTTTGAATAAACTTAGAATGTTTTCGTACAATTGTTAATTTTAAATAAGAAGTACTGGGCTTGTAAGGGTTGAGTAGGATGTGTATAACAACACATGGCAGAGTATCTGGTTGTGCTGAGATATACGGACGCATCGGTGTGTAGTGAAGTATGAGGTGAAGCTGAAATTAAGGGACACCAAACAAATAAAAAAAGAGACAAGTCAAGGACAAGTAAACTTGGAAGTTTTTCAGACTGCATTTCTAAGGACTAATATACAGAACAACTTTACAAGAATTGAATGAAAGAAGCCTTTATGATGTGAATATATATATTTCTTTATGTTTATTTATTTTTAGTAGCATTATAATATAATAATGCTTAATAAAATATAATACAATTATTGGCTAAAATTTAAGAAAAAAATATTTTAACCTAAACTCAAGATTCAACAGTCCTAAATGAACAGCAATTCTGGCTGCTGAGAGACATGTGCTTACAGTACTAGCAGAGCCAGATGGTGTTCTGGTCCTGGAGGAGTGTGTTTTTTTGTGTGTTTGTTTTTTACAAAGGGAGGCAAGCCTCCTTTCTCCCATTAAACACAGTGTTAGCAGTGGCAGATCGTGTTATCTGAGCACGGGTTTTAATTGGAGGAGTGACCCACATCCTCCCGCCCCCTTCTAAAACGCTGCTGTATGTGCTGTTAATGTAAGAGTGAGGATTGAAACTGCTTAGTTTAATTTTGCATCGCTTCAGTGGTAAGAAACACACTATATGTTACTTGTCTTGTGAAGGGGTCAAATGTGAAATGCAGCATAACACAGTTGATCAGCTGATTGAGACTCAATTTGTCACACTGCTTGTGCTGACTCATAGATCACCAGCCACCACTGATGTGTTGAGTCATAACTTGACCTGTAGGGCCTGACAGCCTAAAGGCACATTGTACTATTACTATTAAACAACACTTTGACACTTTGTCTACACAGGTAAAAGATTCATATAGTTTGTCTTGATTTGGGTTTTTATAGTTTTAATTAATAAATTATGATTGAGTAACATATTTTAAGTTTCCAATCATGAAACTGTTGTGCTTTTATTTATATATATTGTAAGGGATTGGTTGGTTTAAAGACAATGTAAACAAACTGGTTTGTAAACAAAGTAATATGAAGTGTTTGGGATCAAAACTAAAGATGGTTTAATTAATACACTGTTGATTGATAATACTGTGTTAAATAAGGCAAACTAGATGTAATTAAGCCTGGTTTAAAATAAATGTGTTGTGTTTAGTAGAGACCATACTAGGGGGGCAATAGGACCCAGTAGTGATTACTGGAGTCAGGACCAACTCCAGGTTTAGTCAATAGACTAATTAGTGGATTAATTAGTTAAGTTTAAAAGGGTGTGAGTGTGTATGTTTTGGGTGGGTGATGGTAGGAGTTTGGTTGGAGAGTTAGCTGGTTATTGTGAGTATTGTGGAAACGGGACAATGAACTATTGGAAAGGTGTTTGGATTATGATTTGGTTTTGGTGACAAGGTAACAGGCTTAGCCTGCCTTGTTATTAGTTAGGGAAACGTTTGTTTAGTTAGGGCCTGAGAACGTGTTAGGTTTTGTTTATTTTTCTTTTTTGTAGTCAATAAACACATGCTACAGTGTTTCTTGGCATCCTGTGTGTAAAGCGTTTATTTGAAGAAGGAAAACATGTGACTGAAAGGCAATCCATCACAGTCATATATATATAAAAAGCACAACATACATACATGTTTAAATTTGTTGGTAAATTTTATATATGTGTGTATGTTGTGACGAATTCTTGGTTCTGGTCGCACTTTGTGACTGTATAGTATAATCTTCCACTCAGGTGTGTTTAAATAACAAACACTGACAACAGTAGTACAATTACCCTCCGTGGGGTGTATTTTTTTTTTAAAACAAAAATCAAATAAACAAACAAAACCTAACCCTTTCTTTGGTCCTAAACTAAACAGGGACAGGCTAATTCTGCTTACCCTGAAACAAACTATCCATTCAGTTTTAAAGTCCTCTGTTACCTCAGCGTTTGGTCTCTTTCTTCTCCCCTCCCCCTACCATCTCAACTTTACTAGCTTTAACTGCTAGACAATTAGATAATTAAACAATTAAGACCAATTGATGCTCACTCCTGACATAGGTATGCTCCCCAGGGTCCTAAAGCCTTCATATATCCTTTCTAACATAATACCTTATTTTTTCAACAAAACTCAAGTCTGATTTAACTTAATGCATCAATCCGTGGGAACCCATTTACATTAATTTATTAACTATAACTTTACTTTTAAACACATTACATTATTTCACAGTTTGTTTACTACCCAGTTGGTTTATGTTGTCTTTACATTTTAATATTTTAGTTTTCTTTGAAACCATCACCACAACCTTTACCCAGATGGAGTGTGCATTCATTACAACCACGGCCTCACGGCTGACCAATTTTGCTCTGGAATGTACACTCCATCACAATATATATATATATATATATATATATATATATATATATATATATATATATATATATATATATGTGTGTGTGTGTGTGTATGTAATTTACCAACACATTTAAACAAGCATGTAAATCAGTAATACAATCCTTGCCAAGGTTGTAAATACAGCATTAGAACTACAAGAAAAAGTAGATTACAATGAGCTACCAAAAGTGACCATTCAGGACAGAGGTGTTTGTTGTTTTTGCTTCCCTTTCAAGTATGAAATGTAACTGTAACCCAATGGGTATTTACCGCCTAAAGACTGGAAACCTGAATATTGTATACCAAATCTGCTCTTTGAGCCTGTGATGCAGTCATGTCCTGCCCCCGATGGTACAAAATAACTGCTCTCACAGATCTCGGTTTCGTTTTTCCTTTCAAGACTGACCTAATAGGAGAGACTGGTTTAGAGAAGTACTTGTTACTTCTGATTGTCTAATTTTTCGCAAATTATTGTGTTTTACACTTAATCTATGCGATATACATTAGCACTGTTGCTTGTTACATGCCACTGCGGCCTTGTGCCACTCACAAAGTCAGCGGCTTCAGTCGCTTCCCAGGAATCCAGCAACATAACAGGATGAAGGTCACGCTCTGTATCAATCCTGCTGGAAGCAGTCCGAACTATTTTTTGTCTGCTGTGAGGATGTCCCATGATCAAGCCCTGTCTAAGCAGCTGCTGTCCAAGTGGATAGCAGACACAATCAGGACTGCCTATGATGGAGCCAACTTGCCCCCTCCGACAAAGCTCACTGCCCATTCTACCAGGGCATAACAACTTTGTGGGCATTATTCCAGGGTGCATCTGCCAGGGACATGTGAAATGCAGCAATGTGGGCTACTCCCCATACCTTCACTAGGTTCTACAGACTTAATGTCGTGGATCCTCAACCCTGGCTTTGGAACTAGAGTGTTAAGGGCAGTTTCATAGTCGACCCTTACAACACAGACCTAGAGGTGAGTTTCTCCCTCTATTTTTTAGCCCTAGCTACATGTTACTGGGGTTCCTAATGGTACACACAAGGCAGCCTCTCAGCATAGCCTTGTAGCATTCCAGTCATTCTGCAATCTTGTCCTTGCGACATCTAGTAATGCTTACATTTCGTACTTGATAGGGAACATTATGTTATTATTATAACACTGGTTCCCTGAAATAGAAATGTAACCATTAACCTTCACGGTCACTGCGTCCATGATTGCAACAGGCTTGAAGGAAAAATGACGAGGAGATCTGTGAGCGCAGCGCCTTTGTGCCATCAGGGGCGGACATGACTGCGTCACAGGCTCGTGGAGCAGCTTTGGCATACAAAATTCAGGTTTCGGGTCTTTAAGAGGTAAATACCCATACTGTAATGGGTACATTTCTATTTCAGGGAACCAGCTTTATGATAATAAGCTAATGTTTCGTTTTGTAACTTTTCTCATGTTCCTATAACAACATTGCAGATTTGGTATGAGTATGAATAGATTACTTAAGGAGATATCATCAAATCAGCACAAATATACTTTGTAGTATTAAAAATAACCCCACACAGCAGGGACATGCTCAGTTATTTGGTTCATGACATAAAAGCCTGAACTGACAGTAAATAAAACCAGTTGAACAGTCCAAGGTTAATCTACTGACAGCATTTCACAAAAAAAAAAAACAAACACTAGGGACAGTTGCACACTACCAAACAAAATCATGATAAATTCAAAGCTGCCCAAAATGTCTGATTCATAATGTTTCTACAGTATTTTTAAGACATGCTTTAATTGAAATTGAAGCAAGATTCCTAATCTGACAGCAGTATTGACAATGATGGTGTATAGGTTTGCAAAACAGCTTCAAATTCCACAGCAGAAGGATATCGCCATGTGCCAGGAACAAGATCAAGACCATTTACTGAACTACCCTTTTGTGGTTCTGACCCCAGTCCTGGCTGGGAACTGCCTTTTAAAAAAAAAAAAAAAAAAAAAAAAAGAACCTGCTAGACTCTTCAAATCACTTCAGAAGTATATACTGATAACTAATTAAATGGACTTCTTCATCAATGTTTTCTGAAGCAGAGCACTAAAAACATGTGGATTGTAGTACCCACCAGCATTTCAACCCTACATTTCAACGTGACTCCAAATGACTAAACTCAACCTATCAACGACTTATGCATGTTTATAAGTGATTGTACCTAGAACTTCAGAGTGTATTTGCTCTTGCACTAGCGACTTTGTTAGAGCAATCACCGAACACTTATAAACATATTTTATAAGCCAATAAATCTACATAAACAGACGAACCCCCCCCCCCCCCCCCCCTTTTTTTTTGTGGAACTTTATGCAAAGTAATGTAATTAATCTGTTTGTATGGAACCTGTTATAACTTAAATGTGTAGAATGCTTTGTCACTGATACCTTTGAGTGCAAGGTCTACACTCTCACAATAAGTGCAGTTGCTGCTAATAAGTTCCAATAGGGATATGACTTATAATGTAAATGTTTTAGTATTGTTTAAGAAATCATTTATTTTTCGTAAAATTTTTTTTAAAAATGTCTGTTTTTCATTCCCGTTTGAAGGCCTTGTGGCCATTTGATATGTGCTTTGAGGTTGTGATGTGGTTGGTGGGTATCTATCTGTTTCATACAAAATTAAATAATTCCTCTGTGGGCAGACTTTTGGCTTTTACAGCAACATGGACATTTCCTTTCTCATAATGCTCCAAATGAGCAGTGTTTCATAATGCTTTTTAAGAAGGCTAATCTGAAGAATTGTTAAATAAATAATACAGTGCAGTAAATGGCCTGGTATGGATATATTTTTGAAGATAATTAATTTAACAAAGGGCTGTGGACCTGTATATAATAAAAACGATAACTGACAACATCCAAATATATTCTTCGAGGAAATTAGCACAACATTGATTGCATATACTTCTATCTTTTCTAATATAGCTCAGATACAGTTTGGGTCAGTCTTATATCAGACCACCCTGAAAAGGAACAAGGTAATACTGAAAGATTCTAGGGTTTTTTTTTTTTTTTTTTTTTTTTAAGAACCGTTGAAGTGCAGTAAGGAAAATAGCTCATGAAGTTAAAGAATTAAAGTTCTACTATTGATTGATACAACGTGCTCACAACCTGCATTCAGTGTGCTTGACCTGCAGTCAGAGCTGTATGTTGTTACTGCAAGTTATTGGTTTATGCTTTTCAGATGTCACAATCCTTTTTATCCATTATTGTCCAGTACAATCATTTTACTAAGTAACAGTTAACCAATTAGTCTAGGATTGCCTATAAAAATGTGTGACTACAACCTGAGTCAAACAGAGTAAGCTGGGCCACACTTCTGCAGTACCTCTTTTTGCCAGCCGGTGGAACTATGCTCATGGGGGAATTGTACAATGTAACCCTTCCATGCCACTGAATTTTAGAAACATACATTTTATATACAAAACAGAATGGCTGAAACACTAAATCAGATCTTCTGGGTCTCGTAATAATCAAGAAGTGCATATTATTATTCTCTGTTTACAATTTCAACTCTACAAGAAAAAGGTGACTGGAAAGTATTGGTACACATTAGTTACACCATACTACGCTCGGTTTCAGTTTTATTTATTTGGACTTATGGTGTAAAAAGACAGTGTGCCATTCAGTTACACAATTTTCAAACAACTAAAAACCACAATGGAAAAACATCCAATCCTCACATTGCAAACAAAGTTTTACCATGTTACCATTTAACAATGATCTGGATTTCCCATTACCCTGTATTATGTGTTGAAAATGCTCCTTTTTAGTTAAATATCCCAGTTTAAGAGCTATGCAGAGTAAAACTGTGTTATTTATAGAAACATGTACATAGTGTGATTACAGCATTATTAAATTAAATAAATCATGCCTTATCATTGCAGCAAAGTGGAAACTAGGACCAAAGGTTATAGCAGTTCACCTCCCAACAATAAATATAGTTTCTAACAACTGCAAATAGACCCTTAAGCTTTTAAAAAGGTATTTTTAAAACCTCCATTTGAATTTTGAGACAGCCGCAGAGTCTAAGGGTCTGTCCAAGTCGGGTGCTATTCTCGTAGCCACAGAGTTCCGTGTCTGGTTGTCTCAATCGTTGTCTATTTTTTTTTTTTTTTAACAGAATGCGGTAACTCGGTTGTATATGAAATGCAGATTGATCCCTGGCTGTGTATGCTTTTGATTTGCGCTGCATTTTTTTCCAACAGACAGAAGTTGTATATACAGGATACTAATATTTCATCTCTGGCTCCAGCTCCAATTTGAAGGTTTGTAAAAGGCTGAAGTGGTTCCAATTTTGGGTGGTTTGTGTTTGGTTTCTTGCATGGACCAAAACAGCTCACATTGACAGACATAGTGTTGTGGTAACTGGTAAGAGTTCCATGAGCAGGGCAGCTTTTTCATTTGTTTTCACTTTCCAAATTGGTTAAGAGGGACCATTATGTCTTATCGTTGCATTACTACCTGCTGTGTCATTCATAATTCTCAAAATCAAAATTGCAATTGTCAGGTTCTGAAATGTATAAAACAACAATTGACAGTTGGGCTGGAAAGATTTAGGCGTTTCTTACTACAAACGTAGACATGAAAGGCATACTAAAAATGTGGAGCACTGTAAAGGCTGGGATGACTTTCTACACCCCTTTTATGATTACTTCAAAGACAGGGATTTAAAATAAATAAATATATATATAAAGGAAACAGAACCTTTTTTTTGCACAAGGTTATTGAGTGGCGTAGGCTATATCTAGGGAACCACTAGTCAAATTCTGATGAAACTTGCCAAGGACTTTCTTCAGCACAATGTATTGAGTGTAACAGAATGTGAGGGTAAGTGGATGCTGTAAATATTTTCATATTACTTGTGGCTCTAATTTTGAAAAGTGTAAAGGGAATGTAAATGACATGCTTTTTAATAAATATTGCCTTTGCTCACTCGTTATGCCTCCCCACCCCAATTCTCTGCAATCAGTCTTGACAAGTCTTTTCAGAAGTGTTTTGAACAGGCCTTTATTATTATTTTAAACATTTCAAATCTTTTGGTTTTTTGCGTTCTTTTTTTTTTTTGTATAGACATAGTAATGCCCTGAAATAAATTTCCTTTTAGCCTACATTATATGACAAAAAAAAAAAAAAAAAAAAAATAGAACATTAACAGTTAGTAGCAAGCCAGATTGCTATTTTTCCTTTGCTTTCTCACTCCCATTCCTCATTTCTCTATGATGCTGCATCTACTCTTCAAAACGGTTTCACAGATTAGCACAGATCTCAGACTACCTTACCTAAAGCAACGTTGGACAGTCCAAGATTAGCACTGGGGTTTCTGCAGGACTTGTATGTACTTCAGGATTGCCCTGCCCTTGAAGAACCTTAAACTTCAATGGATTTAGTGTGTACAAAGGTAAAAATCCTCATTAAATGTCAATGCAATCAAAACACTGAGGATTAGATTGCTAGAGGTCATTTGTCTGCTAAAATTAACATGACATTATAAGGTGATCAATATATACAATACCATTATAAAAGTACCAGTGCAAAAGTTTTTTAATCTGTATTGAAAATTAAAGATGTAATTGAGAGGAATGGTTGTTCCTCACGCCAAGTTATCAGAGAGAACCGTCAGAGACTCTATACAGCAAGGATAGTTTACGTGTTTTCAGGGGATTGGAGCAGCAAAAGTACATCAGCCAAAAGCACCATCTCACTTTTCATTTACTGTTCTAAACACTTAGGTGAAATGTAGAAAAAAAAGTGAATACCTGTGTGACTGAAAGACAATGAGTTCTGGTGGTAAATCTCCCTCCCGACCTGTGAGGGCGATAAAGAACGGGAGGAGAAGAATCTGGAAGAGCTGGCCTGACAGTTTGTTTGGGGCCGGGAAGTCGGTCAGCCTGGACAGAAGGGAGGCTCTGTTGTCATGCGGGATTGCATATAGGGGCCAGGGTAACACTGAACTTTTCCTTCGTTTGGGTAAACGCTGGAGAGAGAAGAACCGAGAGAGGAGTTCTCATTTAATAAGAAAACGTGTTTTGTTTGTTTAGTAATTATCTGTGTTTTTGCACCACTAGACAGTTAAACTCACAAATCCGGAGCTGTCGCCGAGGGTCAGCAGGAACCAGATCGCCACTGCACCAACCGTCACGAAATACCCGTGTCTTCACTCACCCAGGACTGGTGACCGTTGGTTTCTGTTCGGGACTGTGCCCTGTTTTGTTAACCCCTCGCTTTACACATGGTTGTGTATTGCCGGGATATTTTTATTTAAACGGTCACCAGACCTGGAAAACAAATAAAGCACTTTTCCAACAGGATTACAATTGCCTGCCTTTCACTCCTGCACCGCAACACCTGTTCCCCACTCACCAGCCACGTTGCCACAGCCTGCCATACAGTAACAGAAATAAGTTGCCAAAGTAAGGTAAAAATGTCCCCTCCTTTTTATCCAGTTTTTTTTTTTTTTTTTTTTTTTTTTTTTTTTTTTTTTGCAGATTTTTGCAGACCCCAGGCGCTTTTATCCATGCATATGAATATTACAGGACATCTGAGTTTAATGGCAATTATCAACACATAAATATATTAGGGAACACATTTATTTTGACGTTTGTGTATTAAAGGATTTATTTCTGTTTTAAAATTGAACATTTGCCTGCAAAAAAAAAATCTTTTTTAATGTAATATAAAACAAGGTCTGGGTCATGCGTTGGATTTGATGAAACTGTAATCTTCAGTTTGCAACCATGTTGTGTTAAAATATTGTCTCAGTGCCACACGATTAATTGAGAAAACAAGCAGTATTTTGAAAGATGAAGTCAGCGAATTCTCAGTACTGTTATTTTTTACATTTTGGAGATTTTGAGTCATCATCATTCTAAGATTCTGATCTTGAGCTCTGAAAAATTAGTTTCCTGTCCGTGTAAAGCTTAGGACACACGCGAGCGGCGCAGCAATACCGCTTTGCTTGGTGGACACACATTAACGTTTTTGAAGCAGCGATAAAAAAAAAAAAAATAGACATCCCACCACCTCACAGCACTGTACATCAACCCCAAAATATATATCATTCTTGAACTTTTACTGCTTGAACCCAGAGTGAACGACCATGTCCATCTCCAGAAATTGTCATCAATTCCCGTATCAGAACACCACCCAAGGATATGTATGTGAAATATGATATTTATCTAGACCGTGGTACTGTATCTGTATTTATATATTGTATAGGAGCTGCTATTATTAAGGGGAAAAAAGGGATCACATTCTTTGCAATTGTATACACAATAATCAGTCTGCTGTCATCTGGTTAATTACTTGACGTGTATATCTGACAAATGATACAGGATGACAAGTAACTTGGATTAATGCGGGGTGTAGCGGTTAGTATTTGTTTTGGATCATTCAATAGACCCATAACCAACATCCTTAATTCTTATTTATATAATCAGATATCTCAGTAGCTTCTCCACGTTGATGGATATTCGAGTTCATCAAGACATGACGTATCCAACACCATGGACTTGGTTGGCTAGACCCAGATTTGCCGCTGCGGGAAAATGTTTAAGCAGCAAAAAATATCGCTCTGCATTCGCAAGCCTGTCAGGCTTCGTTGAGCTGACAGATGCGCTGCAGCCTAAACGAAAGAAGTACGGTTCCTCTCGATACTGGTTGATGAGAGTAACTCTATTTGTGGTCCCCACTGGAAAAAAAGGAACATTCATTTCTGAGAATTTGCTATGCTGAAGGATAGCCTATATATTTGGTAAAAGTAAACCATAAATAAATAAATAAACACACATAAATAAATCAATAAGTAAACATTTCTTTCTTTATCTTGATATTTATTTATTTTTCACTATCAGATATAAACACTGCCATTACTATATGAAACGAAAATAATATGCAACAGTTCTTATTCAATTGTATATTAGTGAGATTTTTGTACATAAAGTTCATCATGCTTTCATATATTTTTACTTTCAAATTAAAAAATATATTGTAATGGCCTGGACAATTGCTTTGTTGCAGGACTTGCTGTCTGTTCAGTTTGTCTCCTCTGTCTTTTATGTTGCTTGTATTATGAGTGGAATGGGTCATGCCATTACAACTGTAAAACCAATGGGGCCAAGGTTGCCCCAATTGTTTCTTCTAACTTGTATCAAAAACACAAGCTAAGTTAGAAGAAACAACTCGGGCAACCTTGGTCAGCGGCAAGCAAATAGGCCCTACTGTCAAAGCGGTGGGGGCCAAGGCTGCCCCAATTCTTTCTGCCAACTTGGCTTGTGTTTTTCAGGCACAATAAAAGAGGATCGAACTTGCATCAAATCGAACTTGCATGCATTCGTGGTTTTAAGGCTTTTAACCTCATCTCATCTTAACGACAGGGGACAGACTCCATAACCAGTACATCACACAACACAGTCTGTTACATATGCAGCATAGGGCTAAAGCCCTGCCAAAATACTATCCATTTACTAACAATGCAGTTCTTCACATTCTCCCCAACCCTTTAGATTGCTCATTATTATATTTTGCATATGTTTCAAGGCTAATTACAAGACTTCCAAAACTGCTACCTTTACACCAGGGTAGTTATTGACCATCTCATGGAACATCCATGTATTTTTATCGACCGTCTCACAGAACATCCATGTATTTATCTTGGGCATTGAATCATATTTGCCTTTTTGTTAAGAACGAAAATTAAAATCAAAATCAGCACAGATCTGAGCTCCATCTCAATTGTTTTCCCCTTCCTTATCCCTTCCTTCTCCCCATTTTCAGTTGAATGTTTTTCAGATTGTAGTAAAAGTGAAGAAGAATAAAAGGGGGATATAATTAAAGAGAATAAAGACATCTGGATATTAATTTAGCTGTACCTTCATATACAAAAAAATGACCATTTATACATTTGGTACCCCTCTTACAATGGTGTTCTATCTCAGTTTATGTAACAATAAAGAAACGAAAAAGTCAGTAAAAATAAAATGTAATAATATTCCCAGTTTGTTCACATTCTTCGTTCTCTGTTTATGTTTTCCTTTTTTTAACTCTATCATGAAAAGCTTCAGTTTTGAGCTCACAGGTTAACTTCATTATTCTGAATTATCTTAAGTTCCACAATAAGGATTTTTTTTTCTTCTTCTTTTCACTCCTGGCCATCATGTCTCCAAAAGAACTGTAGAAAGTCACAAATCGCCTTACTTACATTACCAGGATCCTCTCTCTCTTTGATGTGCCTTTTGTGGAGGCTCTGTGAAATCCAGCCTGAGGTTGTCAATTGGTCTTCCGAGTCAGGGCGTTCAGGTTTGTCTATCCATATTCCAAAATCCTCCAGGCTTTTTGCAAAGACCTTGAGCCTGGCTGTCGGAGAATGTGGGACTTTATTTGTTTGTCCCTGAGCTGTTTTCTCATTAGCCTGTATAGACACCATTCTTTTTGTACTTTAGCTGAAAAGTACTGGCCGAGGTATATCCGAGCACAGCTGTAAATAAGTTTCTTCTTCGCCCAAGCTGCTTGCAAAACCAGTTGTCTTGTATTGTAGTTCAGAAACCATGCTATTATCGATCTTGGTAGGGCACCAGGGTCTGTTGGAGTGAGAGCGTGGTGAGTCCTGACAACGTTTAGGGGCCCTCTTGGTAATTCCAGTTCTTCCATTAGCAGTTTTTCAACAAACTCCACCATGTCTCTCCCCTCACTTCCTTCTAGAATTCCGTAAATTCAGACATTATTTCTGCATGCTCTGTTTTCCAGGTCTTCACAATTATTTTCCAGCTATTTTTTCTTTCTGAAGTAAATGAACAAGTATTTTCGATGTATGCACTTCTCTCTCGTCTACTTCTGCAACCCTGCTTTCCAACTTGGCTCCTCACTTCTCGATTTGCTTGAGGTATTTTACCTGCTGTCTAATGTCTTTCATATGTTGTGAGTTTCCTCTCCTCAACACTGATTTCAAAAAGTATTTTTTCAAATTCCATTGAATGATCCTGTTTTTCATTCAGTGAGTGGTCACTTTTCATCATGGTCAGAGCTGGGGTTTCCTTCATCTTCCGAAGTTTGAAAGTGGTGTTTGAGCTAGTTGGTTTTGCATGTTATTGCTTTATATACCACTTAAACTGTGTTCCGTGACTGGAAAAAAAAAAAAGAATAAAATAACCTTACAAACTTTTGCTATGTAATCTATTTTATAAACAAGGAGAATTTGCGGAGCTAAAATTTATGCCGCCTTCAGCTAGTGTGCCTTGCCGGAAGTCCTCAAATACAGATTTTAAGGAGCAATCTGTGCCCTTATTATTTATCAACCAATGCAGAATGCAATTGGTGACAGGCAAGTCTAGTACAACATTCAACAATGTTTAGTGAGAAGGAAATGGAGGGGGGCACAATGCCCTTCCACTCTTTGATTACAATATGACCATTCTGAGGCAGGTATCTTGCAAAAATAAAGTGAGGTCTGGGACATATTGGGGGTACTAATTAAGACAGGTATGTGGAAGCAATGCCATTTGAGGTCTTATTTATACAATCAGAACTTTAAAATCCACTCACATCTACTATTTTAACAAAGGAAAACTCTGCTGGAACACCATGGCATTAATAAATACTAAAGTATCCAACTTCTGTTTTTTGCCAACATTGTTTGTGACTGGAATAGCTAATTTTTAATTGTATGTACTCCATATAAAAACCAAATAATATAGTACCTTCTAAAAATAGTTTCCTACAGCTTTTTGTCTGTTTTTTATTTACATGTATAATATGTTTACAGTCAGCACTCGCATATCCGACCGTACACAATTTTGACTTTGGTGACGGTTAAACTAGTGTGATGCATATCTGATTATTTCATTTTGGCCCTGTCACAAAGATGGCTGTAGAGGGTGATGTCAGACCAGAAACAGGGAGCAACACAGAAGAGACACAGAGGTGGAGTTTGGTGAAGCTGAGCGCTTGGTTGCGCTCAGCATTGAGTAGGTAAACAGACAACAAATAAAAAGGATGTAACAAAACACTGACACCAAAACAGGACACGACACTTGAGGCCAAAATAAATAGACAAACAAAACATACTAACACTAAACAAAACACACTGACACACGAGGACGAATATTAAACAGAACAATGCTGGTCCTCCAGCAATACATAGCAAATGATTTAATTTACTATTTTTAATTCTCCTTCTCCACATCCTTTCATCGCCCTGAACACACAACCCCGAGTGAGTGAAAGCATGCTGCTTTTATGTATCTGTACCAAGACTCGATTGCTAATCAGTCATTCAATTGGAGTCTCGGTACAACTGCACGTGAATTAATAAAGTGCAATTCCCTGTGCTCACATATTATTAAATTTTACCTGCTGTACAATCCTTGTGCCTAAATACAAATATACATTTTAAATCACTCATGTTCATAATCCATATTATATCCTGTGTACCAACTATAATACAACAACATTAACACACTACATGCAACATACAACACAAATAAATAGCCCAGGGGCAGGATACTTTGCCACAGGCCCTTTCAAACCCTTGTCCATTTTTTCAGGGAACACAAAAAAGATACAATGTCAAAAATACATATATGAAAGGACAGTGCTTTAAAATAAGTAGGCTTCCATTTAGAGGTAGGTACAGTACTATATTTACAACAGAAGTAGTATTTTAATTCAGAATGATATGATTCTGAAAATATCATTTGCCAAAGGAGATGACTGTGGACACGTGGACTGTACGTATTGTAGCAGTATGTAAAATTCCATTCCATTCCAACAGCAAAATTAAATCAAAATGTTACCCATGCAAAGAACTGCGTAAAATGTAAAAGGCAATGCAATTTTGCAGAAGATTAAAAGAATCTGAAAACACCAGTTTCCAGAATTGAAACAATATGCGAATTGTAGAATATAGTGCTCGATAAGGCCCTAATGTCACAGTTCACTTGCAAATGAAAATGCACAAAAGCAACTTAAAATCACAGATTTAAAAAAAAAAATGCATCACAGTATCAAAAACTGTTTAATGATTAACATTTACATTACCGTAGCTTGGCTCATTCACTTTGATTTTGCTGCATTTCCATCATGTGAAGTTGGAGGAAGTGCTGTGCAACTGCACAACAAAGACAGATTGATTTGGCATGTGAGAAAAAAATAAAAACTGGGCTGTGACGGATAGACGTACATTAAAGGGATGGGCTTTGTATCAGAAAACTGGTGATCGAGTCGGAAATCGTGAGTGATGGGTAAGTGCATTAATTTGTTACATATAAGAACATAAGAAAGTTTACAATAGCGTATTGATCACAGAATCTCATCAAGCAGCTTCTTGAAGGATCCCAGGGTGTCAGCTTCAACAACATTACTGGGGAGTTGGTTCCAGACCATCACAATTCCCTGTGTAAAAAAGTGCCTACTATTTTTGTTCTGAATGCCACTTTATTTGCTCTCCATTTGTGACCCCTGGTCCTTCTTTCTTTTTTCAGGTTGAAAAAGTTCCTTAGGTTGACATTGTCAATACCTTTTAGAATTTTGATTGCTTGAATCAGATCACTGCTTAGTCTTCTTTGTTGAAGACTGAATAGATTCAATTCTTTAAACCTATCAACTTATGACATGCCTTTTAAACCAGGAGTAATTCTGGTCGCTCTTCTTTGCGCTCTTTCTAGAGCAGCAATATTCTTTTTGTAGCGAGGTGACCAGAACCTAACATAATATTCTAGATAAGGTCTTACTAATGGATTGTAAAGTTTTAACATAATTTAAATTCCCATGATTTAAATTCAACACTTTTCACTGTATAGCCGAGCATCTTGTTGGCCTTTTTCATAGCTTCCCTACATTGTCTAGATGAAGACATTTCTGAGTCAACATAAACTCCTCTGTCTTTTTCATAGATTACTTCTTCAATTTCAGTATCTCCCATATGATATTAATAATGCAAATTTTTATTGTCTGCGTGCAGTACCTTACACTTTTCTCTATTAAATGTCATTGGACATGTGTCTGCCCAGTTCTGAATCTTTTCTAGATCATTTTGAATGACCTTTGCTGCTGCAACAATGTTTGCCACTCCTCCTATATTTGTGACGTCTGCAAATTTAACAAGTTTGCTTACTATACCAGAATCTAAATCATTAATGTAGATTAGGAATAGCAGAGGACCTAATACTGATCCCTGTGGTACACCGCTGGTTACCACACTCCATTCTGAGGTTTCTCCTCTAATCAGTACTTTCTGTTTTCTACATGTTAATAACTCCATAATCCATGTGCATACATTTCCTTGAATCCCTACTGTGTTCAGTTTGAGAATTAATCTTTTATGCAGGACTTTGTCAAAAGCTTCCTGAAATCTATATATACCATGTCCTATGCTTTGCAATTATCCATTGCCAATGTTGCATCCTTACAAAAATCAAGCAGGTTAGGTAGACACGATCTCCCTTTCCTAAAATCATGCTGACTGTCTCCCAGGATACTGTTACCATATAGGTCATTTTCCATTTTGGATCTTATTATAGTTTCCATAAGTTTACATATAATAGAAGTCAGGAATATTGCTCTGAAGTTACCTGGTTCGGTTTTGTTTCCCTTTTTGTGGATTGGTATTACGTTTGCAATTCTCCAGTCAGTCGGTACAACACCTGTGTCAAGAGACTGTTGCATGATCTTGGTTAGTGGTTTGTAAATAACTTCTTTCATTTCTTTGAGTACTATTGGGATGATCTCATCTGGCCCAGGGGATTTGTTTATTTTAAGAGCTCCTAGTCCCTTTAACCCTTCTAAAGTTATGCTTAAGTTATTTAAAACTGGATAGGAACAGGTCGACATGTGGGACATGTTGCCCGTATCCTGTTTTGTAAAAACTTGCAAAAAGTAATCATTTAATATATTTACTATTTTTTTCTCTTTGTCTATGATTTTGCCATTTATAACTCTTAGACATTTTACCTCCTCTTAGAATGTTCTCTTGCTGTTATAATATTGGAAAAACTTTTTGGAATTGGTTTTAGCCCCCTAAGCAATGTTCATTTCTATCTCTCTCGGCCTTTCTAACTTCCTTTTTGACTTGCGTTTGCAGTTCCAAGTACTCTTTCTGTGTACTTTGTTCTTGTTCCCTTTTAAATGCTCTGTAAAGTGCATTATTTCTCTGAATATACTGAAGCTACTGAAGCACAGATCTATGATGGAGATAGTTTAATGTGTGGCAAGACTGGTGGGGTTCAGAAGCTTGTAAGGGACAAATATCCAAATGCACATTATATCCATTGATATGCCCATCAACTAAATCTAATGGGTCAAGCAGCAAGTCAAGTTTCAGAGGCTTGAATTTTTTTTCAGACTCTCTCTAGTTTTTCAAAATTTTTCTCTCGCTCTCCAAAAAAAACTGCTGTTTTGAATGATGTCGTAGAGAAAAGACTTCCAACCGCTCCTCAAGCCAGGTGGAATTTTCATAGTCGAGCAGTGAGGAGAGTGTTTGAACAGCGTGAACATCTGAAGGAGTGTTTTCAAGCAATCAACGATTCAGGAGACTTTGACAGCATCACAGTTAGAGAAGCAAATGGTTTTTGCCATAGCCTCAATGACAGAGAGGTTCTGTACTTCCTGTACTTGTACCAAAAGATAATGCTGAAAGTGGATATTTTTATGGGAAACTTCAGGTAAGAAATATCACATTTGTTGATGCTAATGCAGCGCTCACTCAATTTGTTGAAAGCATTCAGGACATCCGGGCATCTGTTGGAACACTAGAATCCAGCCTCCCTGAGAACCTGTCGCCAATGCGAAAAAGAAGAGGCCCAAATACCATTGAAGATTGTGACACAGCTGCCTTGAAAATTTGTGACATCATAATCTCTCATGCCAAGGAAAGGTTTGCCTTCAGAAAGCACCCTGCTGCTGCAAAATTGCTGCATAGTGACCGTTTTGATGAATATCAGGTAACTTTCCCAGACAGTGTACTAGAAGAAACAGTTCAAGCATATCCAATGCTTGGAAAGACCTCTTTATGCATTGACTTACAGTGTATGAATGTAAAGCTTTTAAAAGTGCTGAAAATGCATTAAGTATGCTTGAACTTATGATATATGACAACTTGGACAAAACATTTCCGGAGATTACAAAACTACTGAAGATAGTTATTACCACTCCAATGACTACAGCAGAGGCAGAAAGGTGCTTCTCAACACTGAAACAGATAAAAACCTTCTTGAGAAACATTATGAAGACTGAACAATTAAATGCTTTTGCCATGTCATCAATTGAAAACGACATGATGACTGACATTCCTGACTTTATTAACACTATGTAACACAATTTTTGTTCCTGGGTAGTAAGTGTTATTTCCTAATTGCTTATGCCTCAAAAGTATAGAAAATGGCTATTATTCCCTACAAACTTTGCTTTTGTGACCAGGACAGTGAGATTTTGAAATTTATCTATTTCCAATGAGAAAACGGGCGAATTTGTGTCTTTTCGTTCACATAAAGTCAGAAAAACAACATAGGAATACAAATTAACACGTATTTATACAAAAGTAATACAAAAATGACTACAAAAGATTTAGAAGTGAGTATTGGTTCGAGATTTACGATTATACTGTAAATCACTTTCACGAATCAGCCCCCAAATGTAGTCTCCCATCATGTTCTCGTTATACTGTCCTTCGTAGCGACGTTCAAAGTCCAGTATATCCTGGTGGAAGTGCTCACCTTGCTCCTCCGAGTATGCTCCCATGTTCTCCTTGAATTATCAAGATGAGTATCAAGGATATGGACTTTGAGGGACATCCTACAGCCCACTGTGCCGTAGTTCTTCACCAGAGTCTCAACCAGCTCCACATAGTTTTCGGCCTTGTGATTGCCCAGGAAGCCCAGAACCACTGCGACAAAGCTGTTCTAAGCCGCTTTCTCCTTACTAGTGAGCTTCTTGGGGAATTCACTGCACTCCAGGATCTTCTTTATCTGTGGTCCGACGAAGACACCGGCTTTGACCTTTGCCTCAGACAGCTTAAGGAAGAAGTCTTGAAGGTGAAGACCACCGACTCCTTATCTAGAGCTCTGACAAATTGTTTCATAAGGCCCAATTTGATGTGCAATGGTGGCATCAGCACCTTCCGGGGGTCCACCAGTGGCTCCCACTTGACATTGTTCCTCCCCACAGAGAACTCGGTCCGCTGTGGCCAGCCCCGCCTGTGGTAGTGCGCCTTGGTGTTCCTGCTGTCCCAAAGGCAAAGATAACAGGGAAACTTAGTAAAACCGCCTTGGAGACCCATCAGGAATGCCACCATTTTGAAGTCTCCTATGACCTCCCAGCCGTACTCATCATACTTGAAGGTGTCCATCAAGGCCTTGATGCTGTTGTAATCCTCTTTGAGGTGCACCGAGTGAGCCAGGGGAAGAGACGGGTACTTGTTACCATTATGGAGCAGCATGGCTTTGAGGCTCCTGGATGAGCTGTCAATGAAGAGGCGCCACTCATTCTGGTTACAGGAGATTCCGATTGCCTCGAACAGACTGGGCCCATCTTGATGGGTGAAGAAGCTGGGAAAAGGTTGGTGACGATTCCTCTGATCTGTGACTTGCACACTTTCATCCAACAAGTTCCACTGCTTGAGCCTAGACGTCAAAAGCTCGGCATTGGACTTGGTGAGACCAAGATCTCTAATCAAGTCGTTGAGGTCTTTTTTGTTGGGGTAGTATGGGTTTCTCTCCTCAGCTCCACCTCTGAAATTGTCATCTGGATCTACAACGTCTTCCTCGCTCTCTGACTTGCTGCTCTCTTCTAAAGACGGCTGCTCTCTCTCCGGAGGAGTGGGTACAGGGAGCTCATGGCAGTGTGGCACCGGGGCGATGGATGAAGGAAGGTCCGGATACGTAATAGCAGGTGCATTCTTGCCAGTCCAACGTTTGGAAGGGTCCACCATGCAGAAGTAACAGTTGCTTGAGTGGTCAGTGGGTTCCAGCCAAATTCTTGGGAACTTCATGGCTCTCTTTTCCCCTCTGTACCATCCTACAAAAATACATTTATTTCACCCATGACTAATGTGTAAGAGATTCTCGCAACATTTTTCATATATGATATATTTCTTCAATAACATTGAAAATTGTAAAACATTTTAAAATTAAAAACTTAAAAATTTAACAAATTTTATAACATAAAATTCCAAGCAACAATTGTCCATCTTACCTTCCAGAGATTTTTTTGCCGTGCTCACAGGTGAAATGAGGTGCCTAGGGTTTGTCTTGATCCCTGACAGGCATGCCGAAATATGCCTTGTAGGCCTCATACATCTTAGCAGATGCTTCCACAGAGTACTTTTTCACTCTTGTCTTGATAGATTGGCCGCAGACATAGCTAAATGCATCTGCCGGATGCTTGCAGCCTCTTGATACCATCTCAGAAAAATGCAGATATGTATCCATTTAGGCAGCTGGAACTAAATTGAACTGGTGGGCTTAAGGCCCCTGTATTTATACTACTATTTATATTACTGGAAAGTTCTAGAAAGTTCTAGAAGTTACTCCAAGTTTACTCAGCACTGAATCTATCTGGAATGTTCTGGAAAATAGGTAAATTTCAAAATATCACTGTCCTGGTGTGACGGAAAGATGAGTTCTGGTGATGAATCTTCCTCCCGACCTGTGAGGGGGCTAAAGAATGAGAGGAGAAGTATCTGGAAGGGCTGGCCTGACAGTTCGTTTCCGGGTCAGGGAAGTGGGTCAGCCTGGAAAGAAGCGCGACTCTGTTGTAAGACCGTATTGATTTGAAAGGTAAACGAGAGGCAGCTGCAAGTAATAAGGCAGTTGCAACCGTTTACCTAGATATCATGCGGGATTACATATAGGGGCCAGGATAACGCTGATCTTTTCCTTCGTTTGGGTAAAAGCTCAGCAGAGAGAAGGACCGAGAGAGGAGCTCTCGTGCAAAAAGAGAAGAGCGTATTGTGTATTGTGTTTTGGGTTTTGTCTGTTTTGTAATTGTCTGCGTTTTGCACCACCAGACAGTTAACTCACCTATCCGGAGCTGTCGACCAGGGTCAGCACAATCCGGATCACCACTGCACAGAACAGTCACAACAGTCTCGTGTCTTCACGCACCACAAGCACGTCTGCACTCACCCAGGACTGGTGACCGTGCGTTCGTTTTTGTTCGGGACTGTGCCCTGCTTTGTTATCCCCACGCTCTACACATCGTTGTGTATAGCCGGGGATTTATTATTTGACGGTCACCAGACCTGGATTACAAATAAAAGCACTTTTTTTTCACTGAATCACTGTTGTCTGTTCATCACTCCTGCACCGCATCACCGCGACATCTGTTCCCCTTACCAACCACTTTGCCACACCTGGTCACAAAAGCAAAGTTTGTGGGGAATAATAGCCATTTTCTATACTTTTGAGGCATAAGCAATTAAGAAATAACACTTACTACCCAGGAACCAAAAAAAAAAAAAAAAAATTGTTACACGGTGTAATAAAGTAATTGAAAGGTCTGCCATGAGAAGACATCGCAGAGCCAACTTTTTGTATTGCTTCCAGCAAGAAACAGATCCATTAGATAGTGCATCTACCATTGAGGTAGGCCCCCTGGACTCCACCCCCACAGACCCCACCCCGTCAGCTGAGGTGTGAACTTTTGGTGTGGCCAAATTTTGGCCACCAGCCGCTACTGAGTTCAGCAGTACATTTTTTTTTTTTTTTTAATAAAATAGCGTTTCAGTGCTGTACAGACGTTCTATGTCGTTATTCGTTAGTGCTTCAGCTTTATTTGGATGATTGCCTTTACCTTGTTTTAATTTCCCGAGATACGAATGCACCAGCTTTACATATTCTCATTTTGATCATTAATGAACATTTCTATACTGCGGGTATGAGAAACAGAAAACAGAAAATAAACAAATGGCTCATGTGACATTGCGATGGTGACACAAAGAGGACACAAAGAAGACAGGCAGGCAGCAAATCTCAATCGGGCATCTGTCTCCAAACAATCATTTGATCAAAACATAACAACTCCAAAAAAGCACACAAAACAAATCTGTTTCCATATATAAATTACACCAACACTAATTCCACCCCTGAGCAGGGCAATCAACCTGCTACAGGTATGTTTAAAAGAAAATTAAAAGGAAAGAATGTACACTTACATGCTGAATACAGTAATTACATGTCCTTTCTTTGAAAAAAACAAAAAATAAATTTGCATTAAAAAAAATCAGTTCTCGCTGTTGGAATCGTTAAAAACCGGTGTTCGTTATAGTGAATATATATATATATATATATATATATATATATATATATATATATATATATATATATATATATATATATGGGGATTGATTTTATTAGTCAAGGTCAGTAAAACGCGACTGTCGTGTATCTAGGTAAGGGATATCGGAGTGCGGACTGTATAAGTGTTCGGTGGCTACCAGTAATCGAGTGTACTTTCTCTTGCGGTCTTTGTATGACAGACCCAACTCACTTTCCTTTAGGGCCTGACAACCAGCACTTTATCTACAACCAATAACGTTCAAGCCATGGAAATTCAAACCTACTGTACCTTCCAAAGCAGTCTCTGGTGTGCTTTTGAATTCGCCTCTACCACTCTGGAATTGCCAAAACATTGACATGTATGCCTGACTTAATGCTTTACCTTGCTTGCTTTGTGCAAACTCTTAATTTATTGTAATTTCGCTTTGTCAAACACTCTTAATTTATTGTGAATTCCTCTTTTAACAGTTTGCATTTTTAAATACTGTTAATAGATCACCCTAACAATTGTCCCCAATATATATATATATCTTATAATATATATATATATATATATATATATATTATATATATATATATATATATTAAATGACAACTGTTTGGTAACCATTTTAAGATGTTATCTGTTTCTATTGAAGTTGCATTTTTTAAAAGTCTGTGTTAAGGCATTTGAACAAGTTCAGGAGCTGCCCTTCATCTCTAAACATGTGTAGCGTAGGCTAGATCAGCCAAAGTTTATTTAGCTTATGAGCAGTCAAATGATTATTTTATTCAGTAAAAAAAAAAAAAAAAAAAAAAAGCATGTAGCATACCATTATGACGTCACCATGATAAACACTGTGTGTACATTACAAATACATGAAGGGTTGTTTAAAAACGTTGCTGCCTGTTTGCTTAAGACCTTGTCATTATCAAATTACCACCTAGCTCACTAATGTTTTTCCAGCTCTGCTCCTTGTGCCTTTGTGGGCCTTTGAAGCCACCAGTGAAGTAATTCAGGAAGTCTAATTATCTTGCTGTGTTATTACAGCGGGTCTCCCGGCCTGTGCAAAAACAAGCTGCTTCTGTATTGGCCAGGCGTCAGCTACTGGACCCGGCTACTGAGTGCCAGCTGCGCAATTACAAACAGAAGCTGTGTCACGTAGTGAAGCAGGGGAATGTTTGTAGTTATATGCACTGGGTACCACTAGTTTGCACAACTTCAGGGTTATTTTTATATGGACCAACCAGTTCCAGAGGCAGGATTCAGAAGTGAACAAAATGCAATTCCCTGCCAGTTGCTTTGGTGGAAAATATTTTAAGCTAAGCCTCAGGTCAGTTGATCTGCCAAATACAACGGCATAGTGCCTGCTGGGGTACTTCCAACACATTTGGAATTAGGAGATAAAGGCAGATCCCAGAGGTTGACACAGAAAAGGGCAAACCTGTAAAAAGAGATTCATGCAATAGACAGGACAGGGTTTGGGTTGTTGGCAGCTGGTTGTACACTACCGTTTGTCATTTTGGTTCAATAATGAAATTGCTCCTAACGTGATGATAGGACCCCGGTCTCCAGTATTAGAGACGAACACGTTTGTCTGCAGAGCCAAAAAAGATTAGAAACCTCAGCACTTTGATTCACCAATCAGAAAGCTGCATTGCAGGGCACACCCACACAATACAGAGAATGGTGTCTTTTAAAAAAAGCAACATGGAAGGAAAGCTTAACATTGAAAATGAAAAATAAATAGAGATAAAACTAGTTTAAAATAACAATAAAAGGCACATGAAGCCTGATAAGTAGTACAAGTTAAAGCGATAGAGATTTCATACTTCTGAACATCCTCCATTCCTGATGTTTATAACTTTGGGATACTCAACTCAGTCAGCTAAACCAAAGGGAGTTCATCACACACACACACACACACACACACACACACACACACACACACACACACACACACACACACACACACACACACACACACACACACACACACACACACACACACACACACACACACACACACACACACACACACACACACACACACACACACACACACACATTGCTAGGCCAAACTATCTACCTTTGCCAAGAGACAGTGAAGGACATCAAGAAACAAACCCCAGTTTATATATATAAAAAATAAATAAATACAAAAAAAGTTATTTACTTTTTTGTTTTTATCATCAAAGCAGTGCAAAAAAATAATAATAACAGAGTAGGCTTTGTTTAAACTGCAGTGAAGAGCATTGAGAAGAAAATATACTGATGCTCTTCGTGAAAGAAACAACAAACATCAGTTTCAATCCCAGACACCACCTTCAACGGAAGTGAAAGGAAAAAGCATGTTTCATTTGCATATATTTATACTACACGTTTACCATGGTCAACTTGTCCTTACGATTTAATATTACTACTCTTTTACCATACCTGTGCATTGCCATACTTTACTACACTTGGTAGACTTTTACCAAGGTGTTCCAAACAGTACTTGCTTTATGAACTTTATTCAAAATTCAAGATGCGTTTGTCTAAAAAGCCTATGAAAGTAGAAAGCAAAGACGCTTGCTTTTTTTTTATTTTTAAAGGCAGACAATCTTTTGCTAGCTGTCTAGAACCTTTTAACAAATTACATGCCCACTGACAGTCAATACAATAACTGAGAATAGTTCATTTTATTTACAATTAGGGTTAAAAAAAAAAAAGAAATTTAACAAATTATATACATTGCAAAAAGAGAATTGCCACTTGTTCACTTGAAATGGCAGTAAATGCTACAAACAAGCAGTCAGGTTATGCAGAGTGCCCCCTTTTGCATTAATTCCTGTTCTGAACTGTGGATTTTGATTTTAATTGGGTCCCCATGGAAATGCATCTGCTTGGAGAAGCAGGAATATTTGGCACCCCACAAGCAGCTGTACTATCAGCTTTGGACGGTACGTTCCAACAACTCACTCTTGAAAAACTACTCGTGCATTGCTTTGTTGGCCCATCTTGCAGCAATAAAACACACTGGTTTATTTTTCAATGGGTTGAAATATTTGTATTACATGTTAGCATAGGTGTATATAGAGGGTACTTTATGAATGTTCAAGGGAGTACTGTAGTATTTCCCCCGATTAAAGGGGGCAATTGTGTTGTTTCAAGCCATTACCAAGTCAGGTAACGCAGTGTGTGTACAGCATGTTTAACCCTAAATTAAACAGCTGCATTTAGGCAACGGCATTCCTTACATCAAGCTCCATGTCCACTTAGTAACGGGGGTGTTGTTTGGAAAAGTAATTCTCTCTGTAGGGTTGAACGCAATAGCAAGTGCTACATGCGTCTGCTTACACGCTCTTCTTCCAAACATCGTCGTCAGAAATTAAATCACACAGACAGAATCTTAATCTGGTTGATGTGATGACCTTGACTGATGTCTTCAATGCACAACACTGCACTCACTGTCTGAGGCTTCAAAACACCAGGCATGATTGAAGCACGGAAATTGAGGTGGCTAGGGGATGAGAGCATTTCAACAGTGCCTAGTCAGGCACGGAGCAGTAAAGAGGATCCTCTTAACTGTGGTATAACTTTGTTTTCAAAAGTGAAGCGGTCCGTTTCTGTAGCTGGGGCGTATAGTAATCCAATTTTAAATAAGCATTGATTTCATTCAGATCAGCACCTCTCTGCAGTCATGAACTCCCACTTTGGGGGACTCAAAGGGGTATTTCACTGCCACTCTACAACAAAAGTTCAAATGGAAAATGTTTTATAGTATTGAGACCATAGGCACTGGAAATGGTATCACGGTTGAGAAATTTCACAAAGCCTTGTAGAAACAGTTTTTTTCTAGGGCCTGCTTTCTTCTCCCTGCCTGACATTGCCCATAATGCACTGTATGCCAGCGCTGCCTCAGAAGATAAGTATTTCTGCTGGGTCCTAGTGGAGACCACTATATTGACTAGTGATTAGCCTATACCAGTGGTTCACAACCTGTGGTCCGTGAGTAAACGCCAGGTGGTCCACAGTCGGTTACGCAGTTCTTGCAAAAACCCATTTCCCATCACAGGTTGTGCTACTACTGTTACTAAGCAACACAACAAACAACTTTAACCATGTGATATATAATTATAAGTTATGTATGTAGTCTACATTTTCCCCCTTTACCCGTTATTACGGGTGTGTTCATAAATGAATATTTATTACAGCTCCCTTTGATGCAATACCAAGCATCGCCTTCAAAGCCGCTATTAACAGAAACAGCTTTCTAATGTGAAACAAATACTAACTAAATAACAAACATCTGAAGGCACATTTGTCTGGACAAAATTACAGACTTCCTTTTTTTAGAGCCAGCATTATTAAAAATAAATAAATAAATCTAGCATTCAAGTAAAAGCACAACTTTCTAATCTGTGCTCATTCTTCACTGTTCATGGAAAAAAAAAAAAAAACCTGACCTGGATGTCCCAACTTTTTTAAAATTTAAATAAAAATAACATTAAAACTACAGTTTTAGTACTTTTCATTTTCACCAGACTCGAATACGTATTACAGTGTTGCCAGGGATATAGGAATATACCATGTATTTACATTTATTGAATCCGAGGACGACCCAAGCCCTTGTGCACTATTTGTCAGGTTTTGTCAAAAAAAACTCTTAAACCTGAAAAATTGAGACGCCATTTATCTACAAAGCATTCAGAATGTGAAAAAAATAAACAAAATGACAACATTCCTTGCTGACCTGGTAGCGAAGATTCAAGCCCAGGCATCTCATTAAGTTGGGTATGTTATATAAATACTTTCTACATGTATTTATACATATACATATAAAGAAGTAGTTTCGAAATGATGTTGTGAAAAACTGAGGCAAATGGTCAGTGGGAAAAATCCAAACACCAAGATGGTCCCTACATTGAAAAAGGCTGGGAACCACTGGCCTACACAAATACATTACTGTGAATTGCTGCAATGTGAGGGGGACATTTCTCCATTGTTGAAAAATGAGGGGGGGCATGTCTCCGGCGTCTCCCATGTAAATTACGCCTATACCTCACAAAGCTCTGTGAGCGAAGTGAAAGTCTAGTGAACAAAACAAGCAGGATTATTCCTCTTTTACGCGCTTCTCTCACTGCCATTAGCCTTTAAGTCGTTTCCGATCACAATTCAATAGTTTTCATGTGTTGGTGTTCTTGCATGCAAACACAACAGTACCACTGTCATGCCTGCTGAGCTGAAATCATTTTCATCATGTGGTTTTTCTACACTTCATATTTCTTTTGCCTAGTTCTTCTTAACAGTCTTTTTTTTTTTTTGCAGTTCCCTATAACTATTATTTCGATGCTAGTAGAAGAGTAAAACAAAAACCTTTTTTAATTTGAATATTATATTTGACAAATGCCCTTACCGAAATGTCCTATAGGATCCTATAGCGGTACTATAGGTCATTATGGGAGTAAAAAGGTTTTAGAGAAATCCTAAAGGATTCTTAAAAAAAAAAAATCCTCCTACAGTACTCAAATGAGTCTCCGTACAGTAGTACTATAGGACACTCTAGGGGACTAAAAAGCTTTTAAATAAATCCTATAGGATACTCTATAGGACTTGACCAATTTACTATAAGACTTTCTATAGGTTATTTCCGTAAGGGTGGGAATGCTATATGAGCTTCAATCTGAAGATATCCATAGCTAAGTTCTTCCCCCTGTTGATGCTTTACCTCCTGGGAATCTCATAACAAAGTGAATGAATTTAACTCAAGAAATATCTAACACAACCTGCTATACTATTAAAAGCATACAGATTAAAAAGCAGGGGAAAATAACATCTGTTCCAACACAGTCATAGATTTAGTAGATTAAGGACAATTAGACAAAACAGCTATAAAAAAAAAAAAAAACACTGTCCTTACATACATCTCTGTGATACCTCTATGCAGGATATTTCCCTTAATTCAAAGTTGTTGTATGATCTATTGAAAGAGTACACACTGTGTAAAAAACATGATTGTCTGTGAAACACCACCATAAACGTTTAACTCCTATTCTTATAGCTTAGCAAAAAAATAAAAAATAAAAAGAAGGAAAGTGCTGTAATAAAATTGCCAATGTCTGCCAAGCACAGCTTTCTTTTCTGCAGAATTAACGAGTGTTCTTATAGTTTGTGAAGGAGGTCTACAGGACCCAGTTCTCTGTCTGACTTGCTGTCTTCCTCTGTGCTACTCCTAGAAATAAAATAAATAATTAATGTTAGAAAGATCACACACACAAACGGAACAGCAGGAAAAAAAAGATATATATATATATATATATATATATATATATATATATTTATATATATATATATATATATATGAATTGCTGACAGTGATGACTTCACATTAATCTTCACAAAGTAATATGAACATTCTAATGCACACCAATCCTCTCCCACTCATTGCTCATGACTGATGTTGACAAAAAGCTACTCGCTATGCTGAACTTTGACAAACTATTAATCAACCCCCTATTACTGCTGTTGGTAGCTCTTTGCTTCTGTGCAGCTATGAGCAGCTATCAATTCTAAAGAAGGCAGACTGAGGATGGCTATTTTGTTACCCCAGTTTTTATGGGAGGAAGTGCAAGTTTTCTGGAGAACAAAATGCATGTCAATCACGACTTCTTTTCTCTTTTATTGTGTTCAAATGAAATTGCCAGCAGCAGACCCCAGCAGTTCAAAGAGCTGGTTTAAGAGTTTGAATGACAGTAGTAGCTTTTACAACAAGATGTTATGCATTAGTTTAAGGAGTAAGTTTGGACTTATAGAAATGTATAAGGGGAGCTACTGAGTTTGCAAGATAATCAGCAGTGACAAGTAAAAGTATCAGGAATGAGATTAGTTTATTGTACAGCCTATATACTTACCAAAGGTCTGAAATTTAAAAAAACAAAATATTCAGTATAAAAATTTGGGGACTGAGTCACTGATTGAGAGAAGGAGGAGCAGCACGTCTGCATTCCCTGGGCTTGAATGCATGGAACTATGTTTGTGTTTCTTAACTATCTGCCTCAGACTGAACAGCTGGGGGTCTATGTTTTTCAAACTATTTGGTTAAAAAATCATAACCATTTGGATAAAAAAAAAAAAATACAGCTGTAAATGTTTCACTGATTATCACAGATTACAATACTGAAGTTGTTGTTGTTGTTTTTTTACATATGCAATTAATTTCATTATGACAGCATGGTTCATAATCTTAAACAGTTCAGACATCAGGGTTTGGATTAGTGAGAGTCTGTCTGAGCTTCTTCTGTAGGAATGGACTGAGCTCTTACCTTTAAATCTTTAAATTGTTTCTGGTTATGAGCTTTTATGTAACTGAGTCATGACAGCGTTGAAGCACATTTAGAAAATAATAATGAGTAATAAAAAGAACAATAAAAAGCAACAGACCCATTAAAAGTTCAGCAGGTAGAAACGTGAAAGGAGGGAATATCTAGGAATTGATATGAAACATTATCCGCTAAATCAGAAATTGCCTTGACCGAGCAGAAATTGGCATTTAATCAATTTGATTCCTGTCTCACTAAAAACTATTAGTTCATCTCATAATTTGACCTATTTTGAACAGCTGAGGGTCTGGACTGTTTATTCATATATATACACACCAATTAAAATATTAATTATCATTTAAACATAAAACTATATAATAAATGAATAACATAGAGGGAAAAAAAAACCAATGCGCTCAACTCTACAGCTCATTCATTTAAAATAATCAAGGGGGTACATTTGATGGACTGTCATTCACATCCTTTTTAATAAGCCATTGATTATAACAACTTTTTCATTTTTTTCAGCAAGACCCTATATACAGTCGCTCTTGCTCCTCCTCTCCTACCTCTGTAACAGCTGCTCTTGGTGTTGTATCCTGGGTGATGATGAGCTTTTTTTTTTTATTTCAAAGTGTTTTTTTTGGAACAGATGGCCAGGGGAGAGCTGGGGAATGTGCCAAGTCCTGCAGTGAGTGAGTGCTTTGAGTTCCAGCTCGCGTGCCTTTCCTCTGCCCTCTGCCCTAAGTGGCGCCAGAAGGACTTCCCAACTACAGTTCCGAACATCTGGAGTCTGGGACTGCCAGAGCAAAAAAAAATAAATCCTACTGAATCAGCTTACACTGGGATAACACACTGGCTTTTATACAAGCAAACTTCTGGACTCGTCGAATGGTGTAAAATACACAGCACGCACAAATTATATTTATATTAAGAATAAAATATAACACTAATCCACAAATTTTGAAATCAATAAAAAAAACCTTCAGAAAATATCAAAGAAAACGGACCAGCTCGCTTTCCCTAGCATCTTGCCCTTAGATGCAATATCAGATATAAAGCGCACACTTTTAGAAATAAAGTTTTCTTTTTGTTTAAGTGCTGAAAATACTGTGCAATGCAAGAATAAATTCGTAACAAGCGTGATTGAAAAGTAAAAGGCCTATTTTGTATTACGAGGACATAATTAGGCCCACTAGAAAACTGAATTTAAAAACATCAACTACAATGAATCACTTCATAAAGAACCCCATCAAGAGGGACAGACAGATAACGGGGTGTGGCAGGAAATGGCGTTGCGGTGACTCAGACCAGAAGGAGGAACATCAACAGGTGGGTACAGTGCAGTGGTGGGTGCGCCATTTTATTTAAAGCAAACAAAAATAAATGTTTAAACAAAAATAAACACTTGCTCACAGAGCAAAATAAAACAATTAAACAAAATAAATCTCGAACACAAAAATAAGATACACACAGGTCAGGCTGCGCAGATTGCTGTCACTGATCCTGTAAGATCAAGAGCAAGATCTCGCTCTCGCCTTTGTACAGCCACCCGGAGTGCAGAGAGCTGCAGGTATTTATTCAGGTGACCATCTCACGATTAGCAACAAATTAATCACTTAACTAATTCGGGAGATGGCCACCTTCTGCACGAGTTTGTGAATGTGGATGGGGCTTCCCATCCACGCTGCAAAACAAGAACAAAACTAAAGCACAGCTACGCTGTCATACAAAATAATAAACAAACAAAACACACTGCGGTTCGCCGTCATCTATAAACAAAAGTAAATAATAAATAAACAGAAAATAACACGGGCGGAGGGGGAGACCCCGTTCTAAAATAAACACTGTACAGGGCTGCTCGTCCTGTTACACAGGGTTATTGATATTCTAGTTAGAATGTATTACAAATACTATACTACATTAATAATTATGCTAAAAAAAGTCTAAAAACTACACTTCTAACTTATATATATTATGAAAAACACCTTTTTCAATGTTTGGGTATGAAGGAGTTAATTAAAACAACAAAAGCTGTGTTCAGAACAACGCCTAACGGAACAGCATTGCATATCTGAATGAGGATTTACAGAAAACAGGAATACAGTCTCTTTAAGGGAGGACAATGCTGGCAGAACACCTGGATGGTGGCCAGATGTCTTGAGTTCAATGTTTGGTAACTTTATTTCTGTCATTTAAAAATCTGTGGCTGACCAAAAACAGGCAACAACACTGGGTTAATTTCATGGATTAATTTTTTTATATAATTATTATTATTATTATTATTTTTTTAGAACATCTGGATTCTGAGAGTGCCAGAAAGGAATCTGATGGGCTAACTTCCCTTTGAAATAGCTTACATCAAAACTGGCACTGGATATAACAAACAATAGCAAATACTGTTCCTACAGATATTTAACACATTATTTTATTATGTAGTCATATAAACATCTGGATCCTGGAATTACCAAATGCAGGAAGGTATTCACAATATTAAACTATATGCTGAAGAAATGTTATCTGTTTAGGAAAGCTTGACTGTGTTTGGAAACATCTGCTCTGCGGGTCATGGTTTTTTTTTTTTTTTTTTTAAGTTTAACAAAGATTAATGATCTGATTCAGCATTCTTTTTACAAAGTAATATTACAAAAAGTAAAGCTCATACATTCAGTATATGAACAGAATAAACCGTTACATATAAATCATATACATCTTCCATATACAAATGTAACTGCTTTAACTAGTAACTACTACTAATAATAATAATAATAATAATAATAATAATAATAATAATAATAATAATAATAATTTGTGGCAGCAGCAAACATCTGCACTCAGTAAGAGCTTCCTACTGGATTGTATAGAGTGCTATATACTCAGTGTTGCTGTAACATCATATATCATGCAGTGACATCATAACATCTGCTTATAACCCACTGCTTCTGTTACTCTTTACAGTCACATCACTAACTGAAGCCAGGTCTGACTGAGACCAGCGAATACAGAGTACTTTGCAAACATCACATTTTATATTTATACTTCCTTGTACCCTGCAAAGCCGAAACCATCATTTTCTTAAGGATAAACTGACAAGCGTGGTTTCCTTTAGCCTTTCACCCTAGTGTTATATTATAAATATGTGTTTATTACAACAGTGATGACTACTGCATACCAGTAATAATGGTGTGATTACATTGTATACATTTGTTTGTAACCAGATGTTATGATGGTCATGCCTTCCCTTTATTTACCTGACCTCAGCATCACATTACTGGATCCTCAGCTTATGCACTATCCTTGCACTACTATTATGTAATTGTAGATATACATTTTTGTAATCCTAACTTGTTGCATCTTTGTAGTATACTTTTCACTTACTGTAAACTATACTGTATTTAAATAGAGATTTTGCATTGTATTTTATAGTTGTTAGTTAAAACATGAAACCTCCTTCTAGACGGGATCTCATTCATCTGTTAAAAATCCCAATGGCTGATTGCAAGCCGTGGCATCTGGATCTAGGAGAATGCTGTGGGAAGTTCAGTCCAAGTTTACAGAACTCCCATTGTCATAAAACTCTGCACAAAGACATTAATCTCCTCTTTTATTCGCTGTGCCATTTTTTTGTAGGAAAACTGGCTGAACACCGAGTTTCCTTTCTAAAGACGACGAAGATTTCACTTCACTGGATCTTTGTTAAGAAACCCAATGGAATGCATTCAGGCATGTCTTTGGGGCTGCTACTCTATATCACTTCGTGGATAAGGATACAGCGTTTAAGCTGTGAGGTTGATGTGTTTTGATTGGAGGTACTGTATCCAAAGAACATGAGAAAGATTTTTAGTCAAAGGTTTTCAAAGGAAAGCTGTTTTCGGTAATGCTGCCTGTATAAAATAAATACAGTTGTTACTATAGTACATTTTACCGATGCATTGGAACAAAATAGACATGAACAGTATTTGAAAATACATACTTGTATAATCACAATATAAAGAATTTCCGTGTTCTACCAGTTCATACCAAACACTATTACAAGGCATTTTTATTGTGTAGTTTAAAAAGACAGGAAGCTAGGTCTATGTGGGAGAATGACGTTATAGTTGCTTCTTAAATAAAAAATAAAATAAAATAACTGTTAAGTCTTTGCAAGTTAACCAGCATGTGATGGGCAACAAAATTGAAACTGAAGTATTCGCTGTCACAAGAACTGATGAATGGTGTCCATTTTGAGCGGTTAATGTGTGTGTGTGTGTGTGTGTGGGTGGGGGGAGCCACCCTGAATTTACATGTGTATAAACCCATTACTTTCTTTATAGCCACCCTGAATAAACATGGGTATAAACCCATACCTTTCTTTTCTTGGACCTGCCCTCTGCCTGCAGGGTTCTCGTGCACTGCTCCACACATTCTGAGAAGCTTGTGTTGCTATGATCTGAAGTGTAGTCAAGATCAGCGAGCTGGGCTAAGGAGAGGATGTAGTTGCAGGCTATTCTCAGAATGGCCAGCTTGGACAATTTCTGACCGTAGGAATAACAAGGAACCTGAAAAATAAAAAAGAACAACATTTTTAAAAGAAAATTGTAAAGGTATCTTCCTAGTATATACTTGAAGACCTAGGGGGAAAATTCATTCGAAGAATAGTACATTTTAGGCTCCCTAACACAATAAAAGAAGCCTAAGTATGCTGTACAGTAAGTACATTGCTTTTACATACTGCTAGCGCTTTATGAGTTCGGCTCACTTTTAATAAATGTCCTTCAATCTGTCTCCCCAAGACAATGCTGTAACAAAATGTGGCTGTCTGCTTTAGAGCTGAAAAAAAGTTGTATTTTTAGGTTATTGTTTGCAGATATAATTCTAGGTTGATCTTCTAGACTATTAAAAGTCAAATTGATAAATTGTACCGGAAAATCGATCAGATGGTCAACAAACCAATAGTGACTGGGTTTGTGTACAAAAAAAGTACAGAAAACTGTTAAACAAATTTAGCAAAAGTAACCTGAATATTGAAATATTTAAAGTATTACTTTTGGGGTTTCCCTTAAGCAATCCATCTTATATTCAAGCCTTTGTACAGAAAAGAAATGCCAAACACCACAACATGGAAATCTTGTAATCAAATGAAGTGCATACTTGTCACTAGCATTCAAAAGAAGGTTATGACCAAACGTCACTCCTTTCCTGCAAAACCCTGATATAAAACCCTGAGTAATGGAACATGTCAAGCTATAGGTTTAGGATTCCTCAGCCAAGGCCTTAGTTGACAGAAATCCAGTAAAAATAATATGTAGCATTGCAAGTGTACTATAAATTCTCTCAAAGGCCACTAATTGAATAAGAACTGAAATGGAACTTTCCATTGGAACTGTACGGCTGAGCTGTGTGGTACTGTACGGCTGAGCTGTGTGGTACTGTATGGCTGAGCTGTGTGGTACTGTACGTCTCTGAGCTCTGTGGTACTGTACGGCTCTGAGCTCTGTGGTACTGTACGTCTCTGAGCTCTGTGGTACTGTACGGCTCTGAGCTCTGTGGTACTGTACGGCTGAGCTCTGTGGTACTGTACGGCTCTGAGCTCTGTGGTACTGTACGGCTCTGAGCTCTGTGGTACTGTACGGCTCTCTGAGCTCTGTGGTACTGTACGGCTCTCTGAGCTCCGTGGTACTGTACGGCTCTCTGAGCTCCGTGGTACTGTACGGCTCTCTGAGCTCTGTGGTACTGTACGGCTCTCTGAGCTCTGCGGTACTGTACGGCTCTCTGAGCTCCGTGGTACTGTACGGCTCTCTGAGCTCCGTGGTACTGTACGGCTCTCTGAGCTCCGTGGTACTGTACGGCTCTCTGAGCTCCCTGGTACTGTACGGCTCTCTGAACTCCGAGGTACTGTATGGCTCTCTGAGCTCCACGGTACTGTACGGCTCTCTGAGCTCCACGGTACTGTACGGCTGTCTGAGCTCCACGGTACTGTACGGCTCTCTGAGCTCCGTGGTACTGTACGGCTCTCTGAGCTCCGTGGTACTGTACGGCTCTCTGAGCTCCGTGGTACTGTATGGCTGTCTGAGCTCTGTGGTACTGTACGGCTCTTTCGAACTATCCCACTGAAGGATTTTGGTTTGAAAAGACTGCAGGAGCAATCTGTTGTTTTAGGTGGGAAGCAAGTGCAGCCAAAATGCAGATGCTGTGTCTTAAAGAGAGGTATACTAGGTATTTCCTAGCAGACCTGGGGTCAATTATAATTATCGTTTCAATTACAATTACAAAAGACTTGTTTACTGAAATTACAATTGCAATTACAATGCGATTTTGTTTCATTACAGTTACAGTTATGTTACAGTAATTACAATTATACTAAAACAGTAACAAACAACTACACAAATTAACATGTTTACTTATTTTAAATAACCAAGCAATAATCACAGCTACAAATACACAAACATACTTTATATGTACTGATATGGTATAATTACAATATCAATTACACAGGTGTGCCAAGGTTCACCTACAATTACATGAACACTGAGCCCAGGTCTTTCCTGGGTACTGTATTTTCTGTATTCCACTGTGTCAGCTTGTTTAATACTGGAAATAAACTGCTTGCTTATACTGCACTGTAAACCGTAGGATCATACATTTCAATAGGAATGGCTTTTGTGTTGAAGTAGAAAGAGTGACAGCTGTAACTGTTACTAGCACAAACGTGTTGAAATTACAGATTAATCTCATTGTGGTACTTCATCTAATCTTAAAACACCTGCACTTGCAGTTGATGCATGATGTCACACACTTATGATATCTGCACGAACTGGGGAGTAGAATGATATTTTCAGCGATGGGACACAGTAAGCAAGTGGATATTTAATCATTGTATAATTTTAAATACATACATACGTCAAACAAACAGAAATGTAATTAAACTCCCTGAGTGATAGCAGGGTAACATGCCCATTACACACCGAATATTAATACCTGTTTCCTAAGAGCCTCAAAGGCGGCACTGATGGTATGCACTCTGGTCCTCTCTCGAGCATTAGCCAGCAGTCTTCTTGTGTGCTGAATAGCTTTGATCTCAGTGCCGACGCCTGCAGCTTCACCCAGTCGTTTCCTAGGCGATGCGGTGGGGTCGCGATTATTATTTATGTACAAGTTCGATGTCTGTGAAACTGAAGAGTGCGGGCTTTCTGGAGGACGCTGGCACAACACAATCCTGGACTGCAAAGACTGCTGATGTTCAAACTCGGTGACTTGTACCGATCTGGGAAATGGGTCTTTAGGTGGTGACCCGGCTGATACAGAAGCTGCGGAGGCAGCAGCAAGCTGTCCTGTCAATGCGGATAAACTTGTAGTACTCATATCAATAATAGTGCTTGGGTTTCTCCTTAGGTCGATTATATTATCCATGCCAGCGACAGCTCTCTCACGTACGGTTTCGTGATGCAAGATTCTCCCGGTCCTTTCTGTCAGTCCACTTAACAAATGCTCTTCCATTTGTGGGTCCTGTCTAAAATCTTTACCTGTTTGAAAGTTTCAAAGTTCCTTTTCATCTTCTTGATGCCTTGTATCTCCGTTGCACAGAGGGGTTTCCATTCCTCTTCACTTAGAATTTGAGAGTCCTCGTAAAAGCTGAAAGCAAAAACAAAACAAAAAAAAAAAAAAAAAAAAAAAAAAAAAAAAAAGTTTGTGTTCTAAGTTGTACCACAATTGTATTCTCTAGTCTGTGCGGCTGCTGCTTGTAGAGCCCTGCCTTGCCTGCAGTGTGTGTGTGTGTGTGTGGTTTCAATGGATTCAGAGTGCAATTTGAAATCGCTGCCGCATTGCCAGCGTTTTTGTGAATGCACAGAGATCCATATGTGTTTATTTAGCTTCAGCTTACACAGAAGCCTATGCTGGTGAGATCAGTCAGAACGCCGGCTGCAACAGGAGACTGCCGTCACAGCCTAAAAGGGGTGCACAGCTAGCACAGCGGAGAGCACAAATATCGTGAGGCATTAAATGTGCAGCGTTCTCTTGGCACATTTTCAGCACCACGCGTCCAATAAATCACGAGTGGGGACGAGATATTTGCACACCCTGAAAAGACGCCTACTTTTAAAAAAACTGTCTAGGCATCCTATTATAATTGCATACACAGTTTAAACGTTCTTATTTGTAACACTTCACGGTTTATTGTGCTGTTATCGGTTAGTTTTTTTTTTTTAATAGGGTGCAGTATAACAACAACAACAACAATAATAATAATAATAATAATAATAATAATAATAATAATAATAATAAGCACATTAAATAGACAAAAATTGATTAAACTGGTTCAAACGAATTGAAAGACATTTATGTTCTGTACAGCCTTCTGCAAACCCCAGCGAAACGACAATCCTGTCTGGCCACAACGATGCCACCTAATTTCTGTCCACGAAGCTGAATGAATAAGATTTACTTACAGTAATGAACACCATGTTTGAATGTGTGCCAGGAGACACCGAGTCTGCACAGCTCAGCTGTAGTACCCACTGTCACCAGCAGAGGTCTATCACTGGAATGTTAACTTTCACTTCAGCAGGGAATCCCTAGCCCAGTGAATTATTTTTTTTATATACATTTTTGTTTTATTATTCACAAATTTGGTTTTATTTCGTTTTATTACAGATACATATTAATAAAATAACAGATTTATGTATATAAATTAGAGGCATAGCGTACACATTTTGAAAGAAAAAAGTACAAAGATATATGTAAAGATTTTTTTTTTTTTAATAATCTGCCCATTTGAGTAGCATAATCGACATGTTTTCATACAATTCTTATTTTTATTTTTTTATTTGCCATTTCTTCGTAATATTATCGTAATCTCAGGCTATATAGAAATTTGCCTCGCCACACAGACGTCTTCGCTTCTCATTGGTCAGTTCCCCTAGTTATGCCGAGTGTAACTCCGGATCAAGAAGAAGCGGGTAGTCCAGTATATTATTAGTAGACGGTCATTACTGTACATACTCAAAGATTAAACCAGTCTACAATGCATTTCTTTTAGAAAACGCCAACTCCAGGTAAGAATGTCTAGTGATTGTATTTCTTCTTATATTAATATTGTTTTGCTGCTGACAGTCCTGTGCAATCTGATGTTTAGCTGTGATACGTTTTGATGAAAGTTTTTTTGTTGCGCAATGGCAACACCTTGCCCCTCCCCCTATAACGATTCATAGCTGTTAGGTTTTAGTACTTTTCATGCATTGTATTTGATGCCGTGGGCTAGAAGGATGAAGGTAATTCCATCCACAAATTCACTTTTTGGCAACGACAGTTAAAACTATTTTCCCCCCAAATGTTTTCTTTATAAAAAAATTAATAAATAAAGTAAGTCCTGTTTTTAATACTGAGGTGATGTATAAAATGTGTAACCCGGGCAGGCGAGTTTGCTTTATTTACATGGGTTTCACTAGGTTTGACGCAGATTCCGTTATATTAGGCATATTTTGGTTAATATTGCGGTTCATGATTGTATATCTAGGGTTTATGTCACAACTGTATCCTCGCCAATTACCATTAAAGAAAATCTCCATTATAGCGCATAATGTAATTATTAACCATAATAAACACAATACCTCAATAAGAACTAGCGATTCTGGCTTAATTATCCATAGATTCATGATGAAAAGAGATTAACAATTAATATTATGTATGTTTAAATATTTTAAATCAATCATAAATGTGTATTTCTTATAAGACAAAAATAAACAATCCAAATTATTAGGCCTACTACATAAAAAAAAAAAAAAAAAAACAACAACAACAACAACATATGTATAAAAAACAAATTTAAATATTCAAGGAAAAGTAATGCATTGTTAAATGTTCATAATAAATCCTTGATGTGCTCTCTGGTCATAGTGTTCTGCATTAGTGAAGCAGTCTTAATAGTTCATCAGGCACTGTTGGGTTCATTGACGCATCACCTATACATGTGCCAGCTTCCAGGTGGCTAAGTATACATGTGATGATATCAATATCATGGCTTCAGTTCAGTTATTTGTAAACACACAATATAAGTTTGATACTTATTCTGTTGGTGCGATTTTTAAAACAAAGTCTTCTTAACAGGGCCATCCTCTTTGTTCATGACGAGAAAGAGTTTAACAGTGCATCCTTTTGATTGGTGTCACAGCAGTATGTGTGAAACTAGATTGAATGGCCTTGCCCTGATATGTTAGAGGAGGTGTCCCAGGAGGAGGTGTTGCAGCGTTTCAATAGATCAGATCATAGGAGGATTGGCAAACTCTATAGTTAAAGTAAAGCCTTCTAAATCAGTGTTTTTAATCATGGCATCATACAGTCTCAACAGTCCGATCAGTCCAAGCACTAGTGCCACCAGTCTTATGAGTCCAGCACTGTCAGCACCAACACCAGTCTTACCAGTCCAGCACAGTCCGCACCAACATCAGTCTTACCAGTCCAGCAGTGTCAGCACCAACACCAGTCTTACCAGTCCAGCACAGTCAGCACCAACACCAGTCTTCCCAGTCCCAGCACCAGTATAACCAGTCCCAGCAGTGTCAGCACCAGTCTTACCAGTCCCAGCAGTGTCAGTACCAGTATTACCAGTTGCAGTTGTAGCATCAGTCTGTGCAGTAACGTCAGTAGCAGTGAACCAGATGCATGTCTCTCAATGAAGGTATAAACCCACCTACTTATTCACATTGCTTTGAAGGTGCATTAAGTCTCCAGGCTTTACAAGATGATAACTATCACCTTCGTAACATAAATAAGACATGCAGGTTTTCTTTAGACAAAAATTAGATTTTTGCCTCAATAAAAATATATTCCTAGCTACACCCCTGTAAATAAAAACATAGTATGCATTATGTTTTAACTACATATAGGACAAAAAAAGCACAACAACGTGGTATGGAACGTAACAAAGTTACAAGTTATGTGAAACTTGGCCAGTCAGCACCCACTGACCTTTAACAAACAACAAGTAAAAGATTATAACGGTCCTCATCCAATCAGAGTCCTGTACAGCTACATGGGGTTAATTTAAACAGCACCTGGTGACCCCCGTGTAGACTGACTGATCCAGAGCCAAGTCCCAGCATCCTGCTGCGCGGTGCAAGTCAATAACCCTATCAGGACCAAGCATTTTTCAGTAGGATGTTCCCCCCAGGACAAGGCGTTTTTTCTGCTGTATTTGACTATTTTGCTATAAAAAATTTTCAATGTTTCAAGCCTGTCCTGCAAATGCGGTTGCCCTGTAAGTCATCAAAACAAAAGTGCTTTTTTTACTGTGTTTACACAATCGCAGTCCTAGAAGCCCACTTCAGTATGATCGTGTTAACACCATCTTGGTCCTTAAAGGGTTAAATCTCAAAAGTTAACAGTCTGGCATAGTCCAAGCACACAGCTCAGGGACCGGCTGAAATAAGCCACTACCTGCTCTCTGTTTGTGCCCAACAGCCCCCCGGTTACTGTGTGCAGCTATATGGTGGTGGGCTCCAAGCAGTGCTGCTGACTCCCGGCGGTTTGCTGACAGACACAGGGCTGCACCAGTGTCACGCTTGACCCAGTGTCCACCAGCGCAGTGCAGGGGACTCCTTCGATCAACACGGGGATGTTGCAAAAGTCCCCCATGGTCATCCTTCCTACAACTATGGCTGGGCTTAACAGGTTGGTGTCATTTGCAGGCGCTGGCCTCCACTCCCCCGGCTGTACTGCTGGGTCCCTTTTTGATGCAGTGTCTGAATGTGGTGTTCATGTTCTCTGTCAGCTGCTTCTGGGATATGCTGTAGCTGGGTCCACAGTCCCCAATCTATGCAGACCAGGAGTCGTTTTCCCGACAGTTGGCCTGGGTCTGGAAACCCGAGGCGGGGAGACTGTTGCCTGGCACTGGCCCTGTAGGTGACCAGGCTGGCCAAATTTCCAGCAGAGCCAGCTCTGAGAGTTGGAGCACTGGCGACCACTGGTGGTAAACGCCTGCATGAGGGCGTTGACTTCGGGGAGCCAGAGGGGTTTAAGCGCCTTGTGGTCGGGTTCCCCTTCACTGAGCTGGGCTTGGCGTGTTGGTGGTCCCATCCAACCGCTTGCTGGTCCTCTGTTCTGCCAACTCCATGCATCTCACAGTCTGAGGGCAAGCCAGAGAGACCTGGGCATGCAGCTCCCTGACTCCCAAGGCTTGTAGGAATTGATCCCTGGCAAGCTCTTCCTGCACCTCTTGTAGCATGTAGGCATAGGCTGTTCTGGTTAGCCCCTGAATAACGTCCGCTTGCTCCCATAGCGTCTCCCCTGATCCATCTGCCAGGCAGCTCTCTAGTTAGAGAACCTTCTCACTTCCTGTCTATCCCCCAAGCTCAGCAATCAACTGAAAATGTGCATTAAATGCATCACAGTTTACTTTCCCATTGAATTCTGGGGGCTTACAGATGGTTCTGTTGTTGCTGCTGTTCCCCACAGTCTCTTCCACCATCTCCCGCTGGCTGTCCAAGTCCAGCTGCTCTCTGCCGACTTCCCTCTTGGCAGTGCCCACTCTGACTCCGATCCCTGCTTCCAGTTTATAGGCCCATTCTTGCAGCCTCTCTGAGAGAGTGCCTGCCCCAGCTTACAATCTCCACCCAGTCAGAGGTGGCGTATCAGTGCCTGCTGTGCCTTCCTCCGGCTCCTCCTCTACTTTACATGGTGTTCAATCCATCCCACTTCTGATCCCCAATCACTGGAAAAAGAAGAGTCTTGACAACAGAGCACGGTTCAGTAGCCGACAGGCTCTTTATTTGCAGCAACAGGTTCACAGCAAGTAACACACCTACACCCACACACACCTGATACACAAAAAAACAGTTACAATTTATGTGAGGTTCGGCCAATCAGCATACGCTGACCTTTAACAAACAACAATATAATAGATTATCACATTCCTCACCCAATCAGAGTCCTGTACAGTTGCATGGGGTTCATGTGAACAATACCTAGTGACCAGACTTATCTGATCCAGTGCCAAGTCTCAGCACCATTCTGCACGGTGCAAGCAATTAAGTCCCGCAAGGTAACATAGTTCAGGCACACAGCTGAAACAGTTCTGGACTGTAATACAGCCACAGACAAAACCTGCCGCTACAATATTATACAGTACAGTACTGAAATATCAGTTCAGGCAAGTCCCGTTCAGAACTATTTTTATACATTAGGGGCTCTTTTCGCAAAGCTCTAACTCATGTCGTGCTGTGAGTGCAAGAGGACCACAAGGTGAAGTTGAGCTGAAGTAAATGGTGAAAAGATGACAGTCTTCCAGGAATGAGCAGCTGCAACGTATCTGATGAGAAAAGAGGCAAAAGATATGCCCCAGACTAGTACATGATTTTTATAGACTAACAGTGCCGAAAAAGTTTGTGAACCCCTTAGGATTTTCGCATATTTCACATATTTCAAGCCTAAAATATTATTAGATCTTAATCTAAGTCCTAATAATAGATAAAAATAACCTGATTAAACAAATGACTCAAAAACATGATACTTTTTCAACATTTATTCACGAATGATTCAACATTTAATATTCATGTGTGAAAAAGTCTGTGAACCTTTAGATTCAGTAACTGGTGGCACCCCCTTGAGCAGCAATGATTTCAACTAAGCATTTCCTGTAACTGTTGGTCAGTCTCTCACATTGGTTTTGAGGAATTTTGGCCCATTCCTCCTTACAGAACTGCTTCAACTTGGTGACATTTGAGGGCTTCCTTGCATGGACAGCTCACGTCAGGTCCTGCCACAACATTTTGATGGGGTTTAGGTCCGGACTGACTAGGCCATTCTAAGTGGCAGAATTTATTCTTCTGCAGCCATTAATTTGTAGATCTGCTTATATGTTTAGGATCATTGTCTGCATGACCCACTTTCGGTTCAGCTTCAGCTCATGGACGGATGGCCTGACATTCTCTTCTAGAGTCTTCTGATACAAGCAGAATTCATGGTTGGGTCAGCAGCCCCAAGCCATCACACTCCCACCACCATGCATGATGGTTGAGATGAGGTTCTTCTGTTCAAACGCAGTGTTTGGTTTTCGCCAAACATAACGTTTCTCATTGAGGCCAAAAAGTTCTAACTTTGACTCATCTGTCCAGAGAACATTGTTCCAGAAGTCTTGTGGATCATCTACGTGCTCTTTGATGAACTTCAGATGGGCAGCAGTGTTCTTTTTAGAGAGCAGTGGTTTCCTCCTGACTGTCCTTCCATGAACAACATTCTTGTTCAGTCTTTTTCTGATACTTGTCATGAATGCTAACATTAGCCAAGGCAAGAGTGGCCTGTAGATCCTTGGATGTTACTCTGGGGTTCTTTGTGACTTCCTTGATGATTTTCCGGTTTGTTCTTGGAGAGATTTTGGTAGGACGACCGCTCCTGGGTAGAGTGACTGTGGTCTTGAACTTTCTACATTTGTAGACTACCTGTCTGACAGTAGATTGGTGGAGCCCCAAATCCTTAGAAATGTTTTTGTAACCCTTTCTAGACTGATGATCATCAATAACTGTTTTTCTGAGGTCCTCAGAGATTTCTTTTGATCGTGGCATGATGCATTTCTACACACCTGTGTGGTGAAGACCAAACTCACAAAGTTTCTAATCTTTATATAAGGTGGGGCCTCCCAAACTCACCCCTGAAGATCTACCTAATTATTTAAACACCTGATTCTAATTATGCCCTTAATTGAGCTGATAAAACCAGGGGTTCACTTACTTTTTAACATACCCTGAATCTCAATTACTCACTTTTATTTTAATTCATACATGATTTTGTTTCAAAAGACATGGAATTGGTTAATATAAACCCTATTGGATATTTTAAAAAAGACTCAAGGCGGCTATCATGGTAAAACTATGGAATTTCCAGAATTATCATTGGGTTCACAAACTTTCTCTGCACTGTGCGTATTATTATAAAACATTTGATCCTTATTTAATTATTTAATAAACTAGCAATAGAATGGTACATTCAGACAGGCAAAGTTTATTACACAGTTGGTACATAAGGATACACAATGAGGTAGTTAACAGTGGGTGACCACTGAGATGTCAGCATGTATTGATATTACAATAACCCATAGAAGCCCAGATAAGATTAATTGATCAACAGTTGAATCAACCAGTGTGAAAAAACACAGCGTTCCAGGACAGATACCTAATTTTTACATTTGGTAGGGACTGAAGCAAGGTCAGGTTCTTTGCCTTAGGTCACCAAAGGTGTTACGTGAAAAATCACATACTGAGTGATCACATACATTTACTTTTTATTTCTGTCTCCAGCATTACGATTGTGCAATAATGTTAAGCCCATCTGAAGGTTAGCAGCGTCAAACACCATTTTCTTTTCTCTTTCTGTTCCTTTAACTTTTTGTCTTTGCTCACATTCCAGTCCAGTGGTGTACTGCTGAAATTGATAGAGTGATTTTAGGTTTAATCAATAAAAGTGAGGGTTGTGAAGAGGCCATAAACCAAGTTCAGAATTAATCTGCGTCGAACAAAATTTGTTGAAAATAAAAGTAAAGATCCGCCAGGTAAAATAATCCCTGAATTAATTGAACTTATATATAAAAAAGGTACAAATTGGATTGCTAGTTATTTATAAATATACATGTGATAGAAACAGAACCCTCCTGCAGTGAATAAAAATCTTATTCCACAAACAAGCATTCACTACAGATCAGACAAAGGGTCTTCAAGTAGTCCCAGCACCAGCGTATTGCTAACAAAGTCGCAGATCACTTGGTGGCAACGGCTCTAACCTAATATAGACAGCCAATCTAGCCTATGTACTGTAACATGTCTGTGGTGGGAAACTGGAACTGAAGAACAGCTCTTGATATGAAGAAATGATGAAGACAAAACACAGCTATTAAGTGGAAAACAATTTCATGACTGTTGGCTAACTAGAATACTAGGAATTTATACTCTAAAGGAAGTGACATATCACTGGGTCTCTCTGTCCCATTAACAAGCACCATAAAGGGGAGGAAAGAAGGTAGCTTTGGCAGTATAGAGACAGCATGGGTTGGTGTAGGTCATTGGTCATGCTGACTTGTTTCCAAGATTGCCACATTATGACAGCACTCCATGAAGAGCACTTAATCTCACCCTCTTAACTCTCTACCTGCTGGTTTGTGCTTGCTTGAGGACAGGGAGGCTGTCAGTTTACACTTTGACTTACTGTATTGTATGCTGTTGACCCACAGATGATATGAGGCAATAAACAAAAAAGAGAAGTAGAATCTAGTACTACAACCAGAGGGTAATACAGTAGATGATTTTGGCTCTCACTTTTGTGGGAACACGTCGCCACATGTTGACCCTGATGCTGTCCAGAATGTCTATGCATTGTACCCCCATGCTACATCATTCAGTGGTGATATATAATTACCGCGCTTGCTAACAGGTGATAGTCATTTGACAGCACGGCTCTGCCCTGTGTAATTAGAGGGGATTAAGGCTGGAGTTACACAGGTGCACATTACGCACCATGTGACTGGAACGGATACTACAGCTGAGAAAATATGAAACTCTTGACTGCAGCTTTTGTCGCTCCCTGGAAAGAGCACTTTCCTTCCTGTCATTCAAATACACCCCGCATTCCACAGATGACACATTGGGAGTGAGCTTCTGGTCAGCAAGTAGCTGTAATGCACATATATAGAACAGCTCCTGTATCAATAAACAGAGTAAGTGGCATATTTGGGAAATATTTGCTCCAGTGTATTTAATTCAGATAAGTAAAATAAAATGTTATTATTAAAAACGTAGTTGTACTTAACTGCCATCTCACATGTCCACAGTAATCAGCGTTCATCTGTTTAACCAGAAGCACTCTTTGGTAGAATAGCTACTAGGCAATAAAAATAATGATCTAAAAAAGAATAATACAATCTTACGGAATATGAATAATAGAGCAGTTAATAGGTAACAGTTAACAGGTAAGAAACTAAATACTGGGGCAATGCAGATGAAATAAAAGGACGTCTTTATGAAGCTGTAATCCTACAAAACTAGAAAACTACAAGGTTTACTTTACGAATCCTTCAAATAAACTTCGAAGGGTACGATCCATAAAATTGAGCACAGGTTTTAGAAGAATCTGCCCCTTTTAAATAAGTTGATTCGTCAGTGTGAGTTTTTAAAGTTCGTATAAACATTTCATAAAACATGCAGAAATATCTTTTGTTAAATAATGAAGGATGTCACATTTTGATTTTGAAACCAAGTTGAAAATTACCCCTACTACTACCCCTTTTTTACTGGCACATCCAAGCTGAGAAGGCCTTTTTTTTTTTTTTTTTTCTGAGCGAGAACTAAACCGTGAAACTGCCCTCATAACACATGTGAACTGTAAGGGCAGGGCCAGGGGCGGGGTTAAGGATTTTCATCATTATGCTGCGTTGGTCAGTCACTCGAGGAAGATGAACAATATGGCGTTCAACGAGTTGGAGGAGAGAAAAGTACAGCCTTGGGATGCTGAGGAAGAACAGGATCTAGTTTTTATATACCGCTATAGTGTTTTGTGAGCCGGATCTAGTTTTTATATACCTCTATAGTGTTTTGTAATTAGCAATATATGTACAATGAAAACGAAGAAAAACACAACCATGACCTTTGGCTCCAGCACAGACCACCCTTAATGCTGTCTCATGAATATTCATAAAATCAAAACAATCATAACGGCTAACATTAGTTACAGTGATCGCAATCTGTCTTTTGAGCCAGAATTAACATTTTCAAAAGTAGAAACATTAACTAAATCTAAGAACTATTTTGTGTAGACATTACAATGTGAAGTAATCATGTAAAAAGTCACTATCTACTCCAAGTGCCATTCTTTTATAAATAGTATTCATATACTATAAAGTGTTCGAATGGTTTTAAGAAGGGGAACCGCACAGATATAATACATTTTGTGACACCCTCCCACCCCCCTGCATTGACATTTGTCAGGACAACGGGTAGTTTGATTGAATCAGTATTTTAACAACTGTATATTGGCATAGTAAGTTTGAATCCAGTATCCTGCTAGGGTTGCCACCTGGCTGGTTTATTTAGTGTTTTGCTTGTTTCCAGTGAAACGATTTAATGTGCCGTTTCTTTTATAAGCATCCTGTGATCGCGCTGGGATGGGTGGGCCTGCACTATTTGTTTTGTCTGTGTATCTTTTAGATGTAAAGCTTTTACAGCAGTAATCAGCTGTCATGAACTCTATTCCATTCCCTGTTTAACATAGGTATGTATATCAATAGCGGAAGGAGTTCATGTCGGAGTAAATGCTAATTGTCTTGGGTTTAAATCTGGCTCAGGTCATAAGTGCTCTCTGCTGGAGGTGCAGCGCTGTGAGGGAAAGCCTGACTGTCGGCACCATGACTAGTGCCAGCCCTTCACCTTTCATGAACCAAAAAAAGGGATCCAAATGGTTAACAGACACAGACCCCGCTCCACTAGACAGTAGTCTGCTTTCTTTTTTTATCATTCCGGTTATTTCTATTTAAAATAAAAAGGAAGGCTATAGAGATTTTTTTTTTTTTCTAAACAGAAAGCCATCCAATTGTTCCTGGGCAAAGTGCCAGCCCCCCAGTGACCCTGCTGCTTCCTCTCCAGATATTACATTCCACTGGCACGTCATTTGCCCCAACTGACGCCGACCTTCTCCTGGACCCCCGAAGTAAACATTGCCAGCTGGCACTCCTGCCTTATTTTCCTGAAGGGACGATTCATAGTTCCCCTTAAAAGGTTTCAGTATGTAAATTATGTGTATTTTTTTCCTCCTTCGACAGCCAATTGGTTGCTCTCTGTGTGTGTGTTTGGGGGGGGGGGGATTACGTCACTTTGAATGTTCCATCACTAATGGTGGAGTTTTGACTATGTGCCACTGAAACTCATGATCACGGCCCATTATAATTATTCCCCCAAAGGTGAAGATGAAGCTGAGAGGGGAAATGGAGGTGGCCTGTATGTTATAACTCTGAAAATGCTGTCTTCACATCAGGCTGCCTACAAGGTCTCTTCTTTAAAGAAGAAGAAAAAAAAATCTAACTGTTCCTGCCCAATATTTTTAACAAACACTGATTACTGCCAAAATATAGTTACTTTTTAATCCAATGAATGCTTTCACCACAAAGAAAAACACTATAAAAAATAGGCCAAGAACACAGAGGCCTGCAACAGCTCCAGAATACGTGTGCAGTGCTGTTTATTGCTACTGTTACCGTGATTATTTATTCATTGGTCATGAAGTTTTACTCCCCTTTTTTCGCCCTAATTTAGAATGTCCAATCCCGCAGCGGCTCAGGAGATCTGAAGGTCAAAGTGGGGGTCATGCCGATCCCACAACCAAGCCCAGGAGCAATACAGGAAATGTGAACAACTAGCGGCCTACAGGTCAGGTGCCTGCTTTAGCTCACCAGGTACCTGACCTATAGGTCATAAAAAAGAATCCAAGGTTAGTAATTACTTTATCATACAGGTACCATAAACTGCTTGATAACTTGATTTTCTATGTTTTACCCAAACCTTTCTACTCTTTCAGAATGAAATTGATACCTGTTAAGCCATTCGTGTGTCTGAATCAGAACTGAGAAACTTTTTTTTTTTTTGTGAAACTAAATAGGTTTTTAAATCATAAGTCTTACTTTTTCATTTCAAAGTAGAAGCAACTCATCTTTATTAATGTAAATAGTTACGCATAACAATTGTAATAAAGCATGTCCAGCATAAAATACTTTAGTTTTCATTAGTCGCTTAACATGTTGCGATGTTTGTACTCTGTATTCTGCCTGTAAATGAAAAAATAAGGCTTGGCCGATTTAAAGCCCATTTAGTTGTTACCACGTTTCTCAGTTGTGATTAAAGATACACAAATGACTTAACAGGTATCAACTGAATTCTTAAAGGAGAATATAAAAGTCAAAGTAAAACACCAAAAATCAGAAGCCCTAGGTATACTGCGCCATGCCCCGAGGTACCACAGATATTCCGTGTTCCCAGGGGAGTTTTCCACGGAACCCACTGCACCTTAAATGCCCTGTGACTGAAAATGCTCCCCCAGCTTCATCTCTACAACGGACCACATCTGTGGTGTGTGTGTAAACCCCAGGTGGTCTATAGATAGATAACCTTTGAGACAAAGGATCAAATGTTGATTCTGGGTTGCCTTGCTGAGATAAAACAAGTGGGATATGCAGCAAAATGTTTATGTCTTACCAGTGCCTGTTCCAGCTGCAACTCATCTAGTGCATCAGTGGTTTTAACAGGTATTGTCCACGCGGTTATTTATATTTTCTACTGATATATATATATATATATATATATATATATATATATATATATATATATATATATATATATATATATATATATATATATCTTATATACATAAATCAGTCACAGTCTTTCTTAGATTATTTAAGATATAAATCTTAAAGTGGAAACAGGTACGTGAAGTATGAGCATATCATGTTGGTAGGAACTTTTTCTTATTGCTTTGGCATTTGAAGTTTAAAATTATATATACATTATTATATTTACCATGAAGATAATTAACAGGTGTCAGCAATTCAGACAGTGTGGGGGAACAGAAGACAAACAATGCTTTGCTATGTAGACAAAAGTATGAAATACAAATCAAGGGAGGTTATGTTGGTGTTGTATGATAATCGGTGAGACAGCACTACAAAAATCTTAGTAGAGTACACCCTAGCCAAGGTGATCAGAGGACACAGTTGTCAATTGAGTGGAGACAGATTTAGACAGAGTGTAGGAGGCTTTTTTTTTTTTTAAACAGAGCAGTAAGTGAATAGAATGGGTTAGCAAGCCATGTTGTTAATGGTAAATTATGTCCAGGGAGTGTAACAGAGTGGACAACACTGCAGAGGCTGGGGGCAAACCAGCAGCCCTGTGCACCACAAGCAAGCTTCTTAACCACTGCATTCGTGGTTATAGTGCTTTTCATCTCATGAAATCATTCTGGTTCGGTTATGACATTGTAGGGTTCTATCACTACAAATGCATTTACATAGCTTGTTGCTTTTTATGAGCAGTTTGATTATTGTCCATGCATCCTGATTCATGAACAAATCATGTGAGACTACTATAATATTTATTTTATGTATTTATTAAATACACGCTTGCCCAATCCAATGTGAAATTAATTATCACTGTTATTAATTGTTTTTTTTGTACATTTAGAAATAAATACTAAAAGTAATGTTATTCCTAATGCTCATTTCATGCAGGACAGAATTTATTTTTCTATTGTTATCGCCCTCTGGTGGGTTCTTTTTTTAGTGCAAGTTTTGAAGAATTTATTAAGTAATATCCTGGAGTATGGAGAGTGAAGGGATCCGTGCACAGGTTTGCAGACAAATACTGAGATTATTACTTGTATACACAGTTCTTACAGCCTAGATTAGTCAACCTACATGTTACATTTCTGTAAATAAAAATACTAAAATATCTCTCTCCTTGTCAGAGAAAAAGCAAGGTTTGGATGGAGCAGGCACATTGCCTTTATCAAAAGACCTCCAGTGGCAATACAGGGACTCTACCAAACAATGCTTCTGGACTAAGGGGAAGTGTTTGCATGTTAGCTACAGTTAGAATAGTTTTATTTTTTCCAAATCTATTACCATTGCTATTAGTGGTTTAGCTGCGGCTGCTTATATTATAGCTGCACTAAATAGTGGACTCCATTCATCTCTATTAAGTACCTTTACCTGCTTTCAGTTTTCATAAGTGCCACAATAGACAGGCTGTCCTGTATGAAGAGGAACAACATAGCTCGGTGGGCAAGTTGCTTGCATACCAGTTACGAAGAAAATTCAAAGCACAAATATTGCAGGAAGTGACCGCCCAGTTTAAAGAGTTGACATAGGATTTAGTGAAGGACTTTCATGAAGAGCTAAGTGGGTGAAGTCAGAGGCCCACCCCTGCGCCACGTTCTAGTGATCCAGTGCCAGTGTGGAGACGCCAAGTTGCTTTCAATAATAGTGGGCATATGGAATGGCAGTGTGAGGGATGGAGACCTAAGCCAGCTTTAAATTAAAACGACCTGCCAAGGGCCAAGCAGTGGGTAGGTCTGGTTTAGCCCCTCTGTATCAGCGTGACAGGAAATTATAGTGGCGATTAAAGTAGAAGGTGTCAACAAGTGACCATGTTAGCGGAATGAATTTTCAAGCACCAGTTTAAGGGTAAAGTTACTTGGAACGAGGGAAAGGCATGGCTGATGCCGAGAGCCACAAATGGCCTGACTATACTTATCTGGGATGTGTTATTCTCAACTTTCAGCTCAAGGGGCAATTATAGTAGATAAAACACAGATTTTGGCCGCAATGTGGGTGTTTTGCAGCCACAAATCACTGCAGGTATCTTTACATCAGGCCCTAGTGTGATTGGTCTAGCTCTGGACAAACTAGCAGTGCAGCTGCACAGGTATTTTAATACAGGACACATTTTTGCATGTTCAGTACATTAAGGCCTAATGTCGACGGCAACAAGGGGACGACAGCTGTTGCCGGCTTGCCACCTCGTGTGACCACTGGTCATCACCCCAGCGACGTGTCTCCCACATTGTAACTGTGTTCTATTTCTCAGGTGACACGAGGGCAACATTTTCAATACCAGCCAATCATCCTTGATAGTACTGTCACATGATAATAAAATGACGATGTGGACGTATGATTGGGAAATAAGATAATAGATTATTTAGCTTTCTTTTTTATTGGTTTGAGAAATAATTACATATAAGAAAATAAAAGGCTCCTGTGGAAGCCGTCTGTTACATTGTGTTTCCTTTGTTTCCATTTTTTTCTTTTAAATAAATGAAAACACCAGATAAAAAAAAATGAATAGGTTGTAATGGCTGTGTTTTTGTAACAGTTTCACCACATTTTAGAAAAAAAAGTGTCATAAGGTTTGTTTTTTGGACAAGTTTAAAAAGTGATACAATAATATTTCTTCACATCTGTGAAGGAGTGGAAAAGCCCACAACCTGTTTTCCACTGCAATGACATCAACTGGAGGTTGGAAATGTGTTCCAAATTTCCACGGTATTGCCATAGAGTATTGCAGTCAATGTTTAAAAAGGTAGGCCAGCCTCACCTGCAAGGCTTTTGTGGCCCATGAATACCTGTGTTCACAAAGTTATTAAAAATGAGGGAAAGGCATGGCTGATGCTGTGAGCCACAAATGGCCTGACCATACTTATCTGGGATGTGTTATTCTTGACTTTCAGCTCAAGGGGCAATTATAGTACAAAATGATTGTTTACCTGCTTGCTCGGTGCAACTGGGAATGAACGTGATTACTGTCTGTTGGATGGAGCTGTTCCAGATAACTGTCCCAATCTCTTCTTATTCACAAGATGATCTGGTTAGTCGAGGTGTCTGGACCCAGGCCTTTGTAGTTTGTCAACGGATAGCTACTAGTCAGACCAAAGATTGTTTCGTGAGCACCCTTCGATCCGCGTACAATAGACCTCTACCTGTGATCGTGCACTCTGCTAGTTTTTCAGCCCATTTCCAGCAACTGGACTCTGCTTTTGAGACCTTGTGGAGACACAGACTGAAGCTTTGACCAGAGAAGTGTCAATTATTCCAGCAACAGCTGAAGTTTATGTGTAACCTAGTATGTAGAGAGGGCATCTCTCCTGATCTGAACAAGGTAGCAGTTGTGCGTGATTGGTCTCTACCACTGACTGTGTGGCAAGTACATTTGTTCCTAGGATTCACAGGATGTTACTGCTGGTTTATAAGCTCTCACAAGTTGCTGCTCCCCTCCATGGATTACTAGTGGATACAGCCCAGAATGGGAAACAGAAAAAAATAACAAGAAGTTTGTTGGACCCCAGAGTGTGCATTTAATCAGCTGAAACAAGAACTCGTTCAAGCCCTCGTACTGGCCTTTGTTGATTTTTCTCTGCCGTTTGTCGTTTATACAGATGTGAGTCATACTGCACTAGGAGTGGTATTGAGTCAGTGCCAGGACGGAGAAGAACGCATCATAGCATATGCAAGTAGAAGCATGCACCCAGCAGAAAAGAACGATACGAACTACAGATCTTTTAAATTAAAACTTCTTGGATTAAAGTGGACAGTCACTGAAAAATTCAAGGAGTACCTTATGGCAGCTAAATTGGTGATCTATACAGATAATAATCTTTTGGCCCACCTCCAAATGGCCAGATTAGGTGCTGTAGAACAACGCTGGCTAGCTGAACTTGCGAGTTTCCAATTTGAGATAAAATATCGGTCCGGTAAAGCTAATGTGAACACTGATGTTCTTTCTAAGATTCCCGATGAGAGACCAGTCACACCAGAAGGAGAGATGAGGGTCATACAGACGTGAGCCCAAGATCCACCGAGAGAAGAGGAAGTACCAAACTGGGGGTGGAACACGAGTAAGTGGTGACAAGAACAAGAGGGAGGCCCTGTGTTGCAACAGGTGAGGATGTGTGTAGAACATGGAAGAAGAACATAGGCAAGCTGCTCCTTTAGTATTAAACTGGTTCCAACAGTGGAAGCGACTAGTCCAAGAAAATGGGGTATTGTGCCAGCAAAGTCTGGACCTTAATACTTGTGAAGTAAGGTTGCAGGTTCTTGTCCCCGAGCAGAATAAAAAAGAGGTTTGGGACGCCTATCATATCCATGTTGCCCACTTGGGATAAATAAAACATTGTGGTATGACGAAGGTTCTTTTGGCCCAAAATGGACAAGGATGTACAGATTTGACACTCCCGTTGCAACTGCTGTAATTTGCGCAAGGCTCGACCGGACAGTACGGCAAACCACCTGCCACCCCTGCATCTGAATACATTTCAAAATTATTTCAGTGGATTAATGACGGCAAAATGCTAATTTGACAGTGAGTGCAGAACACCAGATGAAAAACATTCTTTACTTATGCCACATTTTTAGTGGCCCCTGAAGTCCCGCTTTATGGCAGCTTAACATGATTTGCACGTGCAAAAGCAGATTTTGGCCACAATATGGGTGTTGCAGCAGGCAAATCACTGCAGGTATCCTTACATCAGGCCCTAGTGTGATTGGTCTGGCTCTGGACAAACTAGCAGTGCAACAAGGGGACGACAGCTGTTGCCGGCTTGCCACCTCGTGTAACCACTGGTCATCACCCTGGCGACGTGTCTCCCACTTTATAACCATGTTCTATTTCTCAGGTGACACGAGGGCAACATTTTCAATACCAGCCAATCATCCTTGATAGTACTGTCACATGATAATAAAATGACGATGTGGACGTATGATTGGGAAATAAGCTAACAGAATATTTAGCTTTCTTTTTTATTGGTTTGAGAAATAATTACATATAAGAAAATAAAAGGCTCCTGTGGAAGCCGTCTGTTACATTGTGTTTCCCTTGTTTCCATTTTTTTCTTTTAAATAAATGAAAACACCAGATAAAAAAAAATGAATAGGTTGTAATGGCTGTGTTTTTGTAACAGTTTCACCACATTTTAGAAAAAAAAAATGTCATAAGGTTTGTTTTTTGGACAAGTTTAAAAAGTGATGCAATAATATTTCTTCACATCTGTGAAGGAGTGGAAAAGCCCACAACCTGCTTTCCACCACAATCACATCAACTTGAGGCTGGAAATGTGCTCCACATTTCCATGGTTTCGCCATGGAGTATTGCAGTCAACGTTTAAAAAGGTAGGTCAGCCTCACCTGCAGGCTTTTGTGGCCCATGAATAACTGTGTTCCCATTATACAAACCACAAAAATAAAATAAATACATAAAGTTAAATAATTAAACAGAGAGGGAGGAAAAAAAAAAGATTTAACTGGAAGCAAAATAGATTTGTAATCTTCCCAGTAACACAAACCATAAGTTTACTGAATGCAATAAATAGAATGCCCACTTGAGGGCGCCAAAACCTCAGGTGAAACGACATATTTAGATGTTAAGATCAGAGAAAAAAAAAAAAAAGCTTTAAAACATGAACATAAAAAATTACTCATCACGCACAGGAACAGAGCAGCAGTTTCTTAAACAGAGATAGCTCCTGTTTCTCCTGTGATGTGATTAAGAATGTGTTTTATAGGCCTCAATCTATCTTCCTGCTAAATTCCGATCTGCCTATGGACACCTATTTAACCATCATTTTAAAGCAATAGTAATGATCGGCACAACATTTTGAAATGCATTAAATTAATGTAATGTTAACTATCTACCAAGCCACTGGTCTGCGCTGTGCCAGAATGCATCATACTGTCTTCTTGGTCTGGTCGTGGGCTATAACTGTACTTTTGGGCAGCAGCCCAGGATAGATGGGGGCCAAACAAGGGGCTGGGTTCTGCACGGCTGTTCCCGACTGCTGCACATAATCTTCTAAAACAATGGAAGCTTGGGTGGCCTTCAAAAAACGCATCACTAGGTAAATAAAACAATTCCTTATCCACTGAAAGTGCAACACACAGATAATTACAATGTATTCTGTGATACCAACACATACAATCTGTAGAAACTGGGAATTCCCCCCATTTTTTAAACAGCGACACATTATTGAAACCATAGGTGAGTGATGGTTCTATAGTTGCATGCGTAAGCATTGCCAAAAAAAACGTAATAACATTCCTCATATAAAAACGATACACTGTTATGCTGACAGCATGGAAAACTTCTGTGGTGCCAGCTTTTGTTGCAGTAACCTTTAGAAAACATTGCCAAAATATGAATTACTTAAAATAAAAACATGAAAAAACAAGCAAACAAGCCTTCAAAAGGTTTTGCAGAATGGAGACACTTATGGGGTAACTTCACATAGATTTGCTGTAGTAATTTACTGAGATAAGATGTGTGTGTGTGTTTTTTTTGTTTGTTTTGCTTTTTTTTTTTTACTTGTACCTTTTAATAACAGCATTCCACACATCAAGATTGTGACTTGTTGAGAAAATGGTACTCTTTGAAAGACTTGGATTGGCAATGGTTTCAAAATGAAAGACATTCCCATATTTTTGATATTATCTGAAGACCCCGGATATTCAACTGTTGTCTACTAGGAACTTGGATCGAAAGTCCATGTATTTGTGAATCAGCTTTACTAACCAGCAGAGGACACAGAGTGGTAAACAGTGGGCAGCATCCTGAGGGTAATGCCCCTGGTGAATTAAATCTCCCAGCACTGTATAAAGAAGTCTAACAATTGTTAGACAGAATAAAGGCAGTGATTGTGTTAGGGTTTGGGTTATTGGTCTAGAATAAAGGCAGTGATCAGGTTAGGGTTATTAGTCCAGAATAAAGGCAGTGATCAGGTTAGGGTTATTGGTCCAGAATAAAGGCAGTGATCGGGTTAGGGTTATTGGTCCAGAATAAAGGCAGTGATCAGGTTAGGGTTATGGGTCCAGAATAAAGGCAGTGATCAGGTTCGGGTTATTTGACCAGAATAAAGGCAGTGATCAGGTTAGGGTTATTGGTCCAGAATAAAGGCAGTGATCAGGTTAGGGTTATTGGTCCAGAATAAAGGCAGTGATCGTGTTAGGGTTATTGGTCCAGAATAAAGGCAGTGATCATGTTAGGGTTAGGGTTATTGGTCCAGAATAAAGGCAGTGATCAGGTTAGGGTTATTTGTCCAGAATAAAGGCAGTGATCGTGTTAGGGTTATTGGTCCAGAATAAAGGCAGTGATCAGGTTAGGGTTATTGGTCCAGAATAAAGGCAGTGATCAGGATAGGGTTCGGGTTATTGGTCCAGAATAAAGGCAGTGATCATGTTAGGGTTAGGGTTATTGGTCCAGAATAAAGGCAGTGATCAGGTTAGGGTTACTGGTCCAGAATAAAGGCAGTGATCGGGTTAGGGTTTGGGTTATTGGTCCAGAATAAAGGCAGTGATCGGGTTAGAGTTATAGGTCCAGAATAAAAGCAGCAATTGGGTTAGGGTCAGGGTTAGGGTTAGGGTTAGGGTTATTGGGTTAGGGTTATTGGTATAGAATCAAGGCAGTTATTGTGTTCACCATGTAGCATGTAAAAAACAGGTGGATGGACATGATCAAGCATATAACTGAATATGAATTTAGTAGAAATATTTCCATTTATGAATCTTATTTTGTTCTCAAAGAAGAATACCAACATAAAGGTTTTAACTAATAAGTGATTTTGTAGATTCAAACTATTTCCAGCTGCTGTAATGATCTCCATTTAAAATGCAATACATTTGTATACACTCGTATGCAGAGTGATGTGTAAAATAGAAGATCATACTGTAGCATTTTTCTTCTATTATTTTGTATACCCTAGATATTTCACTAAGGCTCCTAATGTTTTCATTATGGTTATTACAGTACAATATTGTTCATAAAGAAATGCGAAATAGCTTTGCTGAAAGTATCAGCTGTAAAAATGTAATGAACTCTTTAAAAAATCAAATGACGTTAAAAAATGATAATTCCTCTAGAGGAAAATATACTTGAACTTTGACCCATTCGACTCCTCGAGACCATCGCTTTCAATGCAAACACAAAATGTCTCTTTTTCAATCACTCAAGAACATCCAGCGTACAGAAATTTTCATTAATGAGCAACAAAATGAGAATACTTAGAAAAAAATATGTAAAGCTGGTACATTCGCATCTCAGAGAAACTGAAGAGGAACGGGAAATTAAAACAAGGTAATCATCAAAATAAAGCTGAAGCACTAAAGGATAACGACACAGAACGTCTGTACAGCACTTAAACATGACATTTAAAAAAAAAAAGCTGTACTAAACCTCGTCTTCTTTAATATTAGCATCACAAGGGTATCCATGTATTATAAAAAAAAATAAAAGTTGGGCCTTTTAAGTGAGTTACAGTAAAACAATTACATCTCATGTTTCTGTGACAGTTTATAAACTTGACCTTCGGTCTCGTAATTTATGACATCACAGAAACCCTAGATGGAATTATTTTCCTGTAACTCACTGACGAGGTGAATCCAGGTGAAAGCTATGATCCCTTATTGATGTAACCTGTTAAATCCACTTCAATCAGTGTAGAAGAAGTGGAGACAGGTTAAAGAAGGATTTTTAAGCCTTGACACAATTGAGACATGGATTGTGTATGTGTGCCATTCAGAGGGTAAATTGACAAAAGATTTAAGTGCCTTTGAACGGGATATGGTAGTAGGTGCCAGGCGCGCCGGTTTCAGTGTGTCTTGAACTGCAACGCTGCTGGGTTTTTCATGCTCAACAGTTTCCCTTGGGTATCAAGGATGGTCCGCCACCCAAAGGACATCCAGCCAACTGCAGGCCAGTGGTCGAAAATGGCTCATTGATGAAAGAGGCCAAAGGAGGCTGACACGAATTGTGCAGAGCAACAGATGGGCTACAGTTAGTCAACTGACAGTCATCGGTACAACATTGGTACCGAAAGACCCATAAAAGAATGCACAACTCGTTGTACCTTGACACGAATGGGGTATGGCCGCGAACCTAACAGAGTTCCACTTCTTTCAGCAAAACACAAGAAACTGCAGTTGCAGTGGGCTAAGGAACGAAAACACTGGACACTGGAAGATTGGAAAAACATTGTCTGGTCTGATGAATCCCTGGTTCCTGCTGTTTCACGCTGATGGGAGGACTAGGGTATGGAGAAAACCCCATGAGTACATGCATCCATCATGCCGCATGTCAACATTGCAGGCTGGTGGTGGTGGTGTGATGGTGTGGGGTGTGTTTTCATGGCACACATTGGACCCCTTGATAAAAGTAGAGCAAAGTTTGAATGCCACAGGATATCTGAACATCATTGCCAATCAGGTGCATCCCTTCATGGCAGCAGTGTATCCATCTGCTAATGGATTTTTTCAGCAGGGTAATGCCCCATGCCACAAGGCTAGGATTGTCCAGGAATGGTTCCATGAACATGACAGTGAATTCAGCTTACTGCAGTGGCCTGCCCAGTCACCAGATCTCAATCCAATTGAGCATCTGTGGGATGAGATGGAACACGCTATTCAGAGCAGAGATCCACTACCAGCCAACTTGACACAACTGTGGGAAGCATTGAAGTCAACATGGGCCAGCATCCCTGTGAAACGCTTTTGACACCTTGTAGAGTCCATGCCCCAACAAATTCAGATGGTTCTGAGGGCAAAAGAGGGTGCAACTCAATAGTAGGAAGGTGTTCCTAATGTTTTGCACACTCAGTGTGTGTGTGTGTGTGTGTGTGTGTGTGTGTGTGTGTGTGTGTGTATATATATATTATATATATATATATGATATATATATATATATATATATATATATATATATATATATATATATTTTAGATCAATACCCATTGATCAACTGTGACATGGCCACACACCTTCAACATTCAAAAATTAGCCTCAGCTTTAATGGGTTTCCAGCTCTGGGTTAGATATTTAGCCTTTACATCACCTATAGTGGTATTTGGCTTTCTTATGTTACATCTCTCCAGTCCTAGCTCCATCAACAAAATCAACATAGATAAATATACTAGTATTTCTTAGAGCACATTATTGACCTTGGATTGAGGCCTAGTTTGAGGCCTGCATAACCTGATGCTCTTCCCCCCATGTGGAGAGCTTTCTCTCAATACAGTTTTTTGTTTCATGATTTCCTCCAGCCCACCAACGCGCCTACTGCAGACCCATACCTGAGACCTTTACCAATGTTTTCCGTGTAAATGCAGGCTTTAATGGTTTCCTGCCAGAGGTTTTCCTGTGCTTTAGAGTATTTTATTCATGTCTTATATGCCAATGGATTGTGATTAATATAAGCTTGCTGGAGGATATTTTGATAATAATAATGAGTCTGGAATGTACTATAGTGTGGCCTGATGATTACACTTAAAAACAGGCAATGCAATATATATATACACAAAACACCCATTTTTTTTCTTTTCTTTTAAAACAGGTTTTATATGAACGTTACAAAAATGATGAATGCTGAATCCTTAGACAAATGCGCTTCAACAGCAAGTTGTAGAAGATGAGGCTGTGACTGTCAGATTTATTGTAAACCTGAGGTTCTAGTTACAATTTGTGAATATTAAAGGTCACACTGTACTTGCTGAATAGAAGGTCATGGACCCTACACTAGCAGCCTGGTTAACATGGCTAACTTGGCTAACTTCCACGGTGAAACATCATCACGTAACAGCTGCCTATGATGAAACCTGTGCTGGAAATGTGATTGTTGTGATAATTCTGTTTGAACAGATCTTACCAGCTATTTCACAGGTATCTCAGAGGTATTTAGACAAACATTATCGCTTCGTCTAAAACCTTTTCCCCTAAAGCCTTTATCCTGCTCACTATCGGATTACATAATCGTTATTCAGTCCCCCTGTGGGACAACAGAATTAACATGTTCTATATAACAGAGTATATAGCACCAAATGTTCTGAGTCAGCACAGGCAGACAGAGTGGGCTACACTCGCAGGATAATCAATGAATTTGACACATACCACCATTTTTTGACTAAGATTATTTGCTACCAACAATTAAAAAAGGTTAACGGAATGGCATTTTAAATCAAGACCACACCATGTTCACACAAGGGCGACACGTGTAATTACTGTGTCATTACAATCAACTGTAATTAGAAAAGTGATCAAGTGCAGTGGCTGAGTCAAATTTGTAGAGAGAAATAGATTGCAACCTAATTCTAACAATGTAAAACTAACAAGGAACAGCTCAGAACTCATCATTCCTGTAGCTTAGTTTTTTCATAGAGCCTTTTACAACACAGGGTAATGAGCCTGGCTTGCACCAACCACTTAACTTTAGGGGCCATGTCAAGATAGCAATGGAAAGCGGGGTGAGTCAGCAGGGTGGCTCCGCAGTGGTCTAAAATACATTTAAAAAAGCCAGCTGTGGCATATCATGGGTGATCAAATCAACCCTGAAGTGTCTCCGTGGCACCAAAAAGTTTATTTGACTTGTTCACTTTTTAACCTTGATGTTGCACAAATAAAAGTTTACAAATATTTTGGTGAACAAATCCTGAGGTTCTCCCAAAAAGAAAGATGTACCGGTACACACTGACTCACAAGGTTCTGCAGAGCACCTCAGCCTTTCTAAATGATTATTTTGAACTATTAAGTTAATAGCTGATGAAGTGTATTACTATTGTATGCTATTTTTTGTCTAGCAAATGGGTGCTTTCTAACCTATGTCAAATAATTATAAACAGCAAAAGATATAGTTTATTATATTATATGTCGTTAAAAAGAATATATCCATATATATATGATAATATATTATATATATATCTATATATATATATATATAGAAATGTACAAATTTACAGTAATTAATTATAATCAATCATTAATTAATATTAGTTTAAAAACCAAAAAAACCCAGCACTGAAATAGAAATATTATCTGCAATGAAATCCTTATATAAAGATAATTCCACACCCATTAGCTTTGAGAATTGACAATTGGCACCCGTTAAAACAAAAGGCCTAGCTTGGTTAGTAGGCCTATCCCTTTTCACATGACCAGACCACTCCGACAGGCTCCTAATGAGATATGTCGGAACCTAATGATGTCACCGCAGACTGGAAGAAACCTGAAAGATCCCTTTTATCTGGCAGAATTAATTTGCTTCATTCATCTCCACTAGCAGACAGAGCTACTTATCAAACCTGATGAGAAACGAAAACAAACCCGTCAATCAGCCCCATAAATGAAATTCAAGACCTGCTTATGTGGAATCAGGCTCCTAGCTGGCAAATAAACAGAACTGTTAAGAGCAACAACTGCGCAGAAACTGTGTGATGAAACAGTATTGGAAACATTATTACAATAAAATATATCGGTAGTGTATTTTTTATTACATCCTTCATGTGCAAACATCAAAGGGTGCTTAAAAATATATATGGGTGCCTAGTACTGAGAAGAAGAAAGACAGAGCAAATGGGCCTTTCATCTCTAGATCACTTAGGACAAAGAGTAATGGAGCAGAAGTAGAGTTAGTCCCATATTAAAACTGAATACACTTTATCACACTGCCACAGTTCTGCGAGACTTTCACACAAGCCCCCTGAGTACCCACTACACAAGGCACTTCATTTCCTTTGCTGTTGAACTGGTTCTAGGCTGCCTCTACTTTGCTGTGAGGACTTTACCACAAGCCCACTGAAATGACCTTTAGTCCGAATACCATGAATAATGCAGTACTTTTAATACAATTAAACTGTGCAAATATCTGTGCTGGACCTAGTTAAATCAATCAGATTTATCGGTCATACACCCAACTTAATGGAACTCTCTGTAAGGTGTATTTACAGTATATTTAGTTTTCTACATTTTAGATATGCAGTATTATAATTATACTGCACTAATTAGAAATATGATTTATTAATAGGCACTATTGTAATTAATGCAGTACCTAAGACCTAAGACCAAGTTCTACAGAAAAACAGGCCTATTTGTTGTGTGGGATGTTCTGTGTTTTAATGGTTATTTTGTCAGGTTATCAGTGAACTCCTGATGAAGTCAACTCTGTTTATTGTCCGTCTTTTTGTCTTTTTGGAGTGATATTTAAAAAAAAAAAAATCTCACTGTACTGATTAGTATGGAGCCAGGGAGGGGCCATGAAGATAAAAAAATAATAATAATAATCTTGTGGGCATGATTTACCATCTCATGTCCCCTCCCGTGCTCTGTAGATTGGTAATAAAGTGCTTTGGTATTGACAGATACAACCATCCACTGTGTGGCACATACTTAATTTTATGGGCTGCCATCAGATGGCAGTATGGAGCTATATGGATATAATTCTGTAACTGCTGGTTCAAGCATGGCTGCTGCTTTGCTATAAACCTGGTAAAGGACATCTGACACTGACATGTGCATGTCTTTAGAAAAGCTTTGAATATAATTTTGCAGTTTTGTTTTAATCTTCCATTTTTTTCTCAAGTTAAGTTTTATCTTTACTTTCTGTGAAGCAATTCTGTAACAAATTATTTCTTTCTTTCACTAGTAATGAATTGTTTTTTTTTTAAATGTATTTAAGCATGTGTGTTTTTTGTGGGTCTATTCAAATAAACAATTCAAATAAACACCAAGATATTTTAATAATATGTTACAATAAATTAAATAGTCATTAATGTTCTAAATAAAACACAGTATATTTCTCTAGTATATTAGCTCTATGTGAACAATTCTGCAAGTACATAGAGTAAATATGGACTGAAGAGGAGGGCCATAGAGGAAAAATATTGATCCCAGGGAAGACTATTGTTACCAACAGGGGGCTATAATGCCTGTAGCTGCAGGCTGAGGGCATTGCACCCTGGAATTCTTCCCGAAGGGCATTTAATTTTCCACTATGAGCTGAGTTTGCGGTATATATTTAATATATGAGCCAGTCAAAATAATAAGTGAGGAAAGGTTGGATAGTAAATATGATTTTATATACTGTAAAGCCATAAATATTTTCGCGTATGAAATAAAAAAGTTAATATTTTTGGCACTTTTTTGTGCTGTACATAAAACAAAGTAATATACTACCAATAATTCCGGAGCAAAAAAGGTTTATGGGTATGCTTCACGAAATACTTTGGTAATAAATATGTATGGATTTACATAACTTATACAGCATAAGTAAATAACTAAATAACAAATGAATAACAAAAAAAAAAAAATTGAAGTTCATATTGCAAGTTGTTTTCCTTCTTTTGTAGTATATTTTGTAATTAATTTTCTGTTAAGTCAAAGAGTCGCCATTCAACCGTTTATCTTGTTGTTCAGGAGCGGAGATGGAGGGCTTCCTTTGAACAGGGGAGGGACTGACAGTGATGTGAACCAATCACATGACAAACGGAGACTGTTGCCTGGTGGTGTAAAGATGTGAGGGCAATACTTTAATCTATTTTTGCTCCTATAATGAGGTTTTAACCAATCACAGGCGAGAATTTCCAAGCACTGACTCATTCATATATATATATATATATATATATAGAGAGAGAGAGAGAGAGAGAGAGAGAGAGAGAGAGAGAGAGAGAGAGAGAGAGAGAGAGACACACACACACACACACACACACACACACACACACACACACACACACACAGTCAACCTCGGTTAACTCGACTGGTGGATAACTGGACACCTTTGCTTAATTCGACAGTCTTGGTCCCGAATTTTCTCTATATAGGCAAACATTATATATATCTCCAACATCTTGATTTTTTTTTAATTCGACACCACGCTTTACTCTTAAATCCACACAAGAGATAAAAACCATTAAGCAGACAAGTGGACAACACTGTCGTTTCACGTGACTGACCTCTGACTGCAATTCATTCATTGGCTACGAGGTGCGTGGTTACAGTGCCAGTTCATAATGAATGAGAAGCGAAACATTAGTTCTCGTTCAATTGGCTTTAATTAAAGCCAACATTTGGAAACTGTTCACGGGACATCATAAACATGGGAGGGGTTATACCCAAACAACACTCATTAACATATAATAGACGTACCCCCCCCCCCCCAAAAAAAAAAAAAAAGGTGGTTGTTAACACGATTACACATCAGTCACTGCATCGGTCGTGAAAGCACAAAAACAATCAATTATTAAGTTACCGATTAACTTTTTGGGGTTAAAATGAAAAAAAAAAAACAAAAAAAAAAAAAAAACAAACATATTTTCTATCTATATACTTTTTTATAGGTTAGTTTTTTTTTTTTTTTTTTTTTTTTTTTTGTTTTAATAATTATGTCGAACTAAAACAATTTAAGCATGTGAAGTACAATACATTGTGCTGGCCTCTAAAAGTAAAACCAAAAACACAATGTATCTAAAACAAATTAAATTAACTGAATTTTGCGGAGAGTTCACAAAACTGCCTGCCTCACACAGCCGGCGGAATTCGCATGACGGATGTTAGTGCAGGTCTGCTTTCAGAGGCTGCAAATGATAACTTCCGCTCAATCGCATGATCAATTATGTTAAATTCAGTATTGTTTCTTTTCGGTTTCTAAAAGGCAGACAATATTGAATGCAGTTCAGCATTTTTTGTTTTGCTCTGACTCTACTCATATTGTTTTGAATTTACTGTTAGTCCTATGTAAATGACGGCTCGTCAGCGGAGGCAGAGGAGGCACTGCCATGCCTACTTAATAAATACCTAGGTTGCCGCCCGACTGCTATCCAAATTCTCCACACAGTCACCGCTGTACGTTTGGAGCAGGCAGTTGGCCGCCTGTCACCTCTCTGCATATGATTAGCACGTCTATTAGCCAATCATATTCTTCATTTTTTTCAGCTGGTTTGCATGGAACTCTAAGTAAACCCATCTTAAAAATAGCAAAAGGTGGCATGCCTCCTCTCCTCTTTTAGCAAATCACCGTTCATTTGCCCTGCCACATTGATGACCTGGGATGCTAATTGTTATGAGAAATGAAGCGTTTGGGACGAATATTATGATTAATTTACATTATTATTATTATTATTATTATTATTGTATATGATACATATAAATGGTATATATTTACCATATTTGGTATTACACAACCATTAAAGCTACAGCTACTGCTACTCGACGAACTTTTTAACTTTGTTTAAAAATATTTTTATGCAAAGTATGTTAAAGTGACGCGGTGTTTAAATCTAAATGCTGTAGTATAGTTGTATCAATGAATTTTTAAACATACTCTGACAGTGTGTAACAGTTACGTTTATTAGAATAAACTATAATTGGCTACTGTTTTCTTTTCTCTGCTGGCAGTAAAGAAAATGCGTTTAACAGCCGAACTGTGGTAAAACGTTAAGAATATCTGAAAAGTGTTGTCAGCCAGAATACAATAAGATTCTATTATTCTACTGCTGCTGCTTTGGGCTTAATGGGACCCCTAGTCCACTGTTTTTTTTTGGCCACCAGACGCCAAATGTTTGAAATTAGATGCTAATTCGAAAATGATCTGTACCGTATCCTTTATGTTATAACAACAGGTGTAAAGGCATTCTATTTCATGAAATTATATTTTCTAACAATGCCTTATGCCTGCATATAAAATTCATTAGGACTCTTTACAATCAAACAGTAGGGTACTTATCCCTATCAACTATATCTAAACATTTGCCCCCCCCCCCCCCCCCCAAAAAAAAAAAAACAAAAAAAAAAAAAAAAAAACAAAACAAAACAAAAAAAACCTTTAATGACTACAGCCGATAAAGGGATGTTAATTTAAGGGTTCATTAAAAAAAAAAGAAAAAAGAAAAAAAAAATTAACCAACACCTTGTCGATCTAACGGTGTGGAGAAGACGTCCACAGTTTTAAATGCAATATTTTGTTGCATAACTTCACAGTTATGAATGCGTAGCATAAAATGTAACCACTGTTTAAACAATGAATGGAATACAGTATATTTATACAACGATGGTAACGTTCTTTTTTTTTCTTAGATCAATACAACAATCGTAACAGTATAGAAATAAGCAAGAAACAACTTGGTTTCAGGAAACAACCCTCAATGATATACATATATTATACGATTTATTTCGTTATTTTAATAGTTGCACATACTTGAAGTTGACGACGTATTTAACACTATCCCAAAACACCTTTATTACAAACCACAAATGCCATTCTGTTATTCAAAATATTGACCTCTTATCTGTAGGTTTGAATGCATACAATTACAAAAATAATACATGTTGATGGTAAAATGGAAATTCAGTAATTTGAATGGGCGCACATTTTTATTAATACTACTACTAGGCCCTACTACTACGACTACTACTATGTACAATAACATTTTATAACATTTAAACGAAATATATGATTGTTTTTTTACTTATATTTTGCTTTCAAGATACATGTAAAATAAAATAACCTTTTTTTGTAAAACTGTGTACAACAACCAATTTGTTCGGATTTAGCATGTTTTAGAAAAGCATGTCTTACAATCACACGTAATTTGTTATCATTTTTGCACGCCTGTGTGTCTCACCCCTTTAACCAAAGGTGACGGCACGTGGAAATGTACTCAGATTCACAATCAGCATCACACAAATTCCCGTCAACTACCCTTAACACACAGACAAATGCACACAAGATCCAGCCCGGCTTCACACTATACGGAGACACAATGCTTCTCGTTTGTCCAGCCAGCGGGATTTGCGTATCTCAAAAGACTACTTGTGGTTCTTCGATAATAACAGTAGACGTGCTTTATAATGTCCGAAACGCTGTAAAAACACAACGCAAAATGTTTTATTCCAGAATGGAAACATCTATCCTATATTTAATTAAGCACGCCATATATTGAAACCATTACATAGCATGGTAACACTTAAGTAGCTTAGAATGCAGATTTAATGAAACACTGCATTACTGTAAGATTGACAAAACAATATGTCACAACAAATAATATATTTTTGCTTTGCACCATGCCCTGTTTAGTAGCGTCACGTAAACCTATACATATCGAATTGGTATTGCTTACATTTCTAAATAATTGTATCAAACCCTGCTTGTAGTGTAATGACTAGCACAGTTCTCCATACAACACCTGGCTGAATTTTAAACCAAGACGCATTGCAATGCTCCAGCAGAAACTAAAGAGTTAAGTTTTGACAGCGCGCTACAAATCGCTGAATTTTGATTGGTCAGAAGTTTAGAACGGGGCTGGGCTGCAATCTTTCTGTTTATGGCCATCGCCTGGAATCAGAGTCGGCCAATAGAACTGGAATTACTACAACACTAGCTTTTAACGTGATTTCGTCTCAAATACACAAGCGGGAGGAGAGAAAGGTACATCCCAACAGTTTACACTCAAGAGATCTGCTGGAATTCACTAAGATCTGACACGACCATTCCCAGAATATCAAGATCTGCTGCGGATCTCTAGTAGCACTGATGGATGAGCGTACTGCACACTGGAAATACATACAAGAAGCAGTTCTATATGACTGACTTATTTTAACAGGGCTGCTTGTACTAGCGTCTTTACTGTATATGTATTTACGATTGTGAGAGCCTACAATACTGATATAGCGCTGCCAGAATAATTCAGCCTGTAGTCATCGCGCATATCTTCTGGTTTCGCATACTGCAGCAAGACTACTCTGGCTGGAGCCTCTTTTTTTAGGAGAGTCTGCAGTCTGTCAAAGTTCAACGTTTGATTTAATAAACTCTCTGCGAGATCTGCGACTAAGAATCAGCGGGAAGCATATGTATGACTGGACTTAATGGATTTATTTTAAAAAGTAACACAAGGAGCATACTTTAAATATGGAAATACTGTCTTTTGCAAACGGATTGTAAGCGTACATCCAGTGGAACTTCAGGTACGAGGTCAGTAACCTTTTGCTGTAGTAGGTCAACGTTTTTATTTACTGTGAAGTCTTTACCGCATGTATCTTTTAAATGCTTATTTTATGAGCAAATCGTGTTTGTTTGACTGCACTATTCAGTTTGTTTATACTGCAATGTATTGATGTATAGTAATCCTAATTTGATGGGCAAGTTGACTGACAGACGTGCACTTTGATGGATACGCAAGAGTGGCCACTAATTTATTTAGTGTCGTTAATAAAACTAAAAAAAAAAAAAAAGTTTATGAAAGCAGCGAAAGGACTTTACAATGTATGGAAAACGATGGAATGTGAAGTAGCCTGCTGACTATACCCAAATTTAAAGATTGAAACTCTGTACTAATGAATAGACAGTTCATGCAACAGTTGGCTAGTCATTGGCGAATTGGGCAGAATGTAGTGTTATTACCTTTTAGGTTCAAAATAGTATTTTGCTATATAGTATTTATAGCTCATCTGATTTGTATAACCAGAACAATATCCATTACAGTACAGACTATACATTGTAAATATGTAGGGTGCTTTTTAGAAAATGTATAGGTCTGAAGTACAGGTGAGGGTAGGATGTCCTGCAGGCTGCTCAGTTTGATTCATAGCTTCAGTAGGCTGTGCTTTTCCTTGAAATATTTTTAAAATCACTTAAACATATACAATACATGGACCTAAAGTAGTTTCATACATGTTTAGTTAGTTTATGTGTGTGAGTTTCTATGATAAATGTAGCAAATAGCCAATAAATAAATAAATAAATAGTGCCACTCAGTGTAGGCTGCTGCATAAAGCAAATGTTCCGAAAGAGGATTATACCTTTTTTACGCCTTTTATTAAGAACTTTCGTTGCAAATTAGCACCCAGTGACAATGTGTAATTACTTTCCTTGTTGGATGCAATTGTTGGATTGCTTTGTGTCCGCGGGGCACTAAGTCTTTAGACACGGAGTTTACAAGAGACAGGAATTCGGATTATGTTTGAAAAGCAAGTTTTAATTAAGAACATCTAACAGTGATATCAATTATTCACAATTTATCAGCAGGAATCTATAAAAAACGAAAGCTTCATGTTTGAGTCTAAGGCATTTATATGCGTGCCTAATGTTATAGTAACGCAATAAATAACACTCGAAACTGTAGATTGTGTAGTGTACTTCTGCTTCGCTTTGATTAGCAGCAAGGTGGAAGCTACTGTATAATGCTAATCCCAACTAAATGTCACAAAGTAGCCTACCACAACAGATTTTTATTTTATTTTGTATTTTTTAATGATAGTATATTTGTTAAGGGTTATCTGAACAATGTACATGTATTATTATTATTATTATTATTATTATTATTATTATTATTATTATTATTATTATTATACTAGCTAGGCAATTCTACAACATAAAATAAATATGAAATGAAATGAAAATCATTGGAGATAAAGCAGAATCTGTTCCCAGAATGAGGTCTTGGCACATGTATCTAAAGTTAACAGCGTAAGGATACATGACAATTTTAGCGTGTTAGATGATTAACAACCGCTTTTATTGTTACTTGTGACAAGTACAGTACTTCAGTGTTTATATTTTTACAACTTTTGGCAGTAATCCAGACAGCGATGCAAACCGCATTAAGAAGTGGCTGTTTTCTGGGTCCTGAAGGGTATTTAATCGCTGCTTTAACTGTTTTTTTTTGTTTGTTTTTTTTTCACTGCCAAGTGTGGAAAATCATGCCAACATTATTGCTTTTGACCATTCAATAAAGTTAATTCACATGTTTTTTTTTTTTTTAGATTAGAAAATCGGAAGTTTATCAGTGTCAGAATGGAATTTGTACAGATTGCCCTTCTCGTTTTGGAGATAATTGCATTCACAGACTGCGCCAGGGGTGAGTAAAACGTGAATGGCTTTTTCAATATCCCTGCATGTTGAGAACTTTAATCTTGGAAAACTGTGCACCATATCAGCATTGTTTACAAACTAGACTTCTTTTCTTCTTTCTCTTTCTTTAAGTTAACCATTAATGGAAATACGAAGTTCATTATGTGGTTTGTCAAATGAGATGGGCCCAAGCAAACTTGTCTTGTTTATGTGTAAAAATTCTCACATTGGGTCTAGGTCTCTGTGGAGTAATGGGAAACAACAACAACAATGACATTACTATGTGGATCAGGAGCCCATCTGCCCTCCTGTATGGGACTTGCCCAATTGTTTAGCAAGATCACTGATATGAGACGTTTTTCTTGGTACATTAAATCTGAATTCAAAATGGACATGTACAGTGTTCTTGAACTAAATTTGAATATTTAGACTAGTGTCAATGGACCAGGTTCTCAGTGTTTTTAAACTTCAAAACGTCTTTAGCATAGCCTTTTTAGAAAGGGAAAACACACCTAATTCATTAACTGTAGCAGAAACACATGGTATTTAATGTATAAGTAGTCCTATGTTATTTTGTAATTAGTAATTTGTAATTGGTGTTTTTACTTTCAAAATATGTTCGAGAATCTGGCTCAAAGTCTGCTTTGGTATTTTGTTTTAAATGTTTATAATATGCAGACATCGAGACACTGTTTTTCACAATTTATAAAAACACCCTTTATTATGTAAAACAGACAGGTCAGATGTATTAAGAGTAGTCACAGAATCTTTCTATCTTTCTGGTTGCTTCAGCTGTGTACCAAAGACATAACACTAGCTTTGCAATGTTGGGTGATGGTGCCTAAGCAGATTGAATCTCAAACAATCGAACAATGATGCATTCAGCGAAAAGGCAACCCTTTATTTTATTGCTTAGCTGAAAGTAAACAAAAAAGTGGAAACTTATAGTGCAAGGCAATTATTTTTTTCTGCACTGTGATGCAGACTGGCAGCCTAGAGAAGAAAAAAAAGATATGATATCTACACTTCTAATATGTTCCATTTGATGAACAGCATTTGTTTTTTTTTAAAAAAACCCATCATTTTAACGTTGGTGATTATCATATAAGTAAATGCATTGTTTCTAATGCTGAAGAGTATTTCATGCAGTACTGTAGATTTAAAAAAGGAATCGATGAGTAAAAGAAAGTAAATTTGTCTATATTATTGTTCAGTTGTTCAACTCCCAACTGGAGGTACAGTATTTGAGTATGCCAGTATTAGTGCTTTAACATATTGCTGCTGTCAACTACATTATTGAGCAAAGCATACATGAAGCGCATATGTGGGCTGCAATGTGAAGCAGTCAAAAGCCATGCTTGTGGGTTGATTTGTAGGCTTGTCAAAGGTGTTATTTATGGTTGGCTACATGGCAGAAACAAAAAGGTGCTGTTGAGGTATGGGCTTCAACTAATTTCTAATGTTAATATCCAAGCCATCATGCTGGATTGTAGTTTTTCCTATATGTAAAATATGGTTGCTATAAGGGGGGTATAGACCATTAAAATGTATTGTACTATACAATGCAACACTGAAAGTCTATCTGTAGGGAAATAATATCTGGTAAACGTAACTTAGAAAAATACAGGTGTAGTATCCAACAGTGTGTGGAGAAAGCTTTTGGTTTGACTACAAACGCTAGGACCCACATTAAATTATTGCTGTGAGAGTCCATGGATGTTGGTTTAGAAGAAATCTCTCATAACTTCAAAATGCTCAATCAAAATAGCCAAGTCTGATGCCTTCATATGTGTACTGACAAAGTTTCTTATAGATTGTACCTACCGGCAATAAGAATAAACGAGTGTGGTGATGATTCTACTTCATTGGGTAAGCATCTGTAGATGGAGTCGATGGACTTGAGGTTGAGTGTCAAATCATAAAAAGTTGATCAAATAAACACACAAATAAAGGAAGGGAAGTTGCACGTTTGGGAAGTTGTGAAGGAGTATTGGCTGCGAGAGTACCAGTCAGCTCTTCGTCTCTCCGAAGTCAAGTAAACACAGGCTGCTAGACCCTTCAGGAGTCTTGCTGATTGCACAGTCCTGTCATTGTGTCTTCTCTTCAGTGCAACAACCTTCATGTGCTGTAGACAACCTAATTTAATTATTTCATTAAAATATTTCCGATTTTTCAGGAAGGAATAAAGACAGTAACTCCAGGCTACTTCCTCAATGTGGCATTTGAACTTCACACACACACACACACACACACACACACACACACACACACACACACACACACACACACACGAGCAGAGAGATGTTTTAGCATTTTTTTTTCTTTTTGCGTAACAGTAGAAGTCAGCATTTTTTTTGGTCTTGGCATGACAGGCAATCTTTTCCCTCATGCAACTGAATTTACTTCATGGAACATTTGCAGGATTTGGATATCATATCCAGTGTTTTTTGAGGAATGAATAATACAAGTATAACTAACTACTGCAGATTTGTCTTGGCTCCACAGGCGACATGGCACATTTTTTAGATAACACCCAGTGTAAAAACTGCTGGGTGTTGCCTGAGACTAATTTACCATGATCAGGCTCATTTAATATCCTCTGAGAGCTTGCATAATGCTTTTAACTGTTTATATGTGTTAATTCTCCAGCATATTTTGTCCATTGGACAGTCTCTGAGCAAGCCTGAGCCAAGTGGAAATTCTGTAACAAGATACTTTAGACTAGTGGTGTAGCTGATTTTCTTAGAAAGAATTATTATGCAAATTCACATTTTATTTGTATATTGAACTTGCAGTAACACATATACTCGATAATGTATTTATCTAACTTCTACAAGTGTTTCCACAAAATGTTTTTCTCCATCTTGTCAGAATGCTTTACTTTACCTGTCTGTGTGTCAGTAGCCGCTTAACTGCCCTTCCAGGAAGAGTTTTGCTTGTGTTTGTGTCTACATTTGTAGTCGATGCACTGCTGTTTTTTTTTTTTAGCCTTCTTAGATCCTAATGTTCTTTTCAATGCATCAAGAGTACTATTTACTGAATCACAGTTGTGCGGGAGATGTGAGTCAAGTTCTGGCTCGACTGCTAACACCATTACTTAGGTTAAAACGTCAGTCACATTGTTATAATAAATATATATATATATATTTTTGTGCGCAGAAAACTTTAGCTGTGCCTCAGAAGCTGTTATAACTGTAAGCGTGTCCTATTAAAACTTGAAATATTTTTAGAATCACTTTTAGGCAGATGTGTCTTAACCTGTTGTTTCTAGTCCTTTGTTGTCTCCGTGCAGCGATCACCGCAGTGAGTTCTGACAACCTGTGAATTAACTTTGTGATTCTGACAACTTGTGATGATTCCTTGCTCTTCCACAACTAAAAGCAGCTATTATTTTAAAAGGAGGGAGCCTCTTCTTTACAGCAGCCTATGCTCAAGCCAATCTTACTTTGAACAGAAGGCTGGCACTTCTCTTGGTTTGTACGTGAGACGTGAAGAGCCACAATGTTCAGTACTGTTACTACAAGTGTTTAAAGTGTCCTCCAATTATGGCAATGTGCAGTGTGTACAGAAATTTCATGACACCCCTTGAGAATCAGCAGCTTGTCCATAAGCACATCAACCATTGTTCTCCACACCTACAAGTGGACCAACATCCCCATTTTAATATGCAGGTAAAATTGTTTTTAACATTGTACAGTACAGATTTCGGCGATCATGTGAGACAACTTTACGCCCTAGTTTTTAGCTAAATTAAATTGTTACAGCTGATGTTAGGCTGTGAGGTTCAAAGTGGTCAAATGACTGACCAAGGTCTTTTGACTGAGGTGGGATTCAAACCCAGCTTTCAAGCTCAATTTGAAAAAAAGAGCTGCATTTGCAGATTAAATACAGTTTATTTTTACTTGAAAGTGCAGTCCTTTCATTATGTAACATTTTCTTAATTTCTTTCTTTTTTAATAGACTATGTACCTATTGATAATTTTGTCATTACGATAGCTGCCCCACAGAACTCCTCTACTGCTCTCCTTTCTGTCGAGTCCATATTGTTTAATTTAAACTCCATGTGAATGGTGTCTGGCGGAATAAAGAGCCAGAGTATCCAGCAGTTAATATAACCGTTGTAAGCAAGGTCCCCCATCAACAAAGAGTTTACATTGGACAATCAGGCTAATTAGACACACAATGGAGGAATACCTTTTTTTTCTGCACGCCGTGTTCTCAAACAGCAATTAAGTGGAGCAAGAACTGGAGCCCAGCATGTGGGGGTAGCTATTTGTTTTTCACTGACAAATTTGGACAGACTAGGAGCTAAATCTGTGTTTAATGGGGTGGTTGGTGGGGTTGCACTGGAGATCTGCTTAAGCTCAGCTTGTGAAAGAGGAAATGTGTTGACCAGATCTCAATTTCACTGTTTGCCTGTGTCTCTGCAGCGTTGTGTATTGGCCTTATAATTAAAACTTTCAAAGGCGTTTGTTTCTGTTCTTGTCATTATTGATTTAACTGGGGAACAGGTAGTCTAGCCAGCGGCGAATGGCTTTTACTTATGCTGTATGTTAATATAGTTTAACCCCTTAGCTTTGCAGTGCAGTGCAAACCATTTCTAGGTTGTGGCTCTGATCGTCTCTCTTTCTCTCTCTCTCTCAGTTTATTTGAGGTTTATTAAAGTGGATTACTAAGCATAAAAAAACAATTTGGTTTACAAGTTAGCTCCACTTGATTGTGTGACACCGCATGTGGTGGCAGCATTTATCCCTCGCAGGGGACGATTGTACTGCAAAGAATCAGACAGGCAGCGGCTTAACTCTTTACGGGGAGTCCATAGGTTTCCACCAGGGGCTCCATCTCTTAGGATAAAGCCTGCTGCAAGATGACCAGAGTGGGTGGGCTGTGGAGGATGGGGGTTTGTTTTGGAAGGTGGGTGTCGGATAGGGCTAAGAGCATCAAGACACTTCCAGACAATGACAGGGATTATCAATGGTAATCACAGCGTGGTTTTAAAAAGGACAGAAATGGGAGTTGCATCGATTTGCATCGTTACCAAAAAAAGGGCACATGCATTAAAAAAAAGAAATGGTTTTCTGACTTTTTAAACCACTTTAATTCTATTCAGGGTTAAGCATCATTTGCAGCCTGTTTTTTGAATACTGTATCAAGGATTATCTGTACTCCTATGCAAGATGTCCAAAACTGTTCAGATCAGCTCAACACATATATAGACTTATTGCATTTACTTTGAAGTTGTAAACGATTGATTTCTTTACACATTGGAAAACCAATCTATGTAGACTCGTTTTTAATCTCCATTTTATTATTCAAATGAGTGTTGTTACCATGGCATAAAAATCTTATAAGTACCTCCATTGTTTGTTTTTATACACGCTTTCCCTTGACAAAGGTATGTTAAACATACCAAAACATTGGGAAGTTGGCTGTTTTGAGCAAAAACTTATTATTATACCAACTGATAGCTAACAAATCTAACCATGACACAATATTGATAAACAAAACAAACATCTTGCATTCATGAAATCTTTCCCTGACGCTTCAAGATAGGGTTTGGAGTTTATTCTAATGTAACCTAAAGGCAATAAAACACAGCAATGTTCCAATGTGAGGTACAACATAAAGATTATTTTTTTAATGACTTCTGGCATAGAGGATTAGTTTTTGAATGGCGAAAATAAAAAGGAACCACGTCACTGCCTTTTTCTTGGAGTGTAGCGACTCACATACGATGATGAAAGTGTAGTGGTCGTTGCAACTGCACGCAACACAGGGCAGGCACACACTGCTTCCATTGTATTTAAACACTGCAACAACTCACAAAGGGATCAGAAGGAAATTTATCCCCCCCCCGCCCCCATGAGCATTGGCTACTAATTATAGTATGTATTTGGGGTTGTCAGATCCGTCCTGCAGTACCATATGTTCCAATGGTGCAAAAAACTTTAAGGGAAGCATTTATTTAACAAATACACTCAATAATGTTTTTTTCGCTCCCCTCTCATTTCCATGTGGCTTTGAACAAAATAATGCTTTTTTGGGGGGGGGGGAGTGATTGTGTTGTTTTTCAAGAGTCTGCTCTGCTGAAGACGTGTTCAATTTCAATGCAATTTATGGGTTTTGCTGGGGCTGCTAATGCCACCGCCAGCGGGGTACTTCTTTGAAACAGACGTTTCATCCCAGCAGGGCGTTCCTGTTGTTCTTTAAACAAATAAATACAAACAAACATGGCACCTCCTTAGACAAGCTAGAAGAGTGCTAGCTTCTACGAGCACCTTCAATAAAAGACAGTTGAGACAGAGACAGAAAGACTATTTGACTCCTGATATTTGACTCATGTTGTTTTTGCCTTCCATCCCTCTTTCAAGTTTATTATGACTGTTTGGCCGTAGGAAATGTTGCTAATATAATTTAGCCTGCCCTCCTCCTCCTCCTCCTTCCCTCTCTAATATTGCAGGCCCTGTTTACAGTGGGTCCTTGAGAGAGAACAATGGGCTGATTATCAAGCCCTGCTCTCCTCTATTAGTCTGACACACCAGAATTCATTAGCATTAAACACTTAGTATCCCTTTAAAAGAAGTTTATCTGGAGTTGTTTATTTATTTTGTCCTGTGGCGTAGTTTGTTACCATAAAGTTTACATTTTGGGCCAATAAAGTCCAGTGGTTTTACTGCGTCATTACATTGATATAACCTGCATGGTTTCCTGTAGTTATCTTTTTGCCATTTGCCATCCAGTCTATGCATTTGAATGGATCTGCTTCATTTTCCCTAAAACCTAGACCCTACTAAGGATGACCATGGGATCAGAAATAAAAGCAGTAAAGAAAATGGACAGGAAAGCTGAACCTGTGATAATACAGTAATACCTTTGAAATTGGATTTTTTTTTCTGCTGGTGCCTGGAAATAACTCCAGCATTCATACTCAAATGCTTTCATCTAAATCTGGGTTAATATGCCTTTAAGACTCCCTGCGTGAGCTGCGACTGACAAGTGCACACTATGATATCTGGGGACATAAACACAGACCATTGTTCTCAGAGGAAGTCTCTATGTGTGTATACGCTATTTTTTGTTGTTGTTATTGTTGTCAAACTTGAGTGGCAGCAAGTACAAGAGGTTTTTTTTTTTTGCCAGCATGTAAATCATTGTTACAATTCCCTAATCCAATTTCCTAGAGTAAATACCACAGCAAAGACCATGTGGGGGAAGTGATTTGTTGCCTAGTAATCCACAGGATTTTTAGAGCTGGGAAGCCAGACACTACAACACAGAAAGCACTGAGGCCAGTGTGTACAAACACACTGCAACCATCTGCATTACAATAGAGGCAGAACAGCAGAGCACGAGTACAAAGAGCACAGCCCCCTGTCCAAAAAAAAAAAAAAAGCAGTGCTGAAATAAGTGTGAGTGCCATTAAAAGTGCAAGCCATAAAATAATGATTTGTTCAGTTGGTGTTTATCTTGTAACAGTTAGCATACTAGTGGATTAATTAGCGTGCTTGCTGTAAGATAGAAAGTCAAACTGGTAAATGCCTTTGTTGAGGCTCATTAACATGCTGTGAAGCTTTCCTTTTAGTATTACAGTAAAGTTGGCATTTACTGTGGCCTGTCACACGTACACTTTTACTTCCATCTAAAGGAATGCATATCAAATTGTAATAAATCGTGGTTTCACATTTGGTTACATTCTTTACCAGCATTTGTTGAGAGTATCAGAATCTGGATATTTGGAGGAACCTCTGCTTGTCTGCCTGGCCGTCTGTAAATAAGGACACACTAGCATAAGAGAAAAGGTCACTGCATGCCTGCTTGTTAGTAGCTGACGGATCTCAAACCTCACGACTGAGTTCATTTCTTTATCTGTTGGAATGTTTTCGAACCAGCCATGGTTTAAGTGTAGAAATGTATTTCTTTTCTAATACTTGTTTGCACAGGCTAGTTGATTTACAGATTGTACAAAGCTGTAGCAGGTTGCAGAGAAATTGGAAGACAATCCTTATCAAAGCTTTGTAAACCTGACCTTTACAGTACGTGGACACCCATTGCCTCTATTGCCTGTTTGTCCCACTGACTGTCACTGATGTGTACTTTGTGTGGGTCTGCTCCAGGGTGAAGCCCTGTATAGAAACGGAAGAGATCAGGTCTGTTAACCCCCTGCTCAGCCCGTAACCAGAGGCCAGTACAATAACATGTCAGGTCCCCAGTGGGGGCTGTGGTGTCTTCCACAGCTTTCCCTTGTGTTTTTTCCCTCTTCCTTTCAATTGAGGAAAACCACACCATCTCCCTCAACTGTTCCCTCAGTCATGTTACAAATGAGATGTTGAAAAGTGACCCTCAGACTTCAGACAGCTTCTCTTGCTGGCCTTTCACTTTTGCTTGTCAATTACTGTCAAGCTGGCATATTTTATAGGTGGTGTTTTACTCTTTTTCTGAGGTTGGCTTTGTGAAGTCATTTAAACTTAGTTTTCTAAAAAAAAAACAAGCAAAAAAAACGTTTTTTAACTTGTCTGTCGCAGTGTAGATGAAATGGATTCTGCTGTGAAAAACGTCAAGGCGATTATATCACAGTATTTGATAGAAAGCTAGCATTGTGCTGTTTCATTTGAACTTGTCTGTTTCACTTCTATGAGTACAAGCCCCAGCCTAGTCTCATCCCTGTTAAAAGGGTGTTCCCTCGTGGTGGAGACAACAATCCATTTTCTTTTTTTGTTTTCTATTTACAGCGCCGTAATTGGTAGGTTAGTTTGTAGCTGTCCTTCCTGCAAGTACCTCTTAAAGGAACATTCCGAAGTGATTTGCTGAAAATCATTTTTTTTCAATTGCTTAAGGGAAAGCTAGTATAAATATGTTTTTTCGTTGTTGTTTTTTTTTTTGTGAAAGATAGCAAGCTTTGCATAGTCCACAGGAAACACGCTACATTTTCTATCAGGCCCCTCCTCCCAGTTTAAACTACTGCAGGAATTTAAAGTAAGGCGTGCTGACAAGGAGAGCTTCTGCAGGTTCTTTAACTGTTCAACTGTGTGAGCTGTGCTAAGCTGTGAAATGACAAGGGCAAATAGGATTTGTCTTTCTTTTTTTTAATGGATGTTTGACTCCTAGACAACAGTCCGATTTGAGATTTAAAAAAAAAAAAAAAAAAAAAAAAAAACCCTTTTCAAGTAAAGAAAAAGAAACGCCAATGGCTTAGCTGTGTGGTGTTTACTTACGGCATGAAACGCACTGAGAAAGGTGAAACAGTCTGAGCAGGGAAGGGAGGTGTGGGGGGCTGCTGACAGCTGCATTAAACTCTATTAAAGCATTCTTTCATTCACAGGGCTGAAGCATTCCATACGTAAAGATGCATGTATGGATGGTCTCTGTTAACTGTTTAATTACTAGGTTCCTGACCTTTTGCTTTCAGGAAACTTCATTGCCCTTTATGCTTGCAAGAGTGTGATGCTTACTTTTCATTCAATTTCCATTGTAAGAGAAATATATTACAAAATAGTTGGGGAGCTTTTCACCTGATCATCCTTTAGTTTTCTTTACTTTCAATCTTGTAACAAACAACTGAACAGTATTGCTTTGGCGGTTTAGACATGTTTCTGAGGTCAACAGATTTTAATTTGTTGTTTTAAAACATGGCGATTCAGTTTCTGATCTACCCTCTAATAGTGCTTTGTCTTTGTGGGAAATTAGCTTTTTAAAGGAATAATAATTAAAAAAAAAAATTGTAATGGCTTTGACATCTGTAAATTATATTTCGAGGCGAGATCTATAAAAAGTGTTCCAATGTGGTTCAAAGAACCTGGCAAGTGAAAGAGTTAGTAAAAAGGCTTCAGTGAGAATAAAGGACAGAAGAACAAATAATATTAAGGTATTTAAGCTGTTATATTTATATAATGTATTAATATATCTATATACAGTATGCATACATACCTACTATGCATACATACAGACATACAAAATGTTAACCCCTACTGAAATACATTATGAACGTGACTAGCTACTGTGAACTGTTGCATTTTTGTAAGTGTAAATTGAAAAGACTGCACTGACAAACGTTACTAAACGCAGTCTTTGCTGTGGAAGGATAATTAAAACTCATTTAGTATGCATTTTGAAAACTGTCACACCAAGTGTTTCCTCTGTACTGAAACAGTTTTAACTTCTGTGATAAACTTGAGTTATTTGCCTTTCAACTTTAAAGCTCTGTGGATGACATATTATCCTCTAATTAAGTCATTTTTGAAGTCTTGTATTTTGTGGCTCCAGTTATGTTAAAGTACAATGATGTAATTCATTGTATTTTTGCTTTCCACTGTACTGGCAAAGCAGGAAAGTTTGTCAACTTGTTTTAACGCATTTACCTCAGAATTTAGTCAGTAATATTGCTCGTCAGTGCAATGATAACATGTGACAGGTACATAAGACGGCACACAAAAGGGTCTCCTGGCAGCTTCCTCAAATGACTGTAAAACAACAGAGAGTCTTTTCATGTCTTAAGGGCGGAGAGAGTTAAATGTTTGGCAGAACACAAACAAAAGGCTTGACTAACCTCAGCAGAGGCTTACTCTGAAGGACTGCTCCAACCATACAGTTATTTCCATGGTGTTTGCAGAAAACTCTCTTTCTTTCTGAAGTATTCATTGAAAATCTCCAGCAATTTTGACTTCTAACTCGGTTATTGTTCTACAGTAAAAGATCGATTGAAAGCGGCTAAGGCAGTGGTAATGCCTTGCTGAGTTTTAAGAAAACAAGCTCAGAGCTGGCTTGGATAACTTTGCTGAATGGACCTTCCTAATGGGGGGGGGGGAAATCTGAACCGATACGAAACCCAGCATTGTCTGCAGATATTTTCTTTTATATGTGTAGGCCCCTAAATATCTCTGTGTGTCTTGGTTTCAGTCAGTTCCTTTGAGACTGGAAAATATTTCCAGTTAGACCATGTATTATAATGAATGTAACGTTTTGTGGCTCAATACTTCTATGGTGAAGGAAGACTGAAGACTGAAAATGCTTTTTAATGACAAACCGTCTGCCTGCATGCCCTCATTTGAATCTTGGACAAAATTTGTCAGAGTACCTTGCATCCTAACAGCTGCCAGTTTTGGAAGCTACTGTAACAGTGTAATGTGTGCTGTACAAAGAGGCATGCTTCCTTAAATGCTAAAAAATAAAATAAATAAATAAATAAATAAAAAAAGAGGTCTGTGTCAGTAGGTCATTATTAGTTGAACAAAGCAGCGATGGGAAAGTTAAGATTCAATACTGGGATGAATTGGAATGAGTCCAAACTATTTTTTTTAGGTAGAAATATGTTACTGGTAGAAAAGGGTAGATATATGCCACAACAAAGAAACACCACTGGTCTGAAAGCATGTGCTGTGTTTTTGATCGATCTCCCCCTGTCCATTATTATGTCCTACTTCATGACAGATAAGCTCTTAATTATGTAAAGTGATTCATGACCAGGCCTGGCTCTGGTTCCTCCCAGCTGTTGCTTATTTTCCTCAGCCTTCATTTTCCGAGAGGCTTACAGCTGTGTGGAGGTCAGGCCTGTAGCTTGCCTGCCTCTCCATGCTCCCAGAAGGGAAGAGATAAGGGGACCTTTGTATCCCTGGTCTAGCTCACTTTCCTGCAGCCTCCATGTAAATATCTCTCTGATTTAAACTTTGATGGGCAGAGACAGCGGCATACGTTCTTGGACTATCTTCTTTAATAGCCTGCCATGAGATTTCCTGGCTTAATATCTGTTTGAAAGAGCCACCATTTTCAGACAGTAGGGGTGCCCATCTTAAGCCATGCATACACAAGAAAACACAGCTCTTCAGATATTTCAAGGAAACATTTTCTAGAAACATTGATTTTTTTAAACACATGATCATTCCTTCTATAACTTTGAAAATGGGGGCACTTTACAATTACATTTAGTGGTACCACTAGATAATAAGTTAGATGTGCTCTGCTGGTTGTGGTAGGTCATGTGTTTATTTATTTATTTATTTATTTATTTATTTATTTGTTACTCAGATGTCAATTATGCAAGTGTTTAATTTGCTAGCTGTTTAATTCGATCCAGCTGGTTTTGTTTGTGCTCATGAGTCACTGTGCTCAAACTATCTGGACACCAGGAAGATTTGTTGCCTGATTCTTATCCAGCTTTTTGAGGGGAAATGTACTGCTCCTTTAAAAATTCAGGTTTCATGTCTCGTGTTGTTTGAGTTTTGGTGAAGGCACTACACACTGTTGTTACTGTTTGCACAGTACTTTTAAGCAGACAACAGCAATGGAAACGCAAAATGAAGTGAAAAATTGAGGGATGTAAATCTCCTGTTCTTTTTATTTCATTTTAAAGTATAATTAATAACTATTTTCGCCATTAGGCTTAATTGACTTTTTTATATTAGCTGTTGACGTAACCTAGGTATTCTGAAGTGTGACATTTGTGGTCTGTAAATTGTTAGGCCTGCTTACTGTAGGTCTCCTGTTTTCAAGCAAATACTTGAGATTATAGTCTGCTGAACCAACACAAAAGTAGGCAAGCTTTATTAAAAGGTTGACGGGCAACCGTTTGACATTTCAAGCCAAGAAGGAATTGAAGATCCAGTTAACTACATTCAGTGATGTTACATTAACATAAATTCATACAGAAATACAGCGCTGCCCCATTTCCCTCTTCTACGGAGTCATGCTATCAGGGGTGAAAGCACAGGATCTTTCACATCAGGTCTTATTTATTTTTAGCTGAGAGTAACATGTTTGATTTTTTTAAATTTTAATAGTGCCATAGAATTATCAAACTAAATTCTGAAAATGCAGGCCATGTAATTTCAGTAGGTTTTAATAGAATGAGCCCCCAGGTAGCTTGACAAATAACAAGTGTACCTCGCTGCAATTCCTTCAGCTCAAGCACTGCCGACCTCTCCTAGAATTGAAGTTGCAAAAAGATTGCATCTGGCAGGCCGTCAAGATTGTGTGCAGCTTGTCCTTGCCGTCTCTCTCCTCCGCAAGGCTGTTTGAGATAAGCAGGCTGTGAAAGACTGTGCTTAGCACCATGTCCGTCTAATCAGTGGATGAGGGAGGAACTAGATGTGCTCCGTTTGCAGCACGGTCATGGCAAAGACACCAAGCTAAGCAAAGGGGTTGATCTCACTGAGCCCTTCATGTAGTGAGGGTGTTACCAACCTTCACATTCCACAAAACTGCCTGCCTGACATGTTCCGTATTAGTGGGAAACTTCAAATTCAACTTTAAGTCAAGAATGTGTCCAGTTTCATTGAGTTTCCAGATTCCTGCTTTTTCTTATCTTTTTCTTTTAATAAATGTCGGTCATGCAATCTGTTTCAACAATAAGCAAACAAACTGAGGGAAATGGCTTTTGTGCCATGAGATGAATGGATGTTTAGGGGGTTCTGAGAAAAGGCTGTCTCAAAGAGAACAAGGTCATTTTTATTGTTCATATACAGCAAATCAGCTAAGCTGGAGTGTGAGGAATAGAACACTGAGCTAAGAAAAATTCCTTAACAGGAGTTCTGTTCTAACAGTGTATTGCAGCATTCCATTACTACTCTCATGTCTGACTGTTTGCGGCTGTTACTTTTAGGGCATCTTTGAGGTTGCATTATCCTAAATAAGTGATTTTCTTTTATTATCTTAATTACTAGTAATTTTATCCCTAGCCACTACTGTTGACCCTGTATGTTTATTCTAGTGATATTATAATATAAGAAGCAGGGTGAATATATTATAACTCATGCTTTCTTAAATGGTCTAGCTGCAATCAGATCATATCCTACAGCAAAAAAAAAATTACAATAGAGTTGTATTTAAAAAAGCTTGACTAATGTACATATATTGAATTAAAGTAAAACTGCAAAAGCAAACATTAGCAAAAGCCAAGAACCGAAAGAATTGCATCACAACGAAAGGGGTGCAGTAATAAGGCTGCTCACAAGACAAGGAGTGTGACTATCTGTTAATGTTAAATCAGTCACAAAGAAAAAGGGACAGTGCTGTGCAGGGGAAACAAATGATCTTGCTGTATTTCATTCTCCTTTGACATGACATTGCTTTTTCAATAGGTTGTAATTCTAACAGGAGTGCAAAAATAATCAGAAATCAAGTTTCTTTAACATATCAGGTTAAACTGTCAGTCACTGAGACTTAAGAGTTCCCACTAACAGCTTTCAATTTCTGTTTTCCAGCATAAACGGAACTGTCATGTTTCGAAGGGTTAACAGGTCTGACACCAAAAGCATTTTGAGCAGAATGTTTAGATCCTCCTCCTGATTAGCCAGGTCAAGAAACAAAGTCTCCAGGATCTGAGTACTTCACAGTATGTCAAAATTGGCCGATCAAGGGGTGACTTGGAAGGGAAAACACCTTAGGGAGATTTTACTGGGACCCAATATTAAAACAACTTTCTAAGCTCTTAATTATGTGCTTTGTTTTGAAGGCACTGTGCTGTACCAAGAGCCATGATTTGACTACACCTGGTTTTAGTGATACAGTCCACTGTATGAGACAGTGTCTTTCCAAGCTGTATTCCATGATTTTTCTCAATAGAGTTCGCATTGTTTTTAACCTCTGAACATACTGCATCAAACAATACATCTTTTTGTCACAGTCCCATTTTACTACATATGCACAAACCATTTAATCTCATATGAAAGACCCCTTAGACCACCGGGGATGCTTTGTTTTTGCTTACAAAAACTCCCATTTCTAGTTTTACCTGCCTGACTCGGACCATCCACTAAGGTTGGATAAATGTGATACAGTCATCACTCACATATCCAACCCTATAAAAATTTGACTTCATGACGGTTAAACGCGTGTGACGCATATCCTATTATTTCATTTTGGCCCGTTCCAGCCCTTGTATCTTTTTTGTGTTCCCTGAAAAACGGACAATATCAAAAATACATATCTGAAAGGACTGTGTTTTAAAATAAGTTGGCTTCCATTTAGATGTTCTGTATTGTTTTGTTGGTACAGTAGTATTTAGATTCAGATTGATCAGATTCTGAAAATATCACTTGTCATAACTAAAGACACGACTCATTAACTATAATACAGTGCATAGTTTTAAATATGTATTGTAGAGGTATGTAAAATTTCCCATTAACGACCTAACAACAAAATTAAATCTAAATGTTAACTGTGTAAAATATAAAAGGCAATGCAATTTAGAAAACCAAATGATTAAAAAAAAACAAACAAACAACAACAGTTTCCAGAATTAAAACAGTATCCAAAGTCAGTATTCAAAATTGCAGAATATAGGGCTTGAAAATTCCCTAATGTCACAAAAGCAGCAAAAGACCACAGATAAAAAAATTAAATACATCACAGTATCTAAAACTGTTTAATGATTTACTGTTACATTAACCTAGCTTGTCTCGTTTGCTTTGTTGAAACTGGAGGAAGCGCTGTGTAACTGCACAATATAAGACAGACTGATTTGATTAGAGAGAATTTTTTACATTTTTTTTTTTTAAACGCGGGCTGTGACAGATATTCAGATGAACTTTAACATTGAAGAGATGGGCTTTGCATCATTGTGTGTGACATGTAAGTGCATTCATTTGTTACATATATAATGTGGATTGACTTTACTCTTTTAATACAAGGGCGGTAAAACTCGACTGATGTGTATCTGGGTAACGGATATACGAGTGCTCACAGTAGTACTTTTATTCATCCTCATTTCTCACCCAGTCTTTGGCAGCGAAGATGCCACTTAGTTTAGATTCAGTGGTGGTTTCCTGTCTACGAGGAATTGGTGAATTGGACACACTCATTTCAGTTGGGCTGCCAACAGACCTGCTCTGGAACCAAACCAGCGATTTCAGATGCTTGATATTCAGTTGCTTCATATTTAGCTGCCAATCCACAAGGCCACCCAGCCTCTGTTTAATAGCTGCACAGTTTTTTTTTAGAAATAATGGTCCCTTTTATTGCCTTTTCCATTTTTTTGTTTCTGTTTCTTGCAATAACTCCGGAAGAATTAAGTGTGAGCTAGCGGTCTGTGTCCTCCCAAAGACGTGTGCATTCTTGCTGCTGCTCAAGTGTTATCACTCGGACTGTCATGCGGTCATGTGCAATTGCCTGATAATCTTTGTGGTGCTGTATCTCAGCACATAAATGGTTTTAAGGCAACTCCATTACAGATCTCTACTCACAAGAAAAAATCTTGAGATGCGTGTGGAATTCTTATAACAGCCAGTTGACTACCATTCAGTGGTTTCAGTCTGCAGCCAAAGTCTGTTATTCCAACTGTAACCTTAGTTTCACAAATTAACAACAACTCTGGTGCTCCGGTTACCATTAGAGTTATTTCACAAGCTTGATCAAGTCTTGCTTTGCTTGTTGGCTGTTCTTGCTTTTTATTTTGATTCTGTTACACACATATGCACCTGTGTCTGGATTTCCATAGCACATGAGCTGGAAGTCTAGAGTGAAATGTACTAAACATTCGCAATGCTGTTAGCGACCTTTTAGGGAATGCTTTGCGACAGCAGTTTTTCTTTGTGGTTCAACCTTAGATAAATATGCAATTATGGGTGTTCCTGCATAATTTCACAAAAAAGGGGTGGAGATCGTGTGAATGAGGGTTCTCAAATATTCTAGTAAGATGTACTAAACTTGCATTCAACTTTTATTTTTGGTCGTCTGGGCATTTAACCAAAACATCCCAAACAGCAGAGGGGCTTCGAGACATTTCTTTCAATACAGCTTACGCTATACAACACTTTGCTGTAGAGATGGTGAATGAAGAGATTAAAGGTTTGCCTCAGGATAACAGCAGCTGGAGTGGGGAGGGGGGAGGTGCGGACAGGGCTCAGTTTTCAAAATTAAAATTATTAGTGTTAGCGTATATTTTGTATGTTGCAAACATATTCTACCACAGCACTTCTCTTACTCTTGTACACTAGGTATTCAGTACATATTTTATTGAAGCACTACAACCGCAATAGGTACCCCAGGTGTGACATTTAATGTGCGATTTATAGTATTAACACATTGTGAAACGGTTTCTGTTTAAAAAAAAAAAAAAAAAAAAAAAAGACATACAGTGCGTGAATGCAACTGACGAAACCTTCGAGAGTTTAAAAATACCAAGAATTCCTGACATAGAACGAACCTTCGAACACAGCCCTAGTTCAATTTAAAATAAGCTTTTATTCCCACTGTACACCAATATGTACAGTGCAGCAGCATGATTTATTTTGTGTTACCAGTAGCATACAGGCTAAAGTAAAAGAAAGTGCACTGGGTATTCATTTGATTTTACTACTGTACTGTATAGGCCTACTGCACAGATTTATATTTTTACATAATGTAATGTGTAGCCTACCCAAAACACATTAGTGTTATTTCAGCACAATGATTTACATTTAAAATACATTGAGCACTATAAAAGTACGCATGTGCGATTTTATTGTAGTTTTTAAACCCAACGCCCTTTTGTCGGACAAACATGTCTGCTTTATTGAGGGGCTCACTTTAAATCAACTTTCAAGACCCATCTGTTCGCTTTTGCTTTTTAAATACTGTATAGCATCTATTATGCATTTCCCTGTATTTAAATGAGTATATTGTGGCTCTTTTCATTAACATATTTTCACTTAGTACATATGACAAAATGTATACTTTGCGAATTGTCGCAACGAAAATGGAAATTGCAGTATGTTTGCATTACGACTGGCTGAGTACATCTACCCATGAATCTTTAAAGAATTTGCATGTAAAAATTAATTTCATGCAACTACAGACGAGAGAGAGAGAGAGAGAGAGAGAGAGAGAGAGAGAGAGAGAGAGAGAGAGAGAGAGAGAGAGAGAGAGAGAGCAGAGCAGAGCAGAGCCACAACCTAGAAATGGTTTGCACTGTGCTTCTGTTTAACTGCGGCTCTGACCTTCAAGAGAGGTGGCTTGTAAAGTGAGCCGTATGTAAAACGCTGAACAGATAGTCACTCAGTGGGGCAGGTGCCGGGATGTAATGACAGGTATAACAGCGCAATGATGACAGATTCATTTTAGACAATATTCCCGGATTGTCTGAGAGCCCTTAGGCTGTCATCAAGCATGTTTTAGTTCTTGAGTCTTTGCAGTAAATGAATGCAGCCCCACACCAGCATTGTGATAAGCAATAATAATATTACACAATATAAATCAGTTCAGTGCACTTATAAAAGTTTATCGTAGTAAAAGTATAGCAAATTGTAATAAAGTATAGTGAAAGCATTGTAAAGAATAATGAGGTACAGTATACTAAAGCATATTAATAAACATGACACACCAGTGTAAACTATACTAAATGCATACTGTAGTACAACCATAGGAAAAGCTTGGCAAAACTGCAAAAATACCAGGCAAAAGTACCGTGCTAAATTTTAATAAGCCTTCTGCATGCTTTATTCATTTTTAAATGTTATTGTGTCTTTCTGGTCATTGATCTAATTGTGCTACAAAAATTGAATATGGACTGAGGATGAAGTTAATGTGACTGGTAATCGAATAATTGTTAATCGAGTTGAACACACTTTGGATAACTGAGCATCACCTCCAAAACAGTGTACAATGAAAAAAAAAAAAAAAGCAGAGTAATCCATGCCAGGTTTCACTGTTAAAGTAATTATCTGCTGTGTATAGACTGCAATCTCAGGTATTTCTGGAGTCTAATTTGGCATGTCTGGTACAGTATGCTTCCCTGAATTACTCCTCTATGTGAAGAATAATGCTTGCACGCATACATATTGTAAACTTTGCATGTAGATACTAGGGATGTGGTTTTGGTACATTTTTATGAACTTTTAAATGCTGTGCTGATATCAGGGTTTAAACCATATCTACACACGCACACACTCTTTATATTACATCCTGATATATACTGACAGCCCTGCTTAGTATTTTCTAAGAAAAGAAACCCTAAATAAGCAAATAACATTTTAACATTGTAAAGACTGAACTACAAGTAAAAAAAAGGTTAACATGCACACCAAAGCTTTGAAATTAGGGCTGTAACTCGATTACATTTTTTCATCAGTTCATTTGTGGGCATTAGTTGATTAACTGGTAGATTGATATCCATGCAGAGATTCCAATGCTTTGTTATATTAACTCTACTGTTCAGGGATCGGTGCCACAAACGGGAAATATATATATTTTTTTAATATCCTCTTTTGTTGACAAATTACATAGATATCAGGACATTATTTATTTATTTAAACAAATGACTTGCGTAAAAGTATAATGGTAAATTAAAGCCTGCACATAATTTATTTATACATATGCGTTCTCAGAATTAACATTGAAAAAAAAGAACCCTTCCTTTTAAAATCGTGTTATATGTATTCACAGGGATGTAAGGGCTAAATAGATGTCAGTCGACATCTGGAGCGTTCTGTTTATATTATTAATGTTTGCTCCATCTACAGTCATTACTGAATGTCTTCATTTCAAATGGTGAAGCACTGAACTTGTGTTTTTGTTGTACGGCTATTTAGTTTGGCATAATTATTTACATACCACAGTTTTCTCATCTGGTTCATCAAAATACAATACTTCTAAACGTGGCTTCACCTCATTCCTTTGTTTAGAGATACCAATCAATTTAAAATATAACAATTAACAATGTCATTAACATTCTTACCCCTGTGGGCTACATACCATACCATGCATGACTACAGCATGAACACACAGTGCACCAATGAAGCGCCAGATCTACCGAGAATAAAACCCGCCCCAGTGTCAATCTTTCTGCTGCACCAATTAGAAAAACTGCTTGGAGGCAATTGCCAAACCCCTTCCTTTTTATAATAGTTGCTCTTACTGATGCACCAGAGCGGTCGGATACACGATGGACTGACTGTATATGATGATACATGAATAAAATTAATTAAAAAATGTGTGTTTGGTGAAATTTGTCACATGACCAGTTGTACGTCAAGCAATTCAACGTTTAACCACTTCTTTAAAGTTTATACATTTTAAATATTTAAAAATCCCATCCCAAGTAAATGCTGTAGGTTAAAGTAACTATCCCAAAGCTTGAATGATCAAGTTTGATTAGTGACAGAAGACTGTACCACAGAACACAATTGTCACAGCTGAACAGTACAGTGTACACTCCTATGTACCATTATAAGGCAGGATGTCTATAGGCACTAATTAGCTATCTTGGTGTTGGGCTTCGGCACAGGTATGTCAAACATGAACTTACAGGCACGCAGACACACATACATATGCCTCCTTTCAGTATGAAACTTACCCTTCCACAGAATCCTGATACCTTCCTTAAGTGTAGTGATACAGCCATATGAAATGCCTTTGTATCCTGTTGTTTGTATTAGGCTCTTTAAAAGATGGAAATGCTGTCACATTAAGATTAGTTTTAGTGCTGTATTTTTATTTACTGACATATTCCTAAAAAATATAATTAGAGTGCTGTAAAAGTAATCTATTTTTCAACCCACTCATGTCAGTGGGGTATATGGGGAATCATGTTCATGTTTTTGATTTTCATTATGCTAGAGTGTGCATCATGCAGAAGGTAAAAAAAAAAAATTGAAAATGTTTAAATATAACGCACCCACCATAACAAATCCTGTGATTTAGTTATCAATATACTGCTGGTTTATGGATTTAGGAAAACAGCAGATATACATTTACAATTCATATTTAGTGTCTTGTTAATTTAAAATAAATACATAAAATAAAATTTGCCCATGAACTTTCGGCCAGGTAAATATTTACAAATAGAAGAAAGCAGGGACACAGAAAGCTAACATAGCCCTTTCAGATGGCTCTGGATGGATAATAAAAGGGACCAGTATTCAACCCTTGACACTAGTTCTGTCATCAGTGTAATGGAGGCAGTTCGTTCTAACAGTTAAACAGACTGCAGTTAATTTGAGTTGTGACACTGCTTAGCCATGCACATTCATAGCTGGCAACAACCCTTACAATATATTACTTAGGCTGTTCATTTTAGATTATGAAGCAAAACAGTATGTAATCAATAACAGCTCTAATATATACTGTGATTATGGTGGCAGTAAGGACCTGCTTTAAAAAAGAAAACCCTGAAAAACACGTAGACTTTGGTACCGCCCACTGTATTTGATTTTCTAATTTATGGTATTAACATTTGTGTAGCGGGCAGGTTTCATAACAGCATGACTGCCAATTGGATTACTTTGGAAAGGAGCTGTTAAAGTCCGAAATGTCAATAATTCAAGAAAGCCTTTGGAAACACTTACATGTTCTTGCAACCTGAAGGACAACAAGCTGCTCAAGGCTGTACCCCCCCCCCCCCCTCTCTCTCTCTCTCTCTCTCTCTCTCTCTCTCAGATTGACAGGGAATGTTTGATAGGCCCGGAGCAGAGATAACAGAAGTCTGTTTTGTTTATTTTTCATTATTTTTCCTCTAAAGGTGCCTCGCCTTTTTTTGTGTGAGTTGCAGAGTGCGTAACAAGGCTCGCAACCCAGATTTCATGGAAGGCTGGGTTTCTTTGCTTCTTTTGGGATGCAAGTTGAAGGATTTTTCCTCCCCCTTCCCGTTCCCAGCAGCCGTGTTTTCACAGCTGCCACTGGTCTGTGCTGTGAACCACAGGGACCACAAGGGCATCGTTGCTCCAACCCCATCTAGGCCTCACACGCTGTCGCTCTCTTCTCTTCAGCTGTTAGTTGTCCAAGCTTAAAGCCTGTTTGGGCTCATTTGGTATTCAATTAAAAATGACTACATGAGAAACCCAAAAAGAGGCAGTGAGTATGTAAGAGCTAAGAGCAGGTTTCCTCAACTCCCAGCTTCCCTACTCGCTCACTGTACAGTGTGGGCCACGGACAAGTCACATGACCATCATGTTCCCCAGTCACGATCCAGGTTCAGCATCTTCACTAGGGTAAATACATTAATTTCTCCTGAACTTGGACATTTAAGGTTTACTGCATTGCATGCATTAATGCTGCATTTGTTTTGGCCAAGGTCTGGGCTTTGAGGTGGTTGTGCTCCCATACCACCTGTCACAGAAGAGCATGGGATTACATTATATTTTACACTAAATCTGTAGAAGTACTATACAGCAACCAACCCAATAAAGTGGTCAAATCATAGCATTACTTGAGGTTCCCATCTCATTATGTTGACCATAAGCCTTTCCTCAGCTAAGTAATTAGTACCATTATTTGAAATCCCACCACTACAATAAGCTGATTGCCTCTTTAACTTTATCTCAGAATATCTGGGGTTGAACACCAGCTTGTGTGCAGCAGCTTGGCATGTGTATGCTATAATATATATTTAGGAATTGCCAGCCGAATGATAAGGCAATGATAAGCAGGTGCAAATATGCAAGCTCTCTTCACCCCCCTCCCCACCCCCTCCTTCTCAGTAAAAAAAAAATGCCCTCGCCCTTAGTTAATGTATCTCAAATCAGGGGGTATCGCAGAAGTAATGCTCAGTGGGAGTGAACACGCTTTGCTTTATCGTGTCATGTGCATGTTGTTGAATTGCTGACATTCTTGGGAACCTCTGCCCAGTCCTTGCCTAATCTCCCTCTGCCTGCCTCCTTTCCATATCTGTGTTCTTGAAGGTTTCAATATGTTCCCAGGCCTAACTCTTCCTGGGCTCTTGATAACAGGCAAGGGCTAAAGTACCACAAATATTGTGCTGCATGCTTCAGATATTAACTAATGGAGAGTGATAAGCTGGGAAAACTTGTGGTCAGAATCTGCAGTCATTTAGATAGGATGGCTGTTAGGGGTAAAGGTGGCTATCTATTGCAGAAGTTTCAAGTTCCTTCTCAAGTCTAATAGAATGTCTAAGCATGCTCATCAAGGTGTTTATACAGCAGGCTTCATTTTAGATTATGAAGCAATACAGTAATGTATGTAATCAATAACAGCTCTAATAGCAGGGGCGTAGCTAGGTTGGAATGGGCCCTTGTACAGAATTTTTAAATTGGCCCCCCTCCCCTCCCATATTCAAAATGTTGGTTTCTTGTTCCAAAGCAAGATGTTTTTACTCTGTAAATAAAGAAAGGTAGGCACTATCTCAGTGGTATCTTCCTCGTTTTCAGCTCGGCAAAAATATAATCTCGATTGATAACACGGCCAGACCCCTCAGTCTTTCTTGGGACATAATACATCTCAGAATTTAATGCGTTTCAGTTTTGAGAAGGGGTGCTCATAAGGTGCCACTGTAACCGGTATGGTAAGAAACAGCAAGCATGCAGTGCAGTTATTGGGGAAAACTCGAACAGAGAAAGTACTTTGCAACCAAAGTGAAGCTATTCCCAGTATTGTTGATATCTTAACTAGTTCGGGTTTGATTCTTGATCGAAATGAAATAAGTTGGCCAGGTAGAGAGGGTTACAAGCTGAATATCTGTTAGTTTTGTGTTTGGACAAAGTCTTGTGTCTCCCCAACGGTCGGTAGTAGATATTTAAAATCTGATTTTTGATTTTAAATCCTCATAAAATTTTGTATTTTTTAGAGCTAACTTAGAAAGAGTTATTATTATAATTTTTGTATTTCTTTTCGGGTGGTCGTGGCTTATATAAAAAAAATGTAATTCATTCCACATCAAAAAACATTATATCGTATTTAATGCCTTATTGTTGATATATTTGGTTTTAATTTCTGATTTATTGTAGAGAAACTACAGGGGCTGTAACACAAAGTGGTCATATCCACGCCCATGTGTGGTCATTTTAATACGGCACTATAGGGTTAAAACCAAAGTTACTAGCGGTAGGGTACCCGGTGGGTGTGTGTGGCTAGTGGAAAGGTGCCAGCTAGTCCTTTAACTCATTTCATATTTGTTAGGCCTCCTCTTTTGTTTTATTTTCAGAGTGTTTTGAACAGAAAAAAAAAAAAAAAAAAAGTATTTTATTTGTCCCCTTTGAAGTGTGAGTGGACAGGCTTGTGGGCCTTGGAGCAGCTACACCACCTGCACTTATGATAACTACGCCCCTGTCTAATAGATATTGTGATTACAGTGGCAGTAAGTACCTGCTCTAAAGAAAACCCTGAAAAACACATAGACTTTGGTACCGCCCACTGTATTTAAGTTTCTAATTTATGGTATTAACATTTGTGTAGCGGGCAGGTTTCACAACAGCATGACTGCCAATTGGATTCATTTGGAAAGGAGCTGTTAAAGTCTGAAATGTCACTAATTCAAGAAAGCCTTTGGAAATACTTTACATGTTCTTGCAACCCCCCCCCCCCCCCCCCCCCTCTCTCTCTGTCTCTCTCTCGATTGCCTCTGTTCTACAGATGTAGTCTCACCGTCTCAGACCGTGCAAAACAAACACAAAAAAACCCATCCATTTTATTTCACGTTGCTGCTGCTGCTGCCTGTCTGTTGAAGAGAAACATTTTTGGAATACTGGGATAACAATGTAAAAGAGGTAATTACTGCAATTAAATCATCCTTTATCTATTTACATGCAGTTATTGATGCAGGAATCTAAATTGCAGCTATAATGTGCAATTTAAATTATGACCACAAAAGTGACTGCCTAAAAGTGGTCTTTATAGCCAGCTGGTTTCCAATCCTGGAGATTTAACATGGAAATACAAAACACGGTTCGATTTGATATTGGGGCAGTTCAAGAGCAGATAACAGTGTTGATCATTACATCAGGGTTAGATACGAGTGCAAGTGAAATACAAAATACTACAGATTGGGTTAAGTGCAGGATTACATACACTAAAATAGGGAGCAGATAAGTGCAAGTTAAAGGGCATTAAAGGTAGAGTGCTATATTGTCCAGAAGAGAAGAGTTGAATTTTACAGGTGTTGTCTGAAGAGGTGTGTCTTGAGGAGGATCCGGAAGGTGGTCAGGGACTGGGTAGCCCTGACATCCGTAGGGGGCGAGGGTGGAGAAGGAACGGGCTCTGAAGGCCTAGAGAGCTTAGAGGAGATACAGCCAGTCTTCTAGTGTAGTCTGAGCGGAGAGGTCGGGTGGGGGTGTAGGGAGAGGTGAGGGTCTGAAGGTAGCTGGGTACAGTCTGGTCAAGGCATGTGAGCAGTGATTGGGAGTGGAGTTCTGGATGAGCTGGTGTGGATGGGTGGTGGATGCAGGGAGGCCGGCCAGGACGGGGTTGCAGTAGTATAGGCAGGAGAGTACCAGGGCCTGGACGAGAAGTTGCGTGGAGTAGTTGGTGAAGAAGGGTCTTGTTCTTTGTTTATTGCTCAGGAAGAAACGGCAGGTGCGTGCTAGAGTGTGCTGGGAGTAGGAGAGGCAGGGGTCCAGGGTTACTCTGAGGTTCTTGGCTGAAGAGGAGGGAGAGAGCGTGGTAGATTCCAGAGGAATGGAGATAGAGAGCTCAGAGGAGGGGGAAGATGAGGAGGGGAAGATAAGGAGGTCAGCTTTAGAGAGGTTGAGTTTGAGGTGATGCGTCTAGGAGGAGATAGCAGACAGACCTGTAGAGTTATGGGATGGGATGGTGGGGTCAGGGGAGGGGGGGAGGAAAACCTGATCATCATCGGCATAGAAATGGCATGAGAAACCATAGGATGCAAGAAGGAGGCCCAGGGAGCGGGTGTAGAGAGAGAACTGAGAGGAGCCAAGACTGATCCTTGGGGGACTCCTGTTGAGAGAGGGTGAGGTGTGGATTTGGCCCAGTTTACCTGGTATGTGCGGTTGAATAGATAGGAAGAGAACCAGACCAGAGCAGTGCAGGAGATTCACAGGTTAGCGAGAGAGGATAGGAGAATAGAGTGAAAGACAGTGTCAAAGGCAGCAGAGCGATTGAGGAGAATTAGGACAGAGGAGAGGCAGCACTTGCAGAGTTTAGCAAGTTAGTGACAGACAGGAGAGCAGTTTCAGTGGAGTGAGCAGAGTGGAAACCAGACTGGAGAGGGTCGAGCAGAGAGTGGTTAGACAGGAAAACAGAGAGCTGGTGGTGTACTGCTCGCTTGAGAGTTTTAGAGAGGAAGGGTAACAGCGAGACAGGATGGTAGTTATGGAGGGAGGTGGGTTCGAGGGTAGGTATTTTGAGGAGGAGGGTGATAGAGGCTTGTTTAAAGACTGAGGGAAAGAGGCCAGAGAGGAGAGAGGTGTTGAGAATGGAGTAGATGAAGGGGAGTAGAGCAGGAGCAGCAGCCTGAAAGAGGTGAGTGAGGAGGGGGTCCAGGGCACACATAGTGGGTTTGTGACCCTAGAGGAGGGAAGAGAGATCAAAGTCTGAGAGGGGAGAGAAGGAGAAGGAGGGTGAGCTAGTAGGGGAGACAGAGGGTGTTGGGGTTGGAGCGGGAGGGGGTGGGGGAGTAGGAGAGGTGTTAAAAAGTTTGCGGATATCAGATTTTAGAGGCGAAAGAGACAAAGTCATCAGAGGATATGGAGGAGAGGGCAGGGTTGAGGAGGGAGGAGAAGGTAGAGAGTAGTTTCTGGGGGTTGTTAGTGGAGGATTGGATAATAGATTGGAAATAGGAGTGTTTAGCAGATGAGAGAATAGAGGAGAAGGAGGAGAGGAGGGAGCGGTAGAGGTCTAGGGCAGCAGGGAGTTTGGTTCTCTTCCATTTCTTTTCAGCAGAGCACAGTTTTGTTCTTGCTGAGTGGTGCACAGAGGAAAGCCAGGGTTGGGGAGGGGAGGGGCGGGACAGTCGGGAGGTGAGGGGACAGAGGGAGTCGGGGGAGGTGAAGAGGGTGGAGGTAGCAGAGTCTACAGAGTTGGGAGATAGGAGGGAAGTGAGAGAGTGGTGGATGCAAGGACAGAGGGGGAGAGAGCGCGGAGGTTATGGTGGAAGGTGACAGTGGGGGTAGGTGGAGTAGGGAGAGAGGGGAGCGACAGAGAAAAAGAGTTGAAATAGTGATCAGAGAGGTCCACAGGTGAGACAGAGAGGGTGGAGGGGGAGCAGGCCCTGGAGAAGGTGAGGTCCAGTTGATGGCTAGCTTTGTGCATAGGAGGGGATGGAGAGAGAGAGAAGTTGAAGGAGTGAAGGAGAGGAAGGAATCTGGCAGAGTGGGTGGGGTTGGAGAGATGGATATTGAAATCATCTAACAGGACAGTTGGGGTAGACAGAGAGGGGAGGGAAGAGAGGAGATAGTTGAGTTCATCGAGAAAGTGAGTGAAAGGTCCAGTGGGACGGTACAGTACAATTAGCAAGAGTTGACAGCATGAAATTCAAGGGCGTTAACAGAGAGTGAGGAGAGGTCAGAGGGGACAGAAAAGAGTAAGGAGTGAGAGAGGAGAAGACCAGTCCCACCTCCCCGTCCAGTGAGACGCGAAGTATGGGACAGGGTGTAGAAAGAGGACAGGGTAGCAGGAGTTACAGTTATCTGGAGAGAGCCAGGTTTCAGTGAGAGCAAGGAAATCGAGATAGAGGTGGGAGACAAAGGCAGAGATGAAATCAGCTTTGTTAGCAGAAGAGTGACAGTTCCAGAGTGCACCAGAGAGAGTGTGGAAGGGGGGAGAGGCAGAGGGATGAGGTTAGAGGGGTTAGGGGAGCAGCGGCAGAGAGAAGATAGAGGACAGGAGAGGACAGAATAACAGGGATGTGAGAGACAGACATAGCAGGACAGGTGAGACAGATAGGTACAGTATCTGAGTGTTCACTTATACAGATGACTGTTAATACAAATGTGAATGTATTTAGAGTTCAACTGTAATCTACACTCTCCAAAGAAAATTGACTTCCTTCACTGCAGACAGGCTGAAGTTGCTGTTTTCTTTTATTGCATCATTGTCTACCTTCAAGCCAGTATGATAACCACTGAGTTGCTTCTGCCAAAAAGCACAAAATGACATAAAAACAGCTTCTAATACTTTCCCATTATCATAACAGGGAAACAAAAACAAAAACAAACAACAAAAAAATCTTACAGGCTATCCAAGGACATTATATTTTAGCATTTCTAAATGTGATGTTCATGGGAAGAGTGGAAACATTTGGGAAACAGGAGAAGAAAGTTCATCGTGAAATGCCTTGACATTTCGATTTGTGTCTGGTGAGAGGCAAAAAGAAAGATTGATAATGATAGTAATGAAAGTCTTTCCACTGAAGTAATTTTGCATGAAACATTAAATCAAACTGTGCTATAATTTTTTCCACAGTACTGTAGTTAATTACATGGGGGAATAAGGCTTCTGAGTTACAGCAGTGGGAAGGATTTATAGTGGTGATTTCATACAGAAAAAAATTGACGTTCTTCATTTGTTTCTTTAGAAATGTGTTATCTCTTGTTTTCTGGAAGTCTGCACCAGTAGATCACAGCTCACTGTTGTTTTAACCCATTCACCCTCACTGATGACTCCTGACTTCAACAGACAGCCACACACATAATGCTGCTTTTAACAGGCATGCTTGAGTCAAGCCATGATTATACACAGAAAGACAACAAAACCCTGGAGCTTCCTGTGAGTGTGTGGTTGTTGGTTTAGTCTCCATGCCAGCTCAGTGTTCTCCATCACTGCTGCTGCTTAATGTCACCTAGGCTTATTTGCTTTACCATTTTCTGGAACATAGGGCCACCCTGTCTTCTGTTCAGAAAAATCACTGAAGCAGGCACTAAAAAAGAATATATAACAATATCACTCCTATCCCACCTTTTGCAAATTACAGAAAAGGTATTCAGCACGGAGAATCCGCCATGGATGAGATGTATTGGTTGCAGTTGTAGGTGGTTTGATGAACTGTGATGGGCGCCTGAATGAATAATAAATTTGGCCGGAGTGGGTGCGCAAAGGCTACCTGCATAAGGCCGACTGGAAAAACATGAACTGTTACATGCGCCCCAGTGCCTCAGCTAGGAAGTCGCTATAAGCCACCCCCCTCGGGACAAGGCACACTGCGAGGTGGTGCCTATATGTGCTTGCTGATGACGTGTTGGTTAGAGGCGGATTCTCCTGCAGAAAAGCAACCAAGATCGCAACTCAAAATACGAAGGTAAAACTAAGAAATGACGTCAAGTGAAATATGCCTCCAAAAATCAATACCATTAATGATTTTCCTCTTGAGTTGTTTAGTTAGAGTATTTTAATAATTGTTGACTGGGTTTAACAAAAAAAGTCTCATAGAAATATTGCATTCTCAGTACTGTAAAAACTGATTTGCGGGAGTGTTGAAAGCTTTCAAATGCACAATCTTCACCAAGTTCAAGGTAATGCTAAAATAGTTTTAAAAAGTAGAGATTGCCAGCTCTACCCCATGGGCCTAGAAAGATTTACTAGAAAAGATAACATTTTGTGTGTCCTCGGTGATGGGAAATGTGTGGTTTGGCTTCTACTGTTTCCTGCACGCGTATTCCTTCTGGAGCAGCTGTTTTTATTCTTTCTAATATTTATGTCTGCAAGTCAACTTACTCCTGACGGTTCAAAGCCTCTGCAGTAGAACTTATTAAAACGTTATGGCAGCAAAATGCATTACTTTCCAAAAGCTTATGGTGGTGCTATGTCGTTTTCAAACAAGCTCAAGGATCCCTGATTTCTGAAGCAGTTAACTTGATTCACTGGGCTTTATCATAACGAGCAGAAAAAAATAAATAATAATAATAATAATAATTTCAAAGACTAAACTTGCACAGAGCTGTTTGATGCAGCCACTAACTAGTGTTTTACCAGTGCCACCTGTCAGTAAGGCCTCATAAAACACAGACTTGAGATCCTTGCTGAAATGTATTATCTTTCAATCTCGTCTGCTGTGTTTTAACAATTTGTTCTGATTAATGGAATCACTGTTTGGTGTTACTAAAACTAATGTGGGTCTTTAAAGGCACAGCAGACCAAGCTTGACTACGCACATCAATGGCCAGATGTATTGCCTGCCAAACAGACCCCTTCTACAGCTTACGCACAAGCCATCATTCCATCATTCCATCACCCCAGTCCTGTTTTATAAGGCCTAATGGGCGTTCATTGACAAACTGAATTACCACTTGCAAATTCTGCCTCACCTTCTGAAGTGTCTTTTCTTCACACTCCTTTGTTAAACCATCAAATACACTGTCAGCTTTGCTGTGTTCTGGTTGCTGTCCCTGGGAAAGATTTAAGGGATCACAGGAACCAACAAGACATGCATTTCCATTAGGGATGCTCATCAATCTCCCTGCTTGTTTACCATACCTCAAGGCTGAACGAGAGAGGGAAGGCAGGACAGGAGGAGGCTTTTTCGGCCATCAGGGTTTTTTTTTAATTTGCTGCACAGGTCTTGTCTTGCTTTTTATCAAACAAGCATATTTATCTATAGAGTTTACTCATGTAGTAATTGAATAGTCCCTATTTCTTAATGTATACTCAATTGCATGTTAGATTTGGTTTGCAAAGTCTAAACTAAAGTGTTACTAATACCTTTAAAATTAAAAGGTCAGTTTCACGAGAAATTTGCTTCATGTGAAATCTTTTCCATTCTTTTTAAAGGTCAAAAACATACACATACATATTTGCTAGCTATCCTAGTGAGCTGGTATGTGCATCTTGGTGTAAATTTAAAAGTTTAATTTGCTGTGAATATTTTAAGTTAATGCTGAAATGACTGTCTTTACCTGTCCTTTGTTTGAGTGTCTATAGAGTTCTGTTATTCTTCACTGGCCTGTGTGACTCATTAAAGCGGCTGGGTCCTTATCACAGGCACCTGAAACATTAGCGTTACCTGATAGGCCTCACTTCCTGCTCCACCTCGGCCTTCCCAGCGAATCAGGTTCGATATTGAATTTACATTAGGTGCACCAGAAGAAAGGCTCATTGTCCCTTTCCTTGTTCGTTTCTTATCTATCGATTTGAAGGAGAAGAAAATGGTATTGATTACGATGTGGTCCCAGGCTGATAGCCTTGAATCTGTTTGAAAAAAGCAGCCTTTTTTTATTGAGCTTGCAGTCGGGGGAATCGCTTGGAAGTGATTTTATCTCTTTGCTCTGAAATGTATAGCTCTTGTGGCAGATTCCATTAATGGAAATAATGGCCTTTCACAACTCTTCACTCAGGTTTGGTGCCTCAGTTTTCTGCTAGCTCTTTCTTTCTTTCTTTCTTTCTTTCTTTCTTTCTTTCTTTCTTTCTTTCTTTCTTTCTTTCTTTCTTTCTTCATAGTTTGCTATGGCAGAGATTCATCTTTTGAAAACCTGAATATTGCAATCTCCCCTTGCTTCAAATGTGGGCACCCATAGAGAGAGTCCCTAGAAGTTCACCACGATTCCTTGCCTTCCTGTCAGGGTTTTCTTCTCAGTCAAAAACTGGTTCTGGCTGATTACAACAGTGATAGAGCAGGCTGGTTATAATGTACCTCAACAGAACATCAGTTATTCTAAAGTTTTTAAAACAGAAGAACAATACAATGTGAGAATGTACTGTACAAAAGAATAAGTACATTTTACTAGGTAATTAAGCCTCATTCAGCAGTAGTACTATTACATTGCATTTTGTGAAGCAGAACAGGTTAAATTGAACACCTGCTCTGTTAAAACTGAGCCCTGTGAGGACCACCAGTTCCAGCAGCAAAGATAGCCCGGTCTGACAGTCAGAAGCTAATTTCAAAACTTTTACAAGTCTGCCTTCCCTCAAGCACAGGTAACCTCACATTCTCACTTCGTCCTTTCAAAACTTTATAGACATATTTGTTCAGCATACAAAGCCAGTTCTTCATTGTCAATGTAACCTCTGACAGGTGTGGAAAAAAAGGAATACCTGGTATTATTATATATTAGCCTGTCATGCCTTTTAACCTTTCCATTCTTTTTTTGCTTGAGCTGCATGCTACAGCTTTCCCTCAGTAAAAAAAAAAAAAAAAAAAAAACCTTCAAAAATCTGTTGACTGGCCTTTTGGTTCATAAGAACATAAGAACATAAGAAAGTTTACAAACGAGAGGAGGCCATTCGGCCCATCTTGCTCGTTTGGTTGTTAGTAGCTTATTGATCCCAAAATCTCATCAAGCAGCTTCTTGAAGGATCCCAGGGTGTCAGCTTCAACAACATTACTGTGGAGTTGATTCCAGACCCTCACAATTCTCTGTGTAAAAAAGTGCCTCCTATTTACTGTTCTGAATGCCCCTTTGTCTAATCTCCAGTTGTGACCCCTGGTCCTTGTTTCTTTTTTCAGGCTGAAAAAGTCCCTTGGGTCGACACTGTCAATACCTTTTAGAATTTTGAATGCTTGAATTAGGTTGCCACGTAGTCTTCTTTGTTCAAGACTGAACAGATTCAATTCTTTTAGCCTGTCTGCATATGACATGCCTTTTAAGCCCGGAATAATTCTGGTCGCTGTTCTTTGCACTCTTTCTAGAGCAGCAATATCTTTTTTATAGCGAGGTGACCAGAACTGCACACAATATTCAAGATGAGGTCTTACTAGTGCATTGTACAGTTTTAACATTACTTCCCTTGATTTAAATTCAACACTTTTCACAATGTATCCGAGCATCTTGTTAGCCTTTTTTATAGCTTCCCCACATTGTCTAGATGAAGACATTTCTGAGTCAACAAAAACTCCTAGGTCTTTTTCATAGATTCCTTCTCCAATTTCAGTATCTCCCATATGATATTTATAATGTACATTTTTATTTCCTGCGTGCAGTACCTTACACTTTTCTCTATTAAATGTCATTTGCTATGTGTCTGCCCAGTTCTGAATCTTGTCTAGATCATTTTGAATGACCTTTGCTGCTGCAACAGTGTTTGCCACTCCTCCTACTTTTGTGTCGTCTGCAAATTTAACAAGTTTGCTTACTATACCAGAATCTAAATCATTAATGTAGATTAGGAATAGCAGAGGACCTAATACTGATCCCTGTGGTACACCACTGGTTACCACACTCCATTCTGAGGTTTTTCCTCTAATCAGTACTTTCTGTTTTCTACATGTTAACCACTCCCTAATCCATGTACATGTGTTTCCTTGAATCCCAACTGCGTTCAGTTTGAGAATTAATCTTTTGTGCGGGACTTTGTCAAAAGCTTTCTGGAAATCTAAATAAACCATGTCATATGCTTTGCAATTATCCATTATCGATGTTGCATCCTCAAAAAAATCAAGCAAGTTAGTTAGACACGATCTCCCTTTCCTAAAACCATGTTGACTGTCTCCCAGGACCCTGTTACCATATAGGTAATTTTCCATTTGGATCTTATTATAGTTTCCATAAGTTTGCATATAATAGAAGTCAGGCTTACTGGTCTGTAGTTACCTGGTTCAGTTTTGTTTCCCTTTTTGTGGATCGGTATTACGTTTGCAATTTTCCAGTCTGTCGGTACCACCCCTGTGTCAAGAGACTGCTGCATGATCTTGGTTAGCGGTTTGTAAATTACTTCTTTCATTTCTTTGAGTACTGCTGGGAGGATCTCATCCGGCCCAGGGGATTTGTTTATTTTAAGCGCTCCTAGTCCCTTTAACACTTCTGCCTCAGTTATGCTAAAGTTATTTAAAACTGGATAGGAACTGGATGACATGTGGGGCATGTTGTCAGTATCTTCCTTTGTAAAAACTTGTGAAAAGTAATCATTTTCATTTGAACCAGGACAACCCCCTAGAGATATCTCACTTCAGAGTGGGCCCCTGCTTTATGCAGAACTCGGTAGATGCTACTAGTGGAGGGGGGAATATTTGAGGAGAAAGGTTAAAGAAAATACCCTTGCTTTCTGTCGGCAATTCTCTCTGTTCAGATCACAGTAATTGCATTTGGAATACCATGGGTGTACCTAACGCCCACAATCAATGTGTGACCTGAAACTCACTTTTTCCTAAATTGTTATGTAGATTATATTATTTTTTGTAAAGCCATAATTTGCTTTAAAAGCCATGTCGAAAAAAGAGTAATACCAATTATTGCTGAGGGATTACATATTATATATCAGGTTGTGTTTTTTTTTTTTTTTCCCTTAATTGTTTGGCAGTGATGTAAGGTGGAAAATATAATTTTGTAAATGTAATATCTTCAGCATTGTAGTATATATTTATGAAGTTAGTGTGAAGCAGTCTTATACATTTAATGGACCTGATCAATCTTTTATTACTGATACAAAAGAAAAAATCTGACTGACTGCAGGTCCTCCTTTTAAAAACAGGAACTGTGTTTTATCTTTTAAGTTTTGGAATTAATTCCAACAGGCGTTTTACACTTTCTGTCTTGGGATACTGGAAACTACCATTGTTAGCAATGCATTGTTCTGTCTCTCCCTGTAATTAGATGCTATTTCAAACTGCCTGGAACTTCACACCAAACTTCGTATTAACTGTTGTGCCCCTTCTTTCATGTGTGCTTAGCTGCTCCAATTTAAACTTAACCACTAAGAAACAAAACACATAACTTACCTGACCTATGATTTGTAGTGTACTGTCCACCTCCCTTATTACCCAATTATATAAGACAGCTCTAACGAAGATTCCACATTGTAAACCAGTTTCAAATGCCTTTAATGTTATTATTACATTTGTAAAGTATATTGCCAGGCAATTTAACCCAATGTTAAAATCTGCTACAAACGCTAGGGAATGTAGTATAAAGAAATGCCTTACAAGAGTGTGCTACCCTTATACAAGTTTACCACAGTAAAAGCATAGAAGTGTCTAACACAGTATAGTGAAAACATAAAGCATGGGTAAGCATTGTAAAGAATAGCGAGGTAAGGTAAAGCTTATTAAGACACATGGTAAAGCAGGGTAAACTATGGTAAATGCATATAGTCATGTGACGATTAGAAAAGCATAGGAAAACTTTATAAGGGTCTCAAGTCACATTCTCTTGTTCCTGTGCATGAGGTTTGGTGCCTGAGGCAGTATTTTAATAGCTGTGGTTTAAGAATTGTAAGCAATTGACCTATTGACAGCAGTGCTGGTTAAAGTCTTCACCCATCAGTGTGCATCGTTGTTTGCAGTGCACAGTACTCAGTCGGGCACTGTCACCTAAGGCACTATCTGCAGTTGCTGTTGCTACATACAATGACTGTGTGTGAGCGGGGGTACAGTACTGAATGTGCGTGTATGTGTTGCCTGGGTTTAAATTGCCAAATCTGATTAGGAATAAACATAGGACAGCAGTACTTGGGAGATAAATTCTGACATACAGTAACAAGAAGAAGTGGAACCAAATTGAACTAGCTTGACTTGATTTCTAAGTGTTTAGAAAGGTTTATGAACTAACATCTTCTCTCTAGCATCGTAGCAGAATCATGAAGAGGTTTTCCACCTTTTGAAGGGGTAGTACTGTGCCTGTGACAGATGGTCAACAGTTCATTTTAAAGTCCAATTTAATTGAGACATGTTTAAGTTGAAACATTGAATACAAAAAGGTATCTGGTATAGTGATGCTGGTTTCCCACAATAGCAAAATAAAGCCTGCTGTTTGGATATTGTTTCTTGATCACTGGGGCTGGTCTTATTTGATCGCTTGGAGATTTCTCTCTAAAGCATGGTCAGTCTCTTATAAATATTTCCCATAGTAAAAATGTAGCAAAGTGCAATGAAGCATAGCGAAAGCATGGTACTGTGAAGTATAGGCAAATATTGCAAAAGAGCAGCAAGGTATGGTAAAGCATATTAATAAACATGGCCAACCATGGAAAGATATGAATACAGTAAATACACAGTATAACAATATGAAATGCATGGTAAAACTGCAAAAATGCCAAGCAGACATACCATGGTAAACTTTTATAAGTATACAGGTAAATACAGTATAAATATATTTTTTAGTACTGTATAACCATTGGGAAAATTCTGGTAAAACTGCAGAAATGCCATGGTAAACATTTATAAGGGGTTGCTCAGAAATATTAAGAGGGACATCACAAGCGAAGTATCACAAGACATACAGTTGCCTGAGCATCACATCATGCAACCATGTCTTTAGGACTTCTTTAAAAGAAAGTGGGGGGCTGATTGTGTCAGATTTATATAGTAGGAGCCAACCATGACATCACTGGCATTAGCTAGTGTGAATTTGTAGGTGGCTGTGCAGTTTCCCTTTCAACACTTACATATGCAGGTCTTTTGAGCTATTTAAATAAACATTTCTGGTTTGTAGATCTGTGCCAAAATATCTATAAATTACGCAAACATTGTTTTAACTGCATTTGCATTTCATTTTAGGTTATTCAAATACTGCTTGGTTTCCATAGCATGTAGACCTCTTTCCAGCATTTAAAAAAAAACATGTATGTCTTAGTCAAAAGAAAATATTTCGGCTGGGAAAAAAGGAAAAGTAGCCTACAATTTTAACATCATCATTCTTCGCGATGGTTTAACTAACAGTTCAGAACAATCGTCTGTTTACACACTACTAACTAGCACGGCAATATTTAAAATCCCTTTAAGTGCTTATGTCCAGGGTTTGTTTGATTTGGCCAGAACGTTTAAGTTTAGATAGCCCCTGCTGTTCATACAAGGTCCCCAACCAGAGGGAATTGATTCATTTAGTTATTAAATCTGTCTCTAAACTTTCTGTTATCTGTGTAATGGTTTAGTATAGTGCTAGTTGTTTTTTCTCTGTAGTATCCCTTATAAAAGTGTATTATATTAAAAGCATATCGAGCTATATAAATCTTAGTAAAAGCATTGTACGATAAAGACCAGAGGGGTATAGTAAAGTATATTAATAAACATAGCAGACCATCGCAAATTTGCATAATGGATGTTGTTTGGAACTACTCCAATGTCACTGTTCTAACAACCCCCCACCCTCCCAGCTAATAACATGCTAGTCTTTTGATAAAAAATTAAAATCCATCTAAATGACAGGTGTTTGCAGCATCTTTGTATTTTCTAGTGAGCACAGCTATAAAAGTTATTTACAATTAAAGGCTGCTGTTTCTAATATTGTGGGCATTTCATTTCTGCTCTGGCTTCAAGGTTAGCTAAAGCTTGTCTTTGAAAAGCTGGGGGTGGGTGGGGAGTGGGGTTTAGCTTTCAGATTCAGTGCTGGTAATGTGACCTCGGTTTTGATTGCCGTTGCCCTTCACACATAATGCTTCCAAGAAAGTTCAAAGCCTTCGCCTTGGTGGAGAGGGAGGAAATCTGTTTTTTAATGTGAATTCCTAATTCCAGTGTGGCGCGGTAGCCTCCCAGCCCAGGTGGTATTGCAGGGACAGAGACAGAAATCTGCACGGTTAAATGTGCTAATGCGCTTTTTATTCAAACAAATAACCCTAACAAAACACTCTTGACAAAATAAAAGGCAGAAGGGCCAAAGCAAAAGGTCTTTCAAAACTCACGATAATAAACAAACACGGAACACAGAACATCCACCACAGCCCTGAGCCTCAATCACCAATATCAACTAACCCTTTCTAAATACCACCCGTGAACACCTATTTTATACTTCTGTGTGTTTGCAAGGAGGATTACATACCCGTGCGCTGGCAGGGCTTTGGCCCTGCCACACTGGCACAGCCAGCCAGCCAGTGGAATGGGCCAGGAACAGCTTCTCACAGGCCTTCGGATAGCTTTGATATTCTGAGAAGTAGAATTACCTTTGTAGCAGTTTTTTTTTTTCTCAGTGGGGGTGTGGGTGGAGGGGGGGGGGGGGGGGGGGGTGCGTACATTCATAGTTGCCTAGATTCTTAAACAGAACACCTGGAAAGGGCTCTGTGATGGAGATGGATTTGTGCCATTATCTCCATACCTATTTCAGTTTTTCAAGATGTGTATTTTACTGGTGTCTCAAAAGTGTCTTGCAGTAAAATGTTTAATCTATCTATAAATCTATTTACTGTAAAAGTGTGTAAAAGTGATACATATCCCACAACTGTTGTTACTTTAGAGCCCTGGCGTTTTATCATTTGTCAGGTTTAAATGTAAAAATAAGTACAAATAAAAACCCTTAATATCACAACAGTGTATGTTTAACCGAAAATGTACTGTTTTGCACTGATTTTTCAATTGTTTTCAAAAAGATTGATGAAGTGCTAACTACTGTAATTGCATACTGTTTGGTGGAATGAGTCAAAGTCAAATTTTAACACAAATGTAAAATAATGACTACAAATTAAATATCAGCTTTTTCATTGAAAAAATGTGTATGATTCAACAGTAAGCAGCCGTTTGCACAGAGGATTTAAGCACTTAGTTTCAATTGAAATATTGGAATATTGTTTGTTGTTGTTTTTTGCCAGAATAACTTGAATGATAATGACAATAATGCATATAAAGCCCAGATAAATCAATAACTAAATAACAGATTTCTATCACAGCCGGTAGTCCGGTTCAGTGCTCTGTTTCAAGGGTAAGATTTACAGAGCAGTTCCATCCTGCTGTTTCCTCCTACAATTTCCAGCAGGGAGGGGGTCTTAGAAGCTTGGCAGGGTTCCATCCATTCAGCTCTAGTTCTGTGTGTGTGTGTTGACAGCCCGCTGGGGTGCTGTTCACAGAGTCCAATGTAAGCATTTTTCCCAGTTATGTACTGGGATGTACTTAATGCAGAGCCGGGCTTTGATCTCCACACAATGAGTCTGCAGCCTAGTGAAACTAAGCAAGACCGTTCTTCTGCCTTCAGCTCCGTGCTCTAGTAACATTTATTGATGTCAAGTTCTTTGTCCAGCTCTGACTAAAGTGTCCAAAAGTCAGTGGGCCATATGTTTTATTGCCTTGCTTTTTCTGACTACCTTTCCTTAATGATAAGCATTTGTGACAATTTGGTGAGCCCTTCAGATGGTTTGGTTGGTGTCAAGGATTTACATTTTTCATTTAAATATAAGCACCTTTAATTCTGCTGTACAGTGTTTATATTACTATATGATTAAACCAGAATTTATATTATTGCAATATAAACGGTTGAAGAAGGTAAGGAAATTGGTGTTTTGGAAAGCTTTTCACAATTGTATTGTAAAGGGACTAAATGTTTGAATCCTATAAATAGGCCGAGATATGCATTCACATTTTGCGCATTTAGCACATGCGCATGTAATGTACAAACATACATGTTTATTGTGTATCGAATTATTATTTTCTTGGCCATTCATTTTGTCTGCTCAAATAATGTCCAGCAAACCAGGGCTTTTATTAAACGCAAAACATTCCTTTGTTATACTATTATTAAACACGGTGGTAAGACTATACATTTTATTTTGTCCTTGGCCCTGTGAAAGTTTATACGATGCAGAGCAGGCTCCTTACTGGTGACATTAGGACGGGTCTGGCCAGTGTGTTTAATGATCTTGAAGGTAAGACCCCGGTTCCTGTGTTCTGGCTGCCATGGTATTTATACTCTGTTGATAAAGTGATAAAATGCTTATGCTGAGGCTAACAGCTGGAATCACTCCCAAGAAGGCCTTATCTTCTGCAGTGCTTTCAGTGATTCATCAGAAAATTTCCCTTTCATTATCTTAGCGCCGTTTAAAGTTCTTAAAGTACTGATGGGACTTTAAAGTCCCATTTATCAAAATGTATGTAAAAAATAAAATGGTCCTATTCTTATTCTCAATAAAAGTTATTTTTTTTATTTTTTAACTTAAAAATTATTACAAAAATCATTCAGGACTTAAAGGGTTCAAATACTTTACCTCACAGTATGTTGGAATACACTATATACTCCTCCACCAACTGTTAAGGTTCATGTGTGAAATCTGTAAATTTATAGATTTACCAGCTCACCAGCCAATATATAAAATAACTAAGCAGATGGTAGTTAATGCTACGTCAGTTAATGTTACAGCATTTGAGGTCATTCGGAAATAAAGTAATGTCAGGGAGCTTAATTGCAAAAAAAACCCAACAATTCTGTAAGATCTGTTATGTACTTGGGTAAATTAACCAATTCATTATTTATTTATCTTAAACTCCAGCCTTAGGATTTTTTTGGTATTATTTGATTAATCTTTCTAAACTTCACTGCATCCCTTCTTGCAATAGTATTATTATTATTATTATTATTATTATTATTATTATTATTATTATTATATTATTATAATAATAATAATAATAATAATAATAATAATAATAATAATAATAATGTATTTAGCAGAGACCATGTATTAATGTTTTGTCCTGAATACAGACATAATTAGAAACAGATTTCTGGTTTTATTTCTAACCATTTTATCCCCCTTGTCGTTCGCTTGAAAAAAATGCACTTTCCCGATATTATTTTAAATCAGAATTGACCACAGGCCAAACATTAGGCATGGTAATAATGACATATCTTCAGTGACACTCAAGCCTCTACTAAGTGTGATTTTAGTATTATTCAGTTGAACTCATTTAGAAAAAAAGTATAACCTAAGTGCACACATGTTTTGCATTTCAGTGAGAATCATATGTACTGTGCTACGTCATTTTGTGCCAGCAAAATATTATTTTGAATATTGTGAATTGTTGCCAGACAGTGATTGTGGATATAAGTAAGAGAGATTTTTACTACCATCGCCTTACTTATTTTATACATTGACCGGTGAGCTGGTAAATCTACACATTTACCAGTTAATCTATACATTTACCGGTTATTCTATACATTTACCGGTTAATCTACACATTAACCAATTTTACACATGAACTGTAACAGGGGGGAGATCTGTGCTGTGTATATAATGTTTTTTTTCCTCACCACAGTAAGTCCCCACATAGCACAGACATTCTGAGGGTGTGTGAGCGTCCTCTGATCTCACAAGCCTCAAGCCAGAATTGCTTTTACTCCCAGAGAAGAGAGATCAACCCTGCCTCTTATTTACTCTGAATGTGCTTGGTGTCTGGCCAGTAGGGTTTGCTGTTGTGCGATGAGGAGAAGCAATCCCTGCCAGTTTCCCATCCCCCACTCTGGGAGTGTCAGAGCTAATGTGACGCTCCCTTCGGAGTCCCCAGCAAAATACGGCCTCTTTGCACAGCCCAGACGCGGAGCTGTGTGACTCATCCTGCACTCCCAGCGGCAGTGCTTAACTGGGTGAGCCACTCGGGGGACCCCTGGGAATTTGGTCTTTTTAAAAGCATTATTATTTTTATTATTAATTATTTTTTAATTTTTAATTTTTTTTCTAAATGTAACAAATTTTCACAGAACCGTTCGTTCAAGCCTCTGTCAGTCACATACCTGAAAACACAAGACAGCTGAGCTGCTTTTACCATTACATCTATGTACTTGGCTTCCTGTAGGTCTCCTTTTTATTGCATCTAGCAAAACCTGAGACACTAAAGAGAATAAGCCATTCTGAATCTTGTTAGAGGTATCCGAGAACACTGTGGCTGTTGACAAGTGATTGCTTAACATGCTGTCATAGAAAGTATCAGAGAAAGTAATTCCACATAATTACCTCTGTTTACTGTATATAAAAAAAAAAACTTGGAGCAGCCCTAATAATATATATATATATATATATATATATATATATATATATATATATATATATACACACACACACACACACACACACACACACACATATATATATATACATATATATATATATATATATATATATATATATATATATATATATATATACAGTACACCTTCAGTATAACAAACCTGTTGGGGTCCAAGCCTTATGTTCATTATATCAAGGGGTTCGTTATAGCGAAAGGACAATCAAAATGAACGATAAGACTTTTGGAGTAAGTTAATGAGATGAAATTATGAATACAAGTAGAATTACACGTACCTGTTCGCCTCATGTACGCGGTATTCTGCCTTTGCTTTATTCTATTCGTTAAAGAATTAAAGCGCAGTACAGAAAGCACAAATCCCTAATTGAAGCTGAACTTATATTAAAAATCAATCAGACACAAATCATTTCAAAGTGCACCAAATCTTAATCCAACATGCAAGAATCCCAAACTGAGTTTTTATTCCAAATCAACCCGTCATGCTGCCACATTCTGATTTTCATTCTTGGATTTGGTTTTCTTAGTTTTAAATCAGCACCATCACTCTCGCAAATCCCAACTTCCCTCCCATAATCCCGTGAGCTTCACGTGTCTTTCTGTGGCCCTTGTTCCACAAGATTGCTAGCCACTGAAACACGTTTTCATCGCTCCAATTTGATCCTAATACAAACAAGCTGTAATACCTTCTCGAGTATTCACTCTGAAGGCTTCTGCTATTTTCTGAAGGAAATAAATCTTAAACCAAACGAAAAAAAAAAACCCATGCACTACTACATGCTATTTTTACAATGTGTGTTTAGAATGCCATTTCTAAAAACTGGAAAAAGCTATAATCCACATGATTGTTTTTTTTAAATGTGTTTTTCTAAAATTAAAATTGAACAATTCCAGAATCTCTCCAGAATTCAATATTGTTTCATCTTTTAAGACATTCAAGCATATTCCAAAGCCCTTCACTCCTTTTCCTGGGTTGAGATGTGCCAAAAGCAGCAGACTGTTTTAACATTGAAGGTCACATTATAATTGTATTTCATAACAGATACAGCTTTTAATTAAGGAAATCTCTGTCGAAACAATCCAAGCAGACTTGCTCTAAAACACAGATGAGAAAGTGCTGAGAATGAGAACCAGTTTCACATAAACTAGTGCACTCTGGCTTAAATAGTAAGTAGCAGCATTCCATTGTGTTCCATGACATTGTGTTCAGTACCATATCATGTATTGTTATTGCTGTGTTGCCTGTTTCACAATGTGAGCAATTATCTGTGCACTAGAGCGGACATTCTGAATAGAGCTTTTACACAGACTTTAAAGTTATAAGTATAAAAAGTTGTCAGGTTGTTAACAGTGAAAAGAAAAAAATATAGGTGCATTATTTAAACAGTTGTAGCAGCACATGGAGACGTGTAAATCTATATTTTTTGGAACCCTGTTATTTGCTATTTAAACACAAGTTAACTTCTAGGATCTTACTATACTGTATGAAAACTATAACCATTCTAGGCCAGGTCTGCTAAATTGGAAACTGGGAAGCGTACAGTTCCTTAAAATATATACAAGTGATGACTTCACTACCATCTTGATGCTTAGTCATCTTCAATCCCAATACAACTGTTTGATTGGCACAGGTTCAATCTTGTAGTCGGAGTGTGAATTGAAATAGAAGCCTGAACACATCACCCATGACTAGTCACATTGAAGTATTTCGTACAATAGATATTTTACCTTCCAAAGTTTTTGTAACTGCATTTTTTATACAATTTACAACACCCCATTGCTTCTGTTGTTTTGATTTCTTGTGCATTTATATGAAATCAAACCACTGTAACTGAAAATCTTGGAAAATTGTCAAAATAGGCAAATGAGTGTTTTACCTAATTTAATTGATGACTTTAAAACAGTAGGCCACACATGCAATTCATTGAGAATAGTAAGAGAAAAGGAACACACGGACAGAAAATAGTAAAGGAAAAGGAACACATAGACACACATGGTAAAATGCACAAGACTTTCCAAAGCACAGTGATCTAACATTTTCACACGAGGGCGTAATTTTTCCGTATCACACACTAGTGACCGAAAATTGCAATTCTCACACCCAGAGGTTTTCTTCCAGAGAAGTGTATAAATGATATAAATGACATAACTTGAGGTATTCTAATAGATGTGCACACCACTATAGTTAAAACTATAAGAAACATATAAGTCAAGTAGACAAGCATGTCCATAAAACATTCTGGTCAATGTCTTCATGGTCGATACAATACAGTTTGATTTGGCCCCTTTGTATTTAAGTAGTTTTCCCAGAATACTGCCGTTTTCTGGAACAGCTGTTAGTTTATTTAACAAAACAGTGTTACAAAAAAACCAAAACAGAAAAAACAAAAAAACATAGGCTCTGTAGACTACACAACCTATTAGAACTGAAACCCTGCATTCAGTCAAGGTTGTAAACCATATTTATAAAGGCTGGGGCTCAGTGGTGATCCTTATGCTTGCAATTTCTTAAATTCGCTGGGGCATTAAATGCCTGGCTGTCAGGTTGTGGATTTATATAGGAGGAGGCAGGATGACAAGGCCCAGATCTGATCCAGGAGCCAGAGCTAAATGAGCCCGCAGAGAGTTCAGCACAAGAAAACGATAAATTACCTAGAGGAGCCTGGCCTTCAGATATTCCGCTTTTACAGAGTGTTTGTGATCAACGCCACCATATTTTCCTGTATTTCTCGAAGTGTTACTTCAAAATGAAAAATAGATTTAAAGAAATAAAGTTAAACCACGTGAAGGATTTAGCAAAGTTTTATATTATTATTATTATTATTATTATTATTATTATTATTATTATTATTATTATTATTATTATTATTGTTATTTTATGTTTCCTTCACACATTCAGATACTCAGTCATGACTTACAGCTCAAGCTTTTGGCAGTACCAGTCAGCCTGGAGCATCACAGATTTTCTGTTTCTGTGAAGGTGCTATGAAGTTTTTTTCTGCCAGCAAAATCAGATTTTCAATTATTTTTCATGTATTTCATTTTATTACAATATTGTCAATGTACAACATAGTCATTTCTTAATGTCATATAAACAATAGTTCTCTTAATACTATATTTCATATAAACAGAGTGGTTTACTAACTGCATGATCCAGCAATACGTTGCATTTTCCGCTTTTTCTAAGTTGAGTAGTGTTCCTCATTTCCGGTTTTTATATTTTAAAAAAGAATTCTAGGAATTTTTCACAGTTTATTTTACATATATTAAAATAGTGATAAAATCGGTAAAAAAAAAATAATAATTATTTGAAGCATATGTAAAAATCGGGGTAAAAATATCTCAGTATACACACTTTACATGTGGAATATGATGCGTAGCAGTTCTGATTTCTGATTAAGTTTAATGTCCCTGGCATTTATGATGAAGCAGAATTTTTGCAAGTTAAAGCCACGTTTTCCCAAGTTAGCTGATACTAAGTATCCTGTAATTTTACAGTAAAATTTGGAATAAACCGGAAACGAGGAACATTAAAAAGTTATATGCGTGTTGGTAATTGTGCTGGAAACTTATGCCTTGCTTCTTAAAAACACTTCAAATTGAATGTATAGAAGTTGCCTTCCTTTTATAATTATGCAACATTGACAGAACAATTATTAGTTAAGTGATGATTTGGCCGATTGTGATATAATAACAACATATTATGTATTGAAGCGTGAAGTTTCAATATGTAATATGTAAATACTAGTTTATTTTTTATGTGGCTTTATTTAAATAAGGGATATTAAATTTGGCCTTTTTTTTTTAGAAATTCATTCCAGTATTTAAACCAAAGGAAAAAAGCTAGCTAAAAAAACAAAAAAACAAATGCTGATCAACTAAAAAAGATTTAATTAGTCATTAAATAAATGGCTGTTGCCACGGGTTACTCCAGAGTGGGGCTCTGTGTTGTTTATGGGCTTGTTGCCCAGGTAGTACTGTCAAAGGAGATGCGATGCAATTTTAACCAGCCTGGCCATGAAGAAAGTCGCACAGAGTCAAGTGCAGCAGTTGCAGCCTCCCTGCAGACATAAACAATTACACTTACAATTTCCTGCTTGTGCGCTCGCATTGAGATGTCTGTCTGAAATCAGAAGGAAAGCTGATGATTTATCATGCTGTCTGCTTTCAGAAATTGCCAGGTTAAAACTTAATGAGCAGCAGTTTAAGAGAATTAGAGAATCCAGGTTAATCTGTAGGAGGTAGACGCCTGCATATTTGGGTGCTTGCATCATTAAATGAGAGCAAGAAAGAGCTGCCTGTTGTGCTGTTGATCATTTTGTTTTTCATTCTTTATTTTCAATTTGACAACACTTTATGTTTAATAAAACCTTCAGGTAGCGTGCAAGTGGGCTTAGTGTATTCTCTGTTTTATTTGTACATTCAATTAGCTTAAGAACTGTTTTCACTTGTCATTGTGGAATATATTTTTTATGGTGTTTTTTGTTTTATGTTTTTCAAAGTAATTAATTCAATTTGAACCCCCTTTTTTCAGAAGGAAGTTTGCCTTGGTTGTAAGTCCGCAGTATATCAATTTGCCTCTGCCCAGTTTGTTTGTAATTTTTCACTGTTTGCTGTTTTACAGCTTTTATTGAAAAGGTAATCAGGTAACTTTGTCATTTTAGTAAACAATATAAATAAATACTTGAGGGCGCTAGGACCATGTAGAAGCTACTGGAGTCAGGGTTGGCTCCAGTCCAAATTAATTAGTCAATTGGATGATTTGTCAGTTGTTTAACAATGTAATTGGTTGTGTTTAAAAGGTGTGCATGTGTGTGGTTCGGAGAGGGTGATGACAGGAGTTGTGTTTGGAGAGCTGGAGAGTGAGAGAGAGAGTGAGTGTGAGTTTGAGAGTGAGTGTGAGTGTGAGGGTGAGGGTGAGGGTGAGTGTGAGTGTGAGAGTGAGTGTGAGAGTGAGTGTGAGAGTGAGTGTGAGTGTGAATGTGAGAGTGAGAGTGAGAGTGAGTGTGGGAGTGAGAGTGAGTGTGAGAGTGAGAGTGAGAGTGAGTGTGAGAGTGAGTGTGAGTGTGAGTGTGAGATTGAGAGTGAGAGAGACGAGCGAGTTGATTATTACTAGTACTGTGAAACTGGACAACAAACTACCAGAAAAGGTATTTGGACTACGTCTTTGATTGTGATTTGGTTTTGAAGAAGAGGTAACAGGCTTAGCCTGCCTCGTTATTAGATAGAGACAAGCTCTGTTTGGCTAGGACATGAGATCGGGTTAGGTTTTGTTTTGTTTTTCTTTTCTTTTTATTACTGTAAATAATAAACACACGCTACGGCGTTTTCTCGCATTCTGGTTGTGTCAAGTGTTTGTTTGAAGAAGGAAAACCTGTGACCAGAACAGATCCATCCATCACAATATATATATATATATATATATATATATATATATATATATATATATATATATATATATATATATATATATATATATATATATAGTTATTTTTATTTTTTGCATAAAATGTATGATGGACTTGGATAAGTAAATGACTTTCATTTTCAAAATGTCCAGGACATTTAGCCTCTCTTGGAATTTCCTTTTTGTAATTATATTTAATGTGTTAATTAGTGGCGTAATGATTCAGCGGTATGGACGATATATCGGTCCAGGCACCTGGTGAGCTCACGTCTGCAGGACTGGGCTTTGTCCTCCAGTGACTGGTAGCTCTCTGATGTCCGTGGGATCAGACTCCCTCTGAACCTTCAGTTCTCCTGATCTGTGTGGGGAATTGCTGTGATGAGGGAGATAATTGTACCTTCTAAATTGGAGAGAAAACTGGGAGTAAAATAACTGTACACTCAGTTAAAAAAATTACATTAAAAAACTGTGTTGCTACAGTGACCAAATTACTGTATTTCTAGCAAGTGTGGGTTCAAAAACCATGACCAGCAAGTTTACAAGAATTTAAAAAGCATATTTAATGTCAAGCAATCTCGAGGCACCTTGGAAATTGGCGATAATAAAGAATTTGTACAACACCATGAAAATACTTACAATGAGTTGTTCATTGAAGCTAAACTAATCTGTAACTTGTAAATTAAAAACAAAGTTTTTTTAAAACGTTTTTTGAGTGGACTATCCAATTATAGCAAATTGGTTTTAACATTTCTGCCCAAATTGAACAGTAGGTTAATTAAACCAGCACCCCCTGGTGCTGCTCTTCTCTTACTGCCAGCAGGCTGTGACCTTGTTTTGTGTACGGTTAAGTGACTCCTTTATATACACCATGGTGAAATTAACTGAGCATCCATGTTCATAAATATCTGGTGGTGCTCCTTTAAATAATAAATTGCCAGGTTTCCTGCTTATAAACAAGTGCGACTTCCAGGCAGCTCCGCAAAGCTTTCAGTTAAGGGTGACTGCCAGCTACAGACATTTACATTGTTTTGAAAAAGGGGTAAAAGTTGAAATGCATACTGCAGAGATTTGCCAATGCGGTTTATAACACGGATCATCCAAAAGATACATCATTTTCCTCAGCAACAATGGGGGACCACTTTCACTAACTTTGTATTGTTTCTTATTTGTTTCCTGTCCTACATGTCAGTTTCTCACTCCTTCCCTAGTAGGAAGCTTACTTCCATAGGCACCATTTATCTGGTGCCCCTTGTTTCAGGTTTATAATCAGGGAGGAGCTGATGTAGCCTAATGATGGCTCATTACAAGTGTTCTGGAGGATCGGCGGCATGTAAATGCTAGCCCAGATGGCTTGCATCAGTGGAACTATAGAAAGATAATTATCCTGCCTGGAGGTTTTTTTAAACTACTCATCTACTCCTCCCCCTGCCATATAACAGAAAACTCTGTCAGACAAGCCTAGCATTCTTATTCCTGTATGTGGGTATGCTGACAAATAACCAACATCTTTGATGTGGCAAGTCACTGGATAGGTTTTTTTTTTCTTCTTCTTCTCCTTTAAACACATTCATTTGTTAATATTTAGTGGTGCACAAAAAAAAAAAAAAAAGTCCACGGAGTTTCCCCCTGTTGAATTAGAAAGAGCTTTAAATTGCAAACAGCACTTGTTGGATATTGTTGCATTCCTTTGCCGTACTCTGCTTGCAGTCTTACTCTTTCCCTGCATGTTCATGTGGCTGCTGTTTAGGCCAGATACCTATGTTCAGCCTGAACTGACACCCAGTCCTGTCACAAGTGTCAGTGAAAGACTGAAAAAAAACTGAATTATCTGATTTTTCTTATTCCAAGCATGCTTACTGTCAACCTGTAGCAGTTTTAGGTAAGCTAAATGTAGTACACTGTACTTGTTGATGGTGTTCGTTTGATGGGTCTAGACTGAAATGTTAAACAGAGTTTTTTTTTTTTTATAGAATAAATATTTCGGATGATCTATGTTAAAGAAATCTCCTTTGTTGTGTTGTATTTAGGTCCGCCGAGAATTGCAGACAAGGTAATCCATCGCCAGACGGTAAGAATTGGCCGAACCGTGAAGTTGTTGTGCCCGGTTGAAGGAGACCCCCCGCCACTCACCATGTGGACCAAAGACGGGCGCACCATCCATAGCGGCTGGACGAGGTTCCGTGTGCTCCGGCAGGGGCTCAAAATCAAGGAGGTGGAGGCAGAAGATGCCGGGACCTACATCTGTAAGGCTACCAACGGCTTCGGCAGCATCAACATCAACTATACGCTCATTGTGATTGGTGAGTCTTTTAGCATTCCATTACTAGGTGCAGCTTTTCTGTGTGTGCTCTAAATAGGTGAGCCGCTCTGAGCAGAGCAGCTCAATGAAAGAACCCACTTAAGGGCATGTTCTGAAATCAGTATGAGAAATAGTGCTTGTTTTAAAATGTATATATTTTTTTCACTTTTTTTGGCTGCCTTCAATGAGCCGGAGAAATAATATGACTTTAGTATTTTAAACTAAAGAAACAGACTAGGTGATATCTGTTCCATGCCAACACTAGGCCATGTCCTGAAGGCACAGCCATTATCCTAATTAATTGGTGACAAATTGAGGCCATACCCAGCAGGGCTCGTGTTGCCTCACGGTCGATATTTATCTTGTGATCCCTCAGAGTCTCGCACGACCCCTGATCCCTTATAACACAAGTGTCTCGAGCAGGTGCTGCCCTGTCTTTTGTTTTGACTCCCCCGTGGAGAGGAGGCTCATATTGTTTAGTTTTGCTGATGACTGTGTGTTGTAACATCAACAAGCTGTCGATGCACAGATGAGCTGACGAGATATTTTTGGTTGACACCCTACAAATGACGGATTTTTGGATGGAGCAGATCAATAATTCAGGCTGTTAATTTTTATTTGGTTGGTTGAGTAGACAACACTTCGATGCTGTTGTACTTTTAGCACAATTAATGTATACAGTAAATCCACACACATACACGCAGACATGCGCGCACACACACACACACACATATATATATATAAGTATATAAAAAAATGTGTTAACATAACATTATTCAGCAGGTTTAATTCAACTTTTATGAATATATTGATTGACTGTGGGCTTTAAAATACCCACATTCATATTTTCATGTATTGTGCCCTGTGTATGATGTCAAAACTTTGTACCGAGCCTGCAGAAAATTTATATAAAAAATGCACTTGAAAGGAAATTAGCTGGCACTGAAACGGGTGGCAACAATCCTGACATCTTGTCAGTTTCATTTTTATATTTGTTGCTGACTTTAACAGGATATTATGTCAATGGAAACTGTTGAAATATTAAATAAACAGTTATTAACTTTTTTTCACTCAGAGCATGTCAAATGCATTATTTGGGCTTTACCCTTTATTTTCTGTGGCAGACACACTTTCTATTAAACTATCATTATATTTTCAAAAGCTGATTTGAAACATTTATTAAAAATGTTATTACTACTGAAAGAAATTAAAAACTTGTTTTTCTTGTCTTGTGATTTGACAAAGTTGGTTCAAAACAATTTAATGCTTAATTTCTCTTAGCTTGTAAGCACATTTAGGAAAATTGCCACTGACATTTTTCAAAAGCAGTACCAAGACTTGTCAGTAATATGCCTTTGCAGAGCCAGAGTAGTCCAAAAAGAGGTTTGTGTGACCCCCCCACCCCACTCATGATCTTTCCCATGATGACAAATCTGAATTATTTGGAAAGCTGCCTGCTCTGCTTTCCTTCAGCGTTTGTGAAAAAAGTTACAAAAAATGCCGAGCGCTGCCTCAGCTTGGCAGTACGGGACCTTAAATCTTCAACAAACTATAACAATTACTCAGAGATTTAGAGCCAATCTATGCCAAGATTACCTCATCCTGCCAAAAGCAGCTGGTACACAGAGGGGTTCCCATTTATGAATGCCTGCTTACCTTTGATAAAATACAGTTTACAAACAGAGATTCTGCTTTGTAGTATTGTAGTAAATATTTTTTTTCTCTTTTTATTTATTTTTTTGTTTGGCCCAGATCTCTCCCCATAACTAAATCCCATCCATATACTGCCATGCTGTTTATCTCTACAGGGGATATTTCAGCCAGCGATTTCAAATCCAGGGTGAAATCTGCTATAAAGTACAACATGTTAGACATTACAGCCTTGGAGATGGAGTCATTAGAGGGGTCTGAGAAACCATTTACAGTAGGGGAGCTGTGAAAAGGATCTTGAGTGGCTAGTCAGATGTTAGTGGGCACAGCAAGTCCTGTGACTAATTGATTTATGATTGAACTGCAGCATCCAGGCAAGCTTATTAGAGCTTGAAGACATAAGATCTGTAGCAGTTTTCACCCAAACTTAGAATTGAGTTACAGCAATGTAGTGTACTGTACACCTGGAAGGAACACACAGCTGAGCTGAGTCGGCATCACAAAGCAAGAGTTTTGCCAGGGTAATTCCAAAAGCTTGGAAGGTCAGTCAATGCACAAAGAATAAGTGCAGGAAACCTGCAAGTTGCCCATATAAAACACTCTCTATACCTTTAAAAATAGCACTACAGTGGAAAAATCCTTCAGTGGTCAACCTACTATCATGCTAGTAGATTGTCTTAAAGAATGCCAATAGGTGTATTTGTAGTCAGTTTCTTGTATAGGGTTACACTGACTGAAGCCCACTTATGGTTTCCACTGGTACAGTAAGGGAACCCATAAAACTGTCATGAGACTGCATGGTTCTAATTCTGTCACCACTAGCAGAAACCTATCAAGCACAACGTTCCGAACCATGAGAATATGACCTGTAAGGACATCCGATACTGTCAAGGGTGTAGCGTATCCTAGAAGTTAACAGAAATACATTTTTGAGGGTATGCGTTGTTAAACTGAGGAACTGATACAATGACTAGACTTAGTACTGTAAATGGAGACACAATACATTAATTTTGGTACTTTCCTTAATGGAATCAAATTTATTGGGGGGCTTAATTTCATTTGTAAAATTGAAAAAAAACATAATCTACTGTTAGTAATACTGTACCTTCTGGTTGTAGGTTTTTAATTTTAATGGTATAGAAAGGCCTACTGGGCAAAAAATAAAAGTTACAGTCCCTTTAAATAGAGCAGCGCTGCAGCTTAATAGGGCTCGTAAAGAAAACTACATGTCTAAACAGTTTATACAGTTATATGGAGGAAGCGAAGTGTTTCTGACCGTTAAGAATAGATTGAAAGCCTTTGTATAGGCCTACTGTAATAAATGTGTCTTGTCTTTGTTAAAGTATTACTGGGTTTAGTATTGCTCTGGGATGGATAAAAGGTCCTGTAGAGCTCCCAAGTGAATTCCTCCATGTAAGCTACATTCTATAAATTCATAGCACACACTGCACATCTGTAAGGTGTTACTACTAAACCCAGCATTTCCTTTTTGTAAAGCAAGAAACTACTCTGGAGCTCCTTAGCTGGCACTCAAGGTAATGTAGGGGACCTATGAACTTTGTATAGGGACACAGTTAAGATGGAGCTTTAGATTCTGCAAAAAAAAAAAAAATCAATGTTTAAATTTTGCCAGGCTTTGTATGATTTTCTTCATGACCTCTCCTGCAATGACAACTTTTTGGAAAGGTACTGTACTGCAAAAAAAAAAAACCCAAAAACCTCTTATTCAAAGAAACCGCGGTTTAAGCATTTGAACACAGGGTGGTAATGTAAGTAAAGCTAAAAGGGTATAATTGCACCCATATATCTTGTACTTTGCGTGGCCAGTAGTTCTTCTTGTGGACCACAAATGTGCATCTCAACTGGACTGTAATGCTAAAACCAGTCTGAACAATCTTAAGAAGAGTTCCAGTTCCTTAGTGATATTGGCACATTATTACACCCCTTCCGTGTCCCCCCCCAAATCCCTCCTAATGTTGTTTGGATAAATATTTTTAGTCTCACTTTTCATCATTTCAAATCAAACAAAAGCTCTCCTGTCTCGGGAAGACCAATTTTGGTAAAAAACAGAAGCCAGTTTGGGGAAGGTGACGACACCTGTTCACAATTTAAAGGAAACAAGAAGCATTTTTCCCCCGTTTTTTTTTTTTGTATACATTTTTACTATAGGCTTGAGCTTACTGCAGACATCTGAAGGCTGGACGTGTATTCTGTGCAAATTCAAGGCATGAAGAACATATGGATGTGTTTAGCCCACAATCCTCGGTAGATGCTTTGGTTGGTGGTTCGTAGTGTGTCTTGTGCAAATATCAAAGTGTACCCTGATCGCTTTTTTACGCTGAAAGCAACGCTCCGTGTCAAGGGATTTTGATCACGGGTGTTTTGGCTGCCTGCATTATTAAGTTTTAATAAAATTCTTCTGCAGATGTAGCCACATGTATGCAATGTCAATTTTCCATCCTGTTTTGTAATGCTCTTCACTGGGGAAAACCGCTGTAACTTACCTTATTATTTTTTTTGCGGTATTGTTTTGGTTAGATCAGTGTTAGAGGTTAACCCCACAGTTATTTCTTTCACTGCTGATGTATTCAGGGAAAGAATATATCTGGTTTAACCATTAGAATTCCTGAACAATTGAAGTGACTGTGTAAACTAAAGCTCTGTGTTAAATGTTATAAAACAGTCCACTGCATATTTGCACACACTAAATGCCAGATGTGAACCTCCAATGTCTGCTCCAGTCTTTAATTCTACACCATTTCTGTTGAAAGAGAAAATTCTGCTGAAATGTTACAAAATGAGAAACAAATTGGAAGATATTTCTGTAAATACGCCATTTAAACTTAACAGGTGTTTTTTTCTCTTATATGAGACTGGAATAAATGCTTTGAAAAGAAGTCAAAATACACTAAGAAGTGTATTTGTGATAAAAGATTGTGTTATTTCTTTTTCATTTTTTCCCTTGGTAAAGGAGTATCACATACTGCAGCATACTTATTTATTTATTTTCTTCACACTTGCACTTTCTGCAGCTCTCCAGTAAAATATGCTTCAGGCCATTATCTTGGCAGGATATTCTGGATGTCAGTGGCATAGGGCATATTAATCCCTCAAGCTGTGAAACCAGCCCGCTGTTCCAGGCCCCTCCGCTGGTAAAGACATTAACTTCCATGCTAACAGCCATCTATCAGCAGCAGCCGAGCCTTTGTGAAAGGCCTGCTCTGTTCTGAATCTCGTGGCCCGCTGATTATTCGCTGGGTCCTTTCTTGTGTGTCTACTGGCATCCCTTTGGCCCTGTAATGATGACAGATTTATGGTTTTTAACACCACAGAAGCTGTTCTATTTGTTAAATCCAGCCAGACTCCAGCCGCGCTCCACCGGTTGTTTGTTTTTGTTGGTAATTGTACCTCGGGGGGGGGGATTCCTTCAGGATGACTTTCACCTCTATTGTTGCTGAGTATTTCTGGGCATTTGGCAAGGGAGCATTTTTAGTGCCTTTTTCTAAGTACAGCTTTTTTGTAAAAGCATCTTTTTTGTATACACTGAGCTTCTACTATTTCCTCGCGAGCAGTCAAAGTAAAACAGAAGAGTTTGGTCTCTGGAGGTATGAGAAGTGCTAAGAGCCAGGAGTGGAATATTAGCAAAGTCTCTGACCTGCAGTGTGGTCCTGGGGCAAGGCACTTAGCATCCCTTGGTCTCCCAGTAGATAAACAGTAAAATTAATATTGCATCTTTTTGTTGAGATAAACTAGTTTATATATTGAATGAATTAATGAACGGGGAAAGTATTAGTTAATCAGTTTGTATATAAACTGTACTGCTGGGGCACTCAAGGGTTATATCATGGGTAAAAAATAAACCCTAAACGGCATACAGCCCTGCCAAATACCAAATACCACTGGTTTATTAGTTTTGTAGTTAACAACCAATGTAACTGCATGATGCAACTTCAGTGACAGGGATTTTAGTCAGCTCTGACCAAGTATGAACCAGTATGACCAACTGAGAAACCCTGTTAATCATTGGAAAGTGAGTGCTGGTCATAGCAAGAATATTAATTAGGGAGGCCACTTTTAATGACAGTATTCTCTATCGTCAGAGTGACAACATCTGACATTGGATATGCCACTGATTGATTGATTCTCTATGGCAGGGGGATATAAATAGTGCCTGATTTCTTGTTTTCTAAATTTCTTTAATAACTGTCTAAACTATCCTTGGCCAATTCTGACTTTGCTTGGAACATAAGGTCCCTGGCTCGTGGCAGGCTTTGATGGTGGACAGAGGTTCCCAGAATAACTTTGGTGGCAGGCTTGACTGAACTCCAAGTGTATCAACAGCAGCTTCAGCTGCAACCATCTGAAAAAGAGACGGATCAAAATCTTCACTCTGTTTGTTCCACCAAAGCACTTCTATTCAGTGAAAAGAAAAAACTATTGCAAAATTGTGAAAATGCATCAGAATCAAATTGGGAGGTGGGAAGTAGGTTATGCAGAAACTATTCCTTCAAAGTTGTAGCACTTTTCCTACTGTAGTTTTGATTTTATTTTTTGCACCTGTGCCCATAGCATTCCCTTCATTCAATGACTATTGTTTTCTTTTTATATTTATGGGAATTGCGTACGGCTGGAGCTTATGGGCTTTGATATTTGATTCAGAAATTGTATGGCCGTTAAGTTTAGATCAAAAATTGCGCTCATAGCTTCGCAATAGATTTTATTATTATTTGTTTTATTTTATCAAAAATGCTATTCTTCAGCTTTGAGATGAATGTGTGAAAAATCTGTTAGGTGTTTGTGTGCAGGGCTGACAGAGGCAAAAGCAGCAGCAAGTGCTTCAGCAGAAAGGGAGGAGCCGCCTCGCAAAGTGTGGAATTCCCAGTCCTGCCTGTCGCTCTCTCCAGAGATATCCCAGGAATCTAGCAGGGGAGTGAGATGGCGCCTCCACAATCCCTTACAACCTACTGTTTGTGTTCTGTTTGGAACTGTTTCCTGACAACTGTGGGTCCACATTGACTCTCATTTGTTTGCCATTGTGTCTGTTTTCCAACCAGGAAAAATACTGCCTTGCACATTTTTTTTTTTTTTTTTTTGATAGACTTCAGCACCAATTCTAAAGTATTTATTGGGCAGTTGATGGTTTACTGTATTTGTTTAACCCTTTAAGGTACAGCATATGTGTCCCACAAATAAAATAATGCTAACTTTCTTATTTTTGCATAGAGGTGCATGAAACAGGGTTTAAAATTACTGACAGGTTGGATCTGGTCATCCAAGTTGTCAGTTTCCACGCGATAGCTGAGTCACTCTCAAATGTAGTTTAAGAAGAAACCATTTCAATAACCGCTCAATTCCTTGTGCACCTTAAGGTGTTAATTAGTTTTTTAGTACTATAAAGTAATACTGGTATTCCAAATAGTAGTTTATTGTATCAAGATACATTTATACCAATGCAATATGTTTAGATGTTTAGCTACAGATTAAATGAGTAGCAGACTGGGTGGACATTGATAACTGCACACTCCCTAAATGAGAACCATTGTACAAAGGAGCCAGGCTCTTTTCACAAGCTGTTACATAGTTTAAACCCTTGTTTTGCCTGTGGTGTGTCAAGAGATCTCCGAGGCTAGGGGGCACAGTCTGCTGCATGCTTCCACAGATCCCAGTGTAGATAATAATCGAAACACTACCATACGTATAGCAAATGGTGGCTAACAAACACTTCCTTTCTATGGAATATTGAGAGTTGCAGGGCAAAAAAATGTTAATAATAATTTCTGCTGTTAAATGATGCGAGGGTTAATGTATAAAAAGCTGTTTCTAGGTTGCTGGATGGATTTAGAACGATCACACCTCGCTTGAGCCCCTGGAATGCAGAACCCAGTGGACAGCGGGAGACGCTAACATCTGGAGTTCATTGACTGAAACGTCCATTCCCTTTGCAATGAATTCTACCTTTCTTACTGCTGCTTTGCTGGTGTCAGAGCGAGCTAACGTGGTAACAGTTGTTGAGATGCTCGAAAGCTACTGAAACAATGGAACTAGCCGAGACACTCTCATCCAAGTCTATGTCCCGATGATGTACAGCCTAATTAAGGGAATGATTTCCAATTAAAACATTTGAAATAAAGACTTAATTGTGGAATCTTTGTTTTAGATTAAGCAAGCAAAAACCCATTCTGTCTTTATAGGTTTGAATGTGGTTAGCATTTTCCAAAGCCCTGGTGCTTCTCCTGGTCTCCAGCTGTCTTAAGGGAGATATTTTTTAATTTATTTTTTGTTAAAGAATCGCTCATTGTGACAGAGAGCGAATGAATCCTAGTCAACAATCTCCCTCCTGACCTGTGCGAGCACGGTATAACAGGAACTGTGTGCCGCGGACTTGAAAGGGGGTGGAGTCACCAGAAGTACCAGAAGCCATCGCCTTAATGTGGTAGGCGATGTATCATTTATGGATTGGAGGATACGTGATTGCACTCGCTATCGCTAAGGCGGCGTGACTGACGGTATATCAGGGCAATCTGTTCCTTTGTTATGGTTACAGAAAGACATGTAAAGGACATACAAACGAAAAAGTACTGTGAGTATTTAGTGTTATTTAACTATTGTTATTTGTTATTCTAGACGGCTAAATATCCGGGAACTGTCAGGCTAAGCCAGCATCAAACCCGGACTACACTGCACTATTGTTGTCACCGATTATTGTATTAAATCACCTCTTGCCCTAGGAGCACTCACTATTGCATGTGTGTGTATAAAGTGTGTGTCATTATTAGTATTATTATTTTGGGACTGAACCCTGTGGTTTACCTGCGCTATACACATCGTTGTGTAGAGCCAGGTATAATTATTATTTAAGGTTGCCAAACAAGCAACCCAGCACAAATAAAGAGCTGGTTTTCACAGTTTACTGTGTTGTGTTTATTAGCACTGCATCACCTCTACACCTGCACACTGCAAACCACTTTGCCACACTCATGTATGAATTGCAGCTTTGTACTGATGCCCCCCAAAAATGGAAAGATGGTTTTGAAAAATGCCAGGAACCGCTCATAAACCTGTTCACTGCTGCTTCTCAGATAAACCCTATAATAAGAACCCAGTGCTTATGTTCAGCCTGTTTCTAACAAGTACAGTACATCCACCCAGGCATACCCCTAACCTTTTACAAATCTTCATCACATGCATTTAATGGTAAATACCGCAGCTGTCCGACTGCTGGACCTAAAAAAACTGATCGTGTTACTCCAATATTGCACAACCTTCATGGATTTGCTTACAAAATAATCCATAAAATATTAAGTAGTATTAGCCACCGTTGAAAACATTTAGGCTTGGTTCTCTAGTTTAATTTTCCAGTGCAAGACCTGGCTGCTCTGCTGTCTTCCCTACCAGGGGTGTGTCATTGCTCAAGCCTTGTTGCATGTAACTCCTTCCACAGCCTTCATAACTGTGATTCATCAGTCTCTTTCCTTCATCACTTTAATCTGTTTAAAATGGCTTAGATTTATTTAGGCACATTCTGCTTGTTTGACTGGTCTGACTGCGCCACAAATACAGCTCTTTAAACATATCAGACAGCTCAGTTTCTACCTCCTTAATATGTAAAGTACAGTTCAGTACCTTCCCAGCAGTTCCTTTGAGAATGTTATGGCTTTTGTTTATTTATTCATTTGTAAACCGTCCTTCAGGAAACATACACAATATTAAGGTCCTGGGTACCCAACTTAAATGCGTTGGCAGGGAAGTCATTTTGTTTTTGTGGCTGTTGGGATGCTTTGCCTACAGCTATGACAAATGTTTTCCATTACCTAGAAAAAAAACTAAGGTAATTATGGACATGATTTAGATATTTTATTTAACGTCATGTAGTCAAAGAAACTGCAAAATGATATCGCAGAAGTCTATCGGAAGCCATAATAGTAGTATAGTATTTCATATTAGATCTAAAAATGTCACTTTTTTTTTATTTTGTCAATTCTTCATGAAGTGTATGTAATTCAAGATGTTAGCCTAACATTATTCAGCAGATTTCATTCAACTTTATGAAACAAAATATGCAAAACCTTTGGCTATATTTGTAGATTAAACAACTAAACTCCTTTATTGTCTATACCCAAGCCAAACATGGTCTAGATCGAAGTAGGTACAGTATGCTTCAGCTGGCTTAGCAATAACCATTTTACTGTGCATGTACTGATCTGAATGTTTTGGTAAATTAGGTCATATATTCATTGTTCCTGTAACTGTGAGAGAGTCTAGTGATCACAGTCTGCTTGGAGGCATTTGTAAAGTTTATAATATAGCAGAGGCAGTCCTCATATGCCTTGTATTGTGTTGCTTATTTCAAATAAACCTGATCCCAAACAGATTGGTTGATCTTCCCTTAACAATATTTCACCTTGCACTTAAGTTCACTGGAGAATATGTGATTTATTTTTTCACTTCAAAGGGGGATTGCTATACTGTAGTCACCCACCGGCCCCCTGTTACGATACAATATTTGTTTACTTTTAATTAAAGATAGTTGTGGGTTTAAAAAAAAAAAAAAAATAGTGATTAGAGGGACACTGTGTTCTCAGCTTCAAAGACACAGATGCCACAATCCCTGTGAATTCAAAATGGCCGGTGTAGTGAGTGAGGAAGGCAGTGAGCGAATGAGCTCTCGGCTACCCTCCTGTGATCTGGACACCACCTGTTCAGAGGGTTGGAATCGAGCCAAAGCCAGATTGTTCGAACCCTCAGAGAGCCTTTCATGTGCTAACGAAGGCATTGAGGCCCGGCTTCGTAAATGTGTCTTTACTTGTAATTCACTGACCCTCAATATGCCTGTGTCCATAGGCACCCTGGTGTGAGAGGGATTTTTATACAAATAAAAATAGAAGAAGAAGAAGAAACCTGCTTGGCCGTGCAACTGGCTAATATGACCTGAGAGAGGGGTTTCGTGGGGTTATGAGGAAATATAAATGCAACGTACAGTTAATGCAAAGTATTTTACAATTATTTATTTATTTATTATTTATTTTTATTAATCTTGAAGTCTGCTCATTTGAGCTCATATTTCATATATATGTTGAGTATGTTTTTTGATACTTAGTAGTTTCCTGCTCCAGTAAAAAGAAAAAAATAAGCCATGCAAAGGCTGGTGGGTAGCATTACTGATATTATTTTATTGCCTTTCACCATCACGCTTTCAAATTGTGATGATCGCATGCATAGGGTATTTGTAGCTTACATACCATTTTTTCTATGTGTTTTTTTTTTTTTTTTTTTCTGGAGCAGGAAACTACCTAAGTATCAAAAAACATACTCAACGTGCATATGAAATATGAGCTCAAATGGCAGTCTAATGATAGATGCACACATGCACGGAATATCTATTGAGTGTTTATTACCAAGTAACTAAACTTCACCAAATGGTTAATTAGATGTTCAAATTTTCATGCCAGCTATGAAACTCAACACAGAGAAAATGGAGCTTTATCATCACTGTGGGGAGGAAAACACCAAGAAATTCATCGTTTTTTGCTACACAAAATTACAAAGTAGCCTGTCCTCAAACAATGGCACTTGATGGGTTAAGCAAAGTCTGTTACCCAGAATTTCAGAGGCTTGTCTTTTAAGGTTCTTTCTGATCATTGTTATGCAGTCTTGTATGCAGGGCTTCTGCTTCCATCCCTCATTTGCATAGCACATTAGTCAGTCATGTCAGTGAAAGTGTGTGCAGCAGGTGTGTTTTAGTGGGTTGTTTTTGTTGTTGTGCAAGCCCTCTATGTTAGAATACTTCCCAATTAATTTAATATTTCATGCCGGCACTATAGACAATTTACAATTTCAGGAAATAAAGTTCTCCATGAAAAAAAACTAAAGAAAAAACAGTACATTTGGTTTACTTCATGGTTTATTTCGGGCATGCAAAAACTCTTCCTCACGTTAAATTCATTCTGAATTTCCCCATAATTAAATTTTGTGTATGCCGCAAATAACAAGCCAGTGGTGGATTTCTGGGTTCAGTCTGCCAGTCAAAGACTGAAGTCAATAAATATTTCACACACAATGATGTATAACAGACAGGATAGCCATTCAAACTAAATGTCAAATATTCTGTTTTTTTATTTATTTTTTTCTGCCTTAACTAAATATTCTGGCATTGCTTTATTTAAAGTAAGCACATAATGAATGCTCAAGAGGATTTTACATGTTTATCTTACCAAAAAACAGGATTGCTGAAAACTGTTTTCAAGACTCTTTTTATGGGATTGATTGAGTTTAAAGACACAAAGCAGTTGCTTTCTCAGGACGAGAATAGACATCAAATACCAGCCAACAGCTGGGACAAAGTCAAAATTAGTTTTGCGAGGCTCCAAGATTAGTGGATGCTGCCCCTGCTCAATTTGAAGACAGAAAACACGGTAACACGAGGTAGAATGTAAATCACTCTAATTCAATTGTCATTTTATAATTGAGCACCGATTTAAAAATGTTTAGCTGAACACAAATTAATTTTCATTATACTTATAGTGCGAGAACTTTTTTGTGCTTGTTTTTGACAATTGCCAAAAATACCGTAATGAATCATTCACCTTCAGACCTTAGAGGGAGGTTTTTGTTTTGAGATGACTCTGGCTCTTTATTAAAACATCATCATGAAACCTGTTGATTGTGCAACAAGTCTGAGACTTTTGTTTAATAGTGAGTCAGATATGTCGACAGCAGGACTGGATTACTACAGGTCTTTCTGAGTCAGTGTTAAGAAATTATACCATAATCACACCTAAATAATGCAAAACTATCCTTTGTTGAAAATGTTAAGGGAATGGCAATCACGTGGTTTCACGTGGATAGGGTATTATATGCGAGTCTCCTGCTTTAGATCCTTATTATGGGTTGTTATTAATGACTGACATCCAACCTGTCTGTGTTCAGCACTTTTTTTATCTCTGCCCACTTAGTCAGGCATTGTTTAAGGCAGCTGATCAGAAGTGAACAATAAATAAAGAGGTTATTGGTTTGATTCTTGTGCACGAACTTCACTTCAGGAGTTACCAGACAAAAAGGTTAGCTCAGGAACTGATTGAAGGAGCATAAAAAAGAAATACTGTCTCACAAAGAGCCTTTCCGGGAGACTTTAACAATGTAGCACTTGCTTTTCAAGACAGTACAGTACGGGAACAACATAGCATTTCAGATGTAAAGATGCCATCTTTTTAGTTTCAAAACCTGTCTGAACGATTGCTGTCATTATTATATTGCAGAACTTTAGAGAAGATAGAAATCTGTTGAAATGCTTTCTTGTTTTTCTAGAGCTTTGACAGATCTCTTACCGGCACCTGAAATCTTTTTAACACAATGCGTCACAAAACTATTGATCTTAAGGTTGGCAGGATACATTACCAAATGAATCACACAAAAGTGTGCGCCTCAGTTTTATTTCCTTTGATTTATTCATTCTTAAAAATAGCTGCAATTGAGGTGCCCTGGGGCTCAATGTTACCCTTTTTGTTATTTGTACAAGATGTGTTCTGTACTCAGGAGGATTTGTCTAAACCTGTGCATCACGCTTGAAGTGCTGACTGAAGTGTAGACAGGTCTGGGTCTTGAGGTTCCCTTTACCAGAAAGTAGGGAAGTTCCCTTAAAGTTACAGTACATCTTGTTCTCCACTGTATACAACATTTGATGCATTTTTAGAACTAATATTATTATTGCTTTTAGATTTTGTTATCTCTCACAGCAGATAAAAATAACTGATTTTTAAAATTATTATATCTATAACCGATCTTTGCTGAATTCAGACCTGCAACTTAAATGTAAATCACCATTTCTTCCTGCTTTATATAAAAAGCCAATATTGAATCTACCTTCCCTAAACTGATTATTATTATTATTATTATTATTATTATTATTATTATTATTATTATTATTATTATTATTGTCAGAGTTGCAAAGAATGCAGTTGCTCATGGCAAACACCATTTTCAACTTAACAATTGTTGGAACTATTTACTGGTCTTGAAAACAGTGAAGAAGAAAACTACTGCAGCATGTGACTGTAATGCATTAGGTAGTGCCCTGCTTTCAAAATGTAATGGCTAACATCTTTCCCATATGGAAAAAGACCAAAAGATTGTGTGTTCGTTGCCAATTACTTGTTTAATAGTCGTAAAGTGCATTCCTGAAGCCCATGTCTTGTCCTGCTTTACCAATTGTTCACCTGATTAAAAGGGGCAGTGCAACATTTGGAGTAAAATCCAAGTTGGCACTTTTTTGTGTTAAGTCTCTGGTGATTTCCTCATAGGGAAAAAGCACCTTGACATCAAATAACAAAAGCGCTATAAAATAGCCTAAGAATTTTCTATCTCTGGAGAGCCCTCTGACAGTTCTTTCCAAATTATTCTGCTGTGGCTCCTGCAGTTGAGGGTCCGATAGCTTGAACAAAATCAAATTAAACTATATTGTCACTGATAATAACATTAAAATAACAAAACTGAGGTCAAGTATAATCCATGGATGACTGATTTCCACTGGGTGACTAGTGGCAAACACATCCACCACAGAACAATAAAACCTACAGTATAACTGCTGTTGCATTTAAACCTAAATGTGGAGACCATATTGGGTTCCATTGATGGGTTCCAGTGTCATTAAAACAGAAGAAATGCAGCATTAACCCAGGGATTTGTTAGGAAAGCTGGCTTTACTTTGTAAATTCAGGGATGAAACTCACAGCTTACTCAACAAAGTGTATCCATGCTTCCATCTTTTAACTTTTTAATTGCTGACAAGATTGCTACAACATCAAAACCTAAGGTTAGAAAGAAGGTGTGGAATGGATGGCATCTGAACACAGTCAACGAAAATCATGTTTTGCTGGGCTGCACGGCACCGTGATGAGCCCTGGGGCAGAATGGCAGCCACCATTTCCAACACAGGGATGGAGAATGCTAGCAGCATGAAGCGTGGTGAAAAGAAGATAAATCGTGGAGGTGCAGTTAATGTGTTCCAGCTGGCTCCTGGAAGAATGCTGTGTTTGTTGTGTTCATTAAGGCTGGCACATAGGCCCTGGGGATCAGGCCAGGCCTCCGACCAACAGCTGGGACAAAACAGGCCATGCCGATCAGAGGAGCCGCGTGCTTTTAAAGCAGGTTCACACTAACTCCTAACTACAGCCTTTAATCAAACCCACGCTGCGCCACTGTACCTTTTAATGAGCCGCTTGTCTGGAAACCACACGACCGTCGGCGTGCAGTTGATCAAGAGTTCCAGCCCTGCTGCTAATTGCAGCCTGTTTATGGAATAATGTGTTGATTTCTGTACTTTTTTTGTTCGGGTTTTTTTATTTTTATTTGCCAACGTATTCAACCTGCTGGAAGTCCTGTACTTTGTAACATTTTTATCTTAACTTTTGTCTCCGTAAAGCTTATAAACAAGAAAACCTGAAGAAAACGGCTGTTGAACGAAAGGTCACCAATACCTTGGATGATAGTTTCTGGTTGATGTTTAATTAAGGTATGCCAAATACAGCTAACAACCTTGCACAACAACAGCCTGATAAAACACTTGTTCAAATACTGTCGACATTTGTAATGAAATGTCAATGCAGTCTCTCTATTCCGGGTTACCGAATGCAGTTCATTGACAAAAATCCAGTGCCATTCTAATTAGCAACATTTCTTCCTCGCCCCGCGTATGGAGCCTATTGATACACGTGATTTACTGAACCCTCCTGACCTCTAGCCCTACTCAAGTGTCTTCCAATCTGTGTCTCCACTGGCTTCACCATCAACAACAGAAATGTGTGGTAATGCATACTTCAATTGTATTTCTCCAGTCATCTGGGGGCTGGGTGGATGTGATTGAGATTTTTGCGCCTGGGATTGATCCAGGGACTTTTTTTACCCCACAGGCTCCCATGTACACACAGTGCGATTCAGGCATTCATTTTAATGCTTAAGCCACTAAGTACTTCCACACCTTGCCCAGGCTTGGCAAGCTCCAAGTAAATCTGGAAATCACTATGTTATTGAAAAGCTTTAGTTGATCCTTTTTCTTAAATACCCTATCTTGTAGCTAAACCTTTACAGGTTTATGCCTTTCTGATTTCAATCCAAAAGTGTGTGTAGCTTTTACATCGGCTTTGTAGATGTAGTAGTAACTTTATAACAAAAAAGTATCAAGTTGGCAATTGTTATAATACTATAGGTATGTATATATTCAAGTATTGATACATTTCAAAACACTGTGCCATTCCTCTTTATATATAACCCTGCTGACACCTATAATATTAAACAGATATTTCTTTTAAAATATAGATCTATCTATCTATCTAATCAACGAATCCCTTATTAGGGCCACGGGAGAAATCAAGGGCTGTCATTTCATTGGTTACAGCAACACTATAGGCTCTGGAAATGACTCCTTATTGTAACACCTCAAAGGTAGCCCTGACTACACCACCCAGGCAATTGCACCCTCAGAAATTCAGTAATTTTTTTCAGAGGGCAAATCAGGGAAAAGAGCAACCAGGACACAGTCATTATCAATTAAAATAATGTTTTATTCCACAGAATTAAAAGAGTTATCAGCATAGTACAAAAGCACATAGGTGCTTTGTGCAAAAAAACAAACAAAACAAACAATGGTTTTATTTAAAATCACAATGAAAGAATCTGAAAATAAAACATTTTAATTTAAGCTTTTGGCTATATAACCTAAGAAAATATGTGTTGCACCAGGTTTTCAGCCTCCATAACAATGCAGGAGGATGTGCACCTAACTGTAACATATATAATTTGGAATGGGCCTGCACTGCTAAACAAAACTCAATGGAAAAATAAGATAAACAGTAAAGATGATGTTCCAAACCCCTTATCTTGGTAAAGATGAGAGATTTCAAAGCTGTCTCCTTTGGTCGCTCATTTTGAGGGTTGTTAACAGTTACTCAAACAGCCGGGAAAAAAAACAAAAACAAACCTGACATGCAGCAGGCTCAGAGAGGGCGGCAGCCGTGCAGATGCAGGATTACATTTCACTCTTGTTAGTTTGTTGAATTGGTTTGCATTTTTGAGGCATTGTCTGAACTGAGCCCTCAGTTGCCATTACACACTATTTCCCATTTCAGAAAATCTTCTACAGTACAGTACAACATGCTGGGTGTTGTGCATTACGTGGTAATGCTGATACCTGATAACTCAGCCTTTTCGTTTTATCAGCCATACTTCTTGCTAATGAGCTTTTAAGTCATACTATCATGAGGTCTGGTTTTCATTTTTAGACACCATGCCTCGGTTAACTTGGAAACAAATGCATGCCTTCTCAGCTCTAAGGAAAGGACCATATCTATTGATTGGTCTAAGCTATTGTGAATTTTTTTTTTTTTTAGGTTCTTTCAAACTGCTCCAAAGGATTTATCTGATCAGCAACTAAAAGTCCTTTGCTTCCTAATGCCAGTGGCTTTGACTTTATATGGTATTGCCCCCTTCGAAAGAACATGTCTGGTTCAATTTAGCTCAGTACTACCTTAACATCTCCGTGCCGAATTGTTGTTTTTTTTCTGTCTGTTTGTTTTTTATTTATTGTATGGATTACATGCTTTAAAATCCCATTCAAAGATAATAGGTACAGTACAACAACCTGCAGTTACTAAACATTTTTACTTAGCAGGAAGAGCCAAGAGCTTGGTCTTTGGTAAAACAGAGTTAGGATTAGTATGAGAGATGAATGGGGGTCTAAGAACTTGTCGGCCCATTGTTTATAACACTCCTTGTAGTTACGCCGAAAGGTCGGTAGATATGTAGATAACAGAATACTAGTACTAGTCTCTTAGACCAACAATACTCTCTGGCCCAAGTCTACATTTCAGGTTTAAAATTGTGTTGGTTTGATAGAGGGACCCTGAAAATATTGGCCATATTGCCGTGCCTCAGTCACTGGTCTGGTACTGATACCCTGCCTTATTTTGATCCGCTGATATCCTACATGAATGGCTAAAGCATGGCTAAAACCACAGGGCCCAAATAATCAGAACCCCTTTGTTGCTTGGGGCTGTTTATATGTGGTTTAAACATATATCTTGCTGCGTTTTCTATTCATCAGTTTAATCTTCTTGTTTAAACAGCCCTGGGGTTATGCAGATAGTCTACAGCATTAAAACATAATAAGAGCAAGGGATCAAACGGCTGTGATTTTCTGACTAAACCATACCCTTCTTTTGCGGTCTTGCAAAAAAGGTGTGTGACTGGGTAGGCCAATTTGGAGGGAAAATTAGTTTTGAGGTGGAGAACAAGGGAACCAAGGGATATTTGAACCTGTGGAAGCCAGCCCCCCCCCCCCCCCCCCCCCCCCCGGTCCCCCCCCCCCCGTCTCCCCCCAGTACAATTTCATGGTGGTTGCAGATGTACAGGTGTCAGTAACTCTTCCTGGCTGGCACGTAGTAGTGCAGTAAACTAAGATTAAAGACAGTTTTAAGTGCAGCAGGTGATTCCCTCTTCTCGTAACAGGAACTCGCAATCATTTTGTCTTGCAGGGAGATTTGTTTTTCATTGTCAGGGGAGGAGAGAAAAACAATTTAATGCAAGGACTTGCTAATCTGGAGTTTTAGTTTACACCGCTTTTCTTTTTTTTTTAATCTTTTTTGTGGTTTTACAAACACTCTGCTCTTCACTGAGATCAGGCGTCACATTTCCTATTGGTTCATGTAACGTTCATTTTTTCACCTTCTTTCTTTCTTCTTAGGTCTTGCACTGCCCGACACATAATGCTTCAGTTCTAAAGTTTTCAAAGCTAAATGTTAGCCAGTCATGGTACCTTGTGATATATATATATATATATATATATATATATATATATATATATATATATATATATATACACACACACAGTGCCTATAGAAAGTCTACACCCCCTTTCAAAATTTTCACCTTTTGTTGCCTTATAGCCTGGAATTAAAATGCATTAAAATCGTTTCTTTTTTTTCATTTATCTACACATCCTACCCCACAACTTCCAGATGAAAAACATATTCTACAAATTTGTTGAAAATTAATTAAAAATAAAAACTGAAATAGCTTGGTTGGATAAGTGTCCACCACCCTTGCAATAGCAATCCTAAATTAGCTCAGGTGTAACCAATCACCTTCAAAATCACACACCAAGTTAAGTGGCCTCCACCTGTGTTAAATTGCAGTGATTCACATGATTTCAGGATAAATTCAGCAGTTCTTGTAGGTTCCCTCTACTGGGTAGTGCATTACAAAACAAAGACTCAACCATGAGCGCCAAGGTGCTTTCAAAAGAACTCTGGGACAAAGTTGTTGAAAGGCACAGATCAGGGGATGGATATAAAAAAAATATCAAAGGCCTTGAATATCCCTTGGAGCACGGTCAAGACGATTATTAAGAAGTGGAAGGTGTATGGCACCGCCAAGACCCTGCCTAGATCAGGCCATCCCTCTAAACTGAATGAATGAGTAAGAAGGGGACTGATTAGAGAGGCTACCAAGAACTACATGCTTTTATGGCCAAGACTGGTCAAAGTGTGCATGTGACAACAATATCTCAAGAACTCCACAAATCTGGCCTGTATGGTCGGGTGGCAGGAAGAAAGCCATTACTCAAGAACCCACCTTGAATCCCGTTTGAAGTATGCAAAAAAACACTCAGGAGATTCTGTAGCCATGTGGCAAAAAGTTTTGTGGCCGGCCGAAACTAAAACAGAACTTTTTGGCCTAAATGCAAAGCATTATGTTTGGCGCAAACCGAACACAGCGCATCACCCAAAGAACACCATCTGTACTGTTAAGCATGGTGGTGGCAGCATCATGATATGGAGATGTTTCTCATCGACAGGGACTGGGGCACTTGTCAGGATAGAAGGGAAAATGAATGGAGCAAAGTACAGAGAAGTCCTTGAGGAAAACCTGCTGCCCTCTGCAAGAAAGCTGAAACTGGGACAGAAGTTCACCTTTCAGCATGACAACGACCCAAAGCACACAGCCAAAGCTACACTAGTGGCTAAGGAACAAAAAGATAAATGTCCTTGAGTGACCCAGTTAGAGCCCCGACCTAAATCCAATTGAAAATTTGTGGCATGACTTGAAGATTGCTGTCCATCAACACTCCCCAAGGAATTTCAGAGAAGAATGATGAATTATTGCCAAATCTAGGTGTGCAAAGTTGGTAGAGACCTATCCCAACAGACTCACTGCTGTAATTGCTGCCAAAGGTGCTTCCACCAAGTATTAACTCAGGGGGGTGGAGACTTATCCAATTATGATCTTTCACTTTTGTACTTTTAATATATACATTTTTTTTTTCTCAATAAAAACTTTTTTCCCCTTAACAGTGTGGACTACGGTGTGTAGATAAGTGGTAAAAAAATTCTCATTTAAATGCATGAAACTGAGGCACTGACACAACAAAATGAAAAAAGCTCAAGGGGGTGTAGACTTTCTATAGGCATTGTGTGTGTGTGTGTGTGTGTATATATATATATATATATATATATATCTATATATATATGGGGGATATATATATATATATATAATATATATATATATATAGGTCTCCAGAGTCCAGGTTCAGTGTCATAGTGCCAGCAATAAAGAGAAAAAAAGATTAAATAGGACACTGGCAGGAAACTTGCTTATATTAAATTGGCCTTGGGCACTGCTATTAAATTAAAACAAAATAATAACATGACGACTGTGCAGTTTTGTAAACCTAAATGATACACCCTTTTGTGCTAAGCTGTGCAGCATGTTTATGCATTTTCATATACGTTGCAGGTTTATTCCACACTGGAAAGGAAAATAGGTTAGCTGTTGACATTTCAAGAATCGAGAAGCAGCAAAGGAGAGCACCGTTGGTCTGCTGTTTACCTTTTTATTTTTATAATTTTGTGGAATAAACCTTATTGATTTGCAGCAGCATGTTGACTAAGCACCACCTTTAAGGCACCATAATTATCGCTGGCAATTTATCCCCGACTTTGTGAAAAGACTAAAACAACATCAGCAATAGTTTTGTTAAGAAACACAATGCTGGCCTTGCTTACGTCTCAACTACTGTGCTCCTTTTTGAGCAGATACAGCTGAGACCAAAAGGGACACTGTAAGGGGTTCTAAGGAAAACAAAAAAGTTCTTAACAACTTCAAACAACTTCTCTGTGATGATTGTAGCTTGAAGTCCTCGTGGTTAGCTGGCTTATTCATTTCTATCAGTTAATTGTCCCATCATCCCCCGAGTGGTTTTGCTTTTGTCTTGCAGTACAGGGATCTGGGGATCCCACAGAGAGCTTAACTGTAACATAAAGTTTGGGGCCCAGAAAGGCTTTCATTTTTACTGGCTGTGGAACGTTCGCCTAAGCTGATTAATGACCATTTCGGTTTAATGTATTCTTCATAATAAAACCCCCACACTCACCACTCCAAAGGAAACAAAGGATTCTGGGAGAAAGCTACATGCTTCTGTTGTGGTTTAAAGAACTTGCAAAATTGTTATAATGTAAATGGATTTCAGAAGGGTTTTCCTTATTTTGAGACTATATATATATATATATATATATATATATATATATATATATATATATATATATATATATATATATATAGATTTCCAGTGAGAGTGATTTTCTACTCAATTTTATTTCCTGCACTATGTGTAATCTGCACTCCCTGTTGAGGTAAAGCTGAATGTATTACCAAATGTGCATTTAATTATGTGCTAACGGATCCATTCAAACTTTTGAAATATAATTTACAAAGAAGGGTCAATACTGTATGTCTGGCTGAAAGGATCTGTAACTTGGTGTATCATGGCACAGTGTAGATTGATAATAGTGTTCTCTCAAGGCTACCACCTTTATACGTTGTACAGTATGGAGTGTCATTTGTTACATGTATATTGCAGTCTGGTGTTAGAATCTAAAAAAGTAAATGGATAATGTTGTTTTACAGAAGATTAGTACATTAGCTTATTGTTTTTATTCTATTCTTTTTTTCATTTTTTCATGTATATATATATAGGAGAAAGAGGAGAGCCTCTTTTACCACATAAAGCAAAACAACACATGCGTTAACCCTTTCTGTGCAGTTATCAATGTCAGCAGCGACAATGTAAGTAGGTAGCATGGAAACGTTCCCATCAGAGCACCAAAATAAGTTCTTCGAAGTCCTATTGTGAGATGAGCAGAAAAATAGGTGATAGACTGATGCATAGAAGAAAAAAGCTCATTAACAAAAGAACAGTAAAGGACAATTGACACTTATTATCGGTAGGGTTGTTCCACTAACCCCCCCGGCCTTTTTCAGACCATTTCTAGGCTAACCCCAAAAATTATGCAAAAAAAATAAATAAAAACTTCCTCAGCCTGCTATTTTCCAGTCTAAGTGAAAAAAAAATCGGAATTAGATTTTAACAGGCGGGATGGCAGAGAGCTTTTGTCCTTGATTAGGGCACTAAGCGAGGGAGCAAACTTTTGTGTGAGTGAAAAGATAGCTTGTAGCTCATTAAGTGGCACTGGGGATTATCCATGTTGATCATTGTGTGCTGAAAAGATACCAGAATTGGGCTATAGAAGGTAAGGCCAGTTCTTAAGACTGCCCCCTTCCCACCCGCATTCTCCTCTATTTCTAAGGTCTTTAATGGCCTCCCTGCTCCCTGCGGTGGGTTAGTTGTAAAGCAGAGGAATCTTTTCTAATTAGAGGATTTCTTCTTTCTACAGCACATTCTTTTGTGCTCCTGCCAGTCCATTGTGAGATTTTGAACCAGGGTTTCAGCTCAGGCTGAACCTGAAAGAAAAGATGTGAGGAGGGAGCGTCAGAGAATAGACAAACCAATTCAATGAGATGTGTTTGAAGCCTGAGAATGCTGGCCCTTCTTAAGATGCTCCTTTAGAAGGAATGCAAACTTTTTTTTTTTTTTTTAAACAATGACAGCTTGTTTTGTTTCAAGCCACAGTTTGGTTAACATCCTTTATTTTTCTTCTCGTTCTCCAATTTGTTTTAGTAAACGCTTGTCCTATAGACAGGGGCGGACTGGGACATAAATTCAGCCCTGGTATTTTATCAACACCAGCCCACATCACCAAGCCTGCAGCCCCCACCCTCCGTCCCCCTCGGGCTGCATACACATAGATGCGATAATGCTACTGACAAATAACATAGAAGGTACACTACAGTACAGCGTTTCCCTGCTTGTACTTTATTTACCAGTGAACGGTGAAACATGCTCCTCCTACTCCTACATGTTTAAGAGAAATACAACAAAAAAAAAATATCACTGTAGATACAACTCATGACAGGTAGCTATAACTTGATAAGCCTTCACTCTGAGATCGGGCTAGCTAGCTCATGTCATGAATGAATTAACGAACGTTAGCATTTTCAACCATGAAAGTTAGCTTGCAAGCTATAGCTAGTGATTACTAGCTAGACAGTTTAAAAGGAGATGTTCCCCCGAATCCTCCCCTACCCTAATTATTATTAGCCTTCTATTTCATACAATATACATCCAAAATATTAGGTCTAACTGGCAGCAGTAGGCTACATGATCTGTGTCAGTGTGTGTGAATTTTCCTTTCTCGTCCTTGTCTGCACCATTGTCATCTGCTGCAGCAGCAACTGATCTGTCATTAACAGTTTTAGCTGCTGCAATAAGTCTGTTAATTTGACACATTTAGCAGCGTCTGCCTCAAGAGCCATTGTTTTAGTCTCTCTCTCTTTTTCGGCACCACCCTTGCGTTTTTTACGGTCCATCAAGCGACTGACAGAAAGTCAGAGCGGGTCTCTCAATCTTTTTGATGATGCGCTTGACTGAATTTGCACGACCTTAGCTCAGCCAATCGGAAAACTGGGCCGACCCATCTTGGTGGGGAGGGGACGGCCGTTGCCACTGGTCAGAGCCAAATGCTCAATAATAGATTATAATAAATCTTTTTTTATTTTTTTTGTCAGTTTCGACTGGCCCACCACAATAAAAAATGCCAGACTGCCAATCCACCCATGCCTATAGATATGTTGGACACTTTGATAGCCTTTGATCAGGGTTGAATTAACAGCTTCATATTATTAAAGGGTTGCATGTATTCAGGTAAAATTCCTTTATTGATTTATCCCATTTTTGTATTGTTTCTTTATCAGATGAGTGCCACAGCCCATCATTGCCTATTGTAAAGGGTGCCCATGTCCATGTTACCAGCAATAGTATAATACATAATAAAGCTGTGTTTCTTCAATGGAATGCCTATGGCTTTAGCTATAATGAACTGTATTTGTATTTCCATTATACTTAGGGCTTCTGATTTTTGGTTTTAACAAAAAAAAAAATGAAATCAGTGTATATCCAATAAACAATGGCAAAACACTGGAAGTGGTTACTCCATTCGTTAACATTACCCCTTCCCCCTGAAAAAATAAATAAAATACAGTAAACTACAAAAAAAAAACATTTTTATCAGTGCAGTTAGGCAATGTTCCTGCTTCCTGACATGTATCTCGCATTCATTTGTTCTGAATACTTTAAACCTACACCAAATACTGAGTGAATTCTGTGAAGTAACCAAAAACAGTAATTTCTTACAGTATGTAAAAAGCAAAAGCTCTGAAAAAAAACGATTCACATTAAACTCGAACATAACTCAAAATAAGCGCAGAAAAATGAAATGAATAAAAACCGAAAAACAGAAGCCCTAATTATACTGTACACCTGTTTACTGTTTGTCGAGTTATGGACAGACATATGTTAAAACACTATGCATATCAAGGCACAATCATTTGGTAGATTATTACATAAACAGTTGTGTTTTTAATGGCGCCTGAATTATCTAGTGGAATTGTTGCTTGTAAGAAGTTGTATTTGAAAAATGTAGCGAATGTCAGTACGGTTAGAATAATATATTTAAAGCTGCTTATTGTCTGTCGGTAGATTAAGCACTTCATCGATCGCCCAGGACATATTTCACCATAGCGAGATTGTCACCTTTCGAAACAGAATAGATCCTTCACAGGAATAGAATATTTTAGAACCAAGTAAATGTATATACTGTATGTTCAAGGCACCTACTTAGTGCACTGTGAATATGAACCTACATTGAATGTCTGCCTTGATTTTTGCCAAAAATAAATAAACTAAATAAATCAAATAATTGCTGACTAGAACAAACCATACATTAAATGTAATCTTTTACTGTTCCTTATGAATTAAAATAACCCCCATTTGTGCTCTCTGCAAACATTGCAGCAATATCATTCAATATTATTTAACACAAAAATAATCAAATGCATGTAGTTAATTCCCAAAAAAAAAAAAAATATATATATATATATATATATATATATATATATATATATATATATATAAATATATATACTTTATGATATTAATATTTTAATAAACATATACAAAAAAAAATATCATTTGAAATGAACATAAAACAGTAAAAATGACAGCTGACTGAGCTGAGTGAGTTTATATGATTTACTTTTAAATCAGATGTTCATTGAACTTAAAGCAATGTCAACATGTTTACATGCCACTAAGATATCTATGCTAAAAGTCTGGTATCATTAAACAAATAAAAGAGCTTGTGAAAACACATTACCTTTAGCAAATTTGTGGTTTAGATAGCTGCTTTTTACTTGTGACTCAGTCCATTTTCACTGTGTGTGACCACTGCTGACTGAAAACTAATTGGAGGAAGGTCTGAGTCACATAAATACATCCTATTTTTTGTGACTGTCATTCTATCTAAGCATATATTCCTAGAAAAGTAATGACTTTCCAAGTTGGAACTAGGCATCTAGTACGTCATTTCTAGTTTATGTTTTGCCCTTACATTCTTTTAATCATTTGTAACTATAGAAAAGAAGTGACAACTAATGCCTTCATAATGTCATGTGTCAAAGCTGGACAGCTGGAGGTCCCAGCTTTCAGTGTCTGAAGTTACCTTATGGTTGTGTTCACTGTACATTTCCATTCTTCCAATTAAAAAATAAATAAATACATACAGACTGTTGACCAATGTACTGCATAGTACATTTAGTTGATAGCTGTTAGTAGATAAGAAACACAAAAACACAAATCATACTCAAGTAAAGTTCTTGCAAGAAGTTTCATTTGAAATACTTTATTTCCATGTACACATATTTAAACGGAAAAATCAATATATATATATATATATATATATATATATATATATATATATATATATATATATATATATATATATATATATTTATTTTAATAACTTTTTTCACAGCTTTTATATAATTTTTGTTTTCCAGGTGAAAGACAAATGGAGGACTAAGAGCTTGAAGTTGGTTCTAGGCAAATAGCTTAATAAACATGGCGGGGAAAATGACTTGGTCACAGGCAGAATAAGCAATAGGCTTGCTTTTCATGCTGGTTTTCAACTCGAATATTCTGTAGAATTTAAAAATAGAACCGTCGACTGCAAACATGTATCAATAGATTTAAAAGACTTCTGCCGCCTTCTTACCCTTTACTTTAAAAAGGAAATGGCATGCTGTGCTTACACTATCACTAATGGCAGCTGGCTTGTTCAGTGGGTTACGTGGTTGTAACACAATCTTGGGGTCTGAATGGCTTTAAAACTCACTTTAGCTATGCTTTCAAGAGTGATGTTGTCATCGAGACCCCTTGTTCATGTTGCAGCTTTGCAGGCCACTAATGTACTTAAAGCCAACTGCTATTCAATATAACAGCATTGTAAATATTATAAATATACATGTCTACAGACATGTCAGAATTAAATAGGCAATTATTAAGAGTAACATAAGTGTCTAATGAAAAGTTATAAAACATGTTACTAAATATGACTAAAACAAGGTGCGATACAGCGTCAAAACGTCAATTGCGTTGTACATTGAAATAAATAGGGTTGAAGCAAGCCCCCTGGGCCTTTATGTCATAAACCAATGTCCTGTTTGTAGCATGTACTGTATTTACCCATGC